>NW_021604568.1:11968083-11977434 GCF_004785775.1 Grammomys surdaster | reverse complement strand
ATCTATCTATCTATCTATCTATCTATCTATCTATCTATCTATCTATCATCTCTCTCTCTCTCTCTCTCTCTCACTCAAGAACTTCTCATACAGCAGAAGGACCTGCAAAGATGCATCTTGATGCTGTTTTTCTGTCTGTTGATGCTCTTAATTTGAACCTTCCTTTGAAATATCTGGTTTTTAGGTTGACTCCATTTTTCAGAATGTTACAAAATAGTCAACTGTGGCTTTGCCTTTGTAAGGGAACCGTCTCCTTCCTAGGAGTGAATGCTTTCACTTTGGGGATTTCTCTCATTATCTCCATGCTCCATGCATCCTCTCCATAGGTTGTATTTCTTCTTTGGTCAAGAGATGATCCTAAAATTATACACTTTAGATTTTTAGTATTTGTGTTCTGGGTTTATCCTGAGCCTTTATCTTGCTAAAATACTGTATTCAATTCAATAAAGACAACCTCTGGGCTTGCTTATATTAAATTCTAGTGATGAAAAATTTAGCTTTATAGTGTTCTTTATATTTATTGTAATTTCCCCATTATTGTTCCACTTAATGTTTGAAACAGTACTACAAGGTAGAAGAAACATTGAATTTTATTATAAGACTTATTTTTTTTTAGAGTTACAGAGATTGTAGTTACAGAGACTGTAAAGAAAATAAAAATTAAACATTTGTTTATCAACTGAATGAAAAGTAGAGCACACATCCAATGACTTGAGTTGATATGTATTTAAATTGACTGTTATTGAATCTATGTATATATCTATGCATCTATGTCTATCTATCTATCTATCTATCTATCTATCTATTATTAATCTGTTTATCAATCATCTATTACCTATGTTTCTTGTTTCCCCTTCCTTCCTTCCTTCCTTCCTTCCTTCCTTCCTTCCTTCCTTCCCTCCCTCCCTCCCTCCCTCCTTCCTTCCTTCCTTCCTTCCTTCTTTCCTTGTCTTTCTTTCTTTTCTTTCTTTCTTTCTTCCTTCCTTCCTTCCTTCCTTCCTTCCTTTCTTTCTTTCTTTCTTTCTTTCTTTCTTTCTTTCTTTCTTTCTTTCTTTTTGTTTAAGACAGGATTTCTCTATGTTGCTTTGGCTTATTATGTAGAAAATGTTGGCCTAGAATTCACAGTATCTTCCTGCTTCTTCTCTCTTGTGATGGGATTAAAGAAATGTGCAACTATGCCTAGCTCAGTATCTTGAATGAGTATCAGCTCTCATAATGTTTTGATGTCAGAGAGACACAGTGGTGGACTGTTTCAGAACAAGTACCTGAAATAGACACTTGAAACTTAATTTTTCACAACAGAAGTGATATTCTCATGCAGTCCATTTTACTCAGTTGGTTCTTTTTGCATCCATTTTACTTATTCCTATTTGGAAACCTTGAAAGTTTCCCTTAATCCTCTCTTTCATTTACTTTCCCATCCTTCATTTAGCCTTCAATTCAGTTTTCATACTTCATAACTTTTCGGAATATATGATTTCTTTCTAGAATCTTACATTGCCCCCACTTTTGTTCTTAGGTTCTGTTTTCTCACAACATTTCTCTCTCTCATTTAACTAGTCCCTTTCTCAACAGAGTTATCACCTCATGAATGAATCTGGCTTGGCCACTCTTTTATTAAGCCCTTTATGGTCTCTTCAGTCTTGTGGTTTCGATATGTATCTTACCATCCTGTCTTATTTAACCACAGCCATTGTTTACAGCCTTATATTCCAGGGTCAGGAGACTTAATTATGAAAGTTTGCTCTAATAAAAACTAGGATCTGTAATACAGTGAACTAGAAAGGGCTTTGTTAGTAGAAGTTTGAAAATCGGAGTTAATAGTTTCATTAAATACCAGCTATTTGGAAATTGTCATAATTTTTACTGTGGCTATCTTATGTGTTATTCACAGTGTTCATTAAACCAATACATTACCAACAAGTGTAATGAATTATAAGAGATGGGTGAGAAATTACAAAAGAAAATGGCATTTGGCCATATACTTGACAACCTCATAGTTCAGTTTTAGATTATGCATATTTTCCCCTCATTGTGAAATAAAAAGTATGTGAGGGAAAAATCCAATGCAAAAGAGGGAAGAAAATTTATTCTAATTTACCATAGAGAAATTTTATCCCAGCAACGTTGCTGCTCTAGCATGGGATCACATCCAAATACCTTCACGGTCTATATGATCCAACATCTTAGATTACAGTGTGATGTGGCTGAAATGCAGGTATACCCTTAGTACGTCATTAATCCCTAACATTGAAGGTAAAGTGTGTTGAAGAAGCTATGTTTGAAAGTGAAGTCTAATTGAGAAGCAGACAAAGTGTCGAAACAGAGAAAGATTTGACAGAGTAGGTCAGAGATAGGATACAGTCACTTCACACAAGAAAAGCACAGGAAAGAGAAACAACTTAAGAGTAGTGAGGGAGAGAGGGGGGCATGGCATGGCATGTGCTGTGTGTGATGCACGGTGTGAGGTGTGTGGAATGAAGTATGTGGCGTGTGTGTATGACTGTTTTACTGGGACAATGTTCAGAGACATGTTGCAGAGAGAACAGGCTAGAGACACATGAAGACAGAATGAGCCAGAGATTAAGAAGGAGCCAACTGATTAGAACAGATTGCCTGAGTTAGTATGAGGGCAAGCAGAGCAATTAATTCAGAAGCCAAGAGAAGCTGGATTGAATCACTCAGGTTGCAAGATTAGATTATATGGAGGCTAGAAGCTTCCAGCCCTAGTCCTAGGGATAGTTAGGACAGAGAAGGAAATGCTCTGGGCTCAGTGCAAGGCAGACATTCACACAGCTTGGCTACTTATCTCATCTTATCTCATTATCTGAGCAAATTAAAGCAACATTTACAGTTTACCATTTCAGAGGGGTCAGTACATGCTCAGCTGATTCCAGCGGTTTGGGATCTTTGGTAGGGCAGAATATCACGGTGGGAAGCTACAGCATCAAAATCTGGTTGTCTTATAGTGGTTAGGAAACAGACAGAGGAAGGGAATGAGAACAAAAAAAAATTCTATAATGACTCACTCTGTGTGACCTCTTTTCTCTAGTCATCCCCTTCTCTTAGTTTCTACCAATATCAGTGCCATAAAATCATAATTTCATCAGTGAGTCATACCACTCAGTAAAAGAGAGCCTCTACAATCTAATAACATTTCAAACATTCCACCAGCTTGTACTGTTCTCAATAGTTCTCAATTTATGATCTTTTTGGGAGATGTTTCATATTAACATAAAACACTCTTGACATCACAGGCAAGATTGAGGTGAAAGTATTTTGGTCCAGGAAGGGATTTTCATCACAGGTGTTAACTCATAATTAGATGGTATGTAAATAAATTTTATCTGTCAAACGAAGCACAGAAGGTGTTTCATCGAGAAGTGGGGTAATAAACTGAGTCCTGGAGATAATGAGGAAACAGCATTTTAAAGGTATAAGAAATGATGCCAAGATCCACCACCATCATGATTTATGCCTCAAATTACTGTAACGTTTACTGGAACAGATAACACATTTTAAAACATTTTAAAAAATGTGTCAGTCCATAGCAAGACCAGGTGATGAGTGTGAGGATTGGTTGACTTTACAGATTCCTGAGCAATGGCAGTAGAGCCTTAGCAGAAAGAACTAAGTTAGTACCATATACAGGGCCATAAGCTCAAGCACATCTAATATCTCACCGTTCAGTGATACACTCCAACAAACTTGCCTCAGGTCAAGTTCAGCGGACATATTATCTGCTTCATAAAGAGGCCGGGGAGATATTTTTTCTTTAACAAACTTTCACACAGAATTATATGAAGATCCATGGTAATTTTCCATTGTCTCTATGTAAATATTCCATGATAATGTTGCCTGTATGAAAACTCATATTTCAAGTTTGTGCTTACTCTGAAGTTAGTGACTGGCAGCTACAGAAGTACTACAGCAAAGAAACAAGAACCTTTGAGGGTGATTCAGTACTTCCCGTTTTTTACCTCAAGCCTTGGTATGTCAGCTTCAGATAGTCTGGAAAGTCAATTGTTCTTGATTATAAGACTGATATTCTTGAATTTTGACAATAATTTTCAGTTAAATAAAAAGATTCTTCAGCCACATGTGGAGAATCTCTTGTGCTTTGTTAATTGGACTAAGAGTTTAAAGGCCCAAGCTTGTCACTTCTGTTTTTCATGGTCTCCCATGTAATAATAAAATATTCTAGTCCATTTACATCAAGAGAAGACAGTTGGTTCCATAAGTGTCTTTAGACATTTTATCACAATCAACCATAGTTGACAATTTAATTAATCACAATACCCAGTATGCCAGGATTACTGTTTTCTCATTTCAAGTTGGCAAGAAGTCAGGATATTGTTTATAGCCAAGGATACAACTAGATGAATTCATTAATCTTGTTTTTGAGGTTTGTTTTTTTGGGATTATACTTGGTACTAAGGTAGTTTCAGACCCAGAGTTTGGTCAGGAGCAGATAAATCATAGTAAATATGGCAAAAGGAAGAATTAAATGTATTAAATTGAATGTAGTGTTGAAGAACCATAAATAGAACATTAAAGTACAATTAAGGGCCTTCCTCAGGCTTGGGGCACAGAGGAAGGAGTTTGAGTTTTAAAGAAATTTAGAAATGCTTTCACAAAGGAAAGACTTCCTCTAAGTTGGTGGCCCAATGTAACTCTAGCTCATACGCCAGGAAATTTTGGACCAAGCTCCAAACTCTGAGAGGCATTTTTTTATCTTCTCTTGACATCTCAGATTATATGTTAATTCCATGAAATTTGGATTTAGACTTCTGTGGATAGATCATCTTTCAATAAAGGCTATCACTTTTGAAGGAACAAAACCCAGAATTGTTAGTGGTTGTAAATTCTACTGCCTGTGGAAGGACTGTTGTTGCAGCAAGGATAGGAGAATGCCTGTAGGATGGGCAGACATGCAGAAAGGGACAGGCAGGCCTCACCTCTTCCATGTTTTAGTTTAAAATGAGTACCCAAGGATCATAGAATGTAAAGCCACCTGAGAAGTAAGAACTGTAGCATTCAGAGTCATTAGTTCTCCATCACAGAGGACAGTTGAATTGATTTATAAACAAATAGTAACATTTTAAAATAACTGATGCAGCTTTTCAGTAATATTTAAAATGCTAAAATTTAAATGGAACCAATCAGTTTAATTTTGAGGAATTGCAGAAAAATGTATAAAGAATGAACAGGGTTAAGATGTGGTAAAGAGAGGATGACCATGAAATATTAATATACTGCATGTGTATATAAGATTGTATATAAATGTGTGCATCAGAATAGTTAATGTTCCATGAATTAATTTAAGAAAAATACACAGGCTGCTTGTATTTCCTTTCTTTTTTATTTCTCATCGATTTTATTATTTAATTCAGAGTCATATTCCTATACCATTAAGTTAATATCAAGGGTAAATTACTAAATTCCAAGTCAAAAAGACTATGACTAAAGAATGACTCATTTTATTGAAAAAATTTTGTCATGATAGCAATGTTCTGGAGGACAAAGTGCCTTTATTCTGGTAAAGAAATACACGCCTAACTCTTGCCCTTTGGGTTTTTTTTTAATTTGATATTTTATTTATTTACATTTCAGATGCCATTCCCTTTCCCCATTTTACCTCCCTAGAAACCCCCTATTCCATCCCTCCTCCTCCTTTTCATTTTTATACCATTTTAATTACATGCTAGTATTAAGGTCAGTTCTAGGTTGAGGAACTAGCAATACAATAGATGCAAATAGTTAAGTTACAAGTAAGACAATAAACACAAATAGTTAAAGAACAAGCAAAGCAATAAACAAAGTTCTGTGAACACTCCCGTGATCACTGTTTGTACTGGCTTATCAGGATGAGCAAAATATCTGAGCCAAATTCCCTGTCCTAGCCCAAAGTCATTTTCATGTCTGAAGTCTACTTCCTTGTTCTAGCCTAAGATTTAGATTCCTGCCTGAAATTACTTCTTTGTTCTAGCCTAATGTCATATTCCTGCCAAGCAGCCCATTTGTTTGTCTTTGGCCCATGTCAGATTCTTGCCAAGAAGCCTCAAAAGCTCTCTGCCTCTCCCCCTTTTTTATTTCATAAACAAGCTGAGGCTGTCTTAAGTCGTTCTGACAATAATGCCTTTCTTACCCATCATGGAATATGCATTATCAAAAGCAATGCACTTCTGTCTTAGGTTGGTAAGGCTCTATGCGGAATCTTAGCTGTCCTTGGCTTGACAGCCTGTTAATTTAATAACTCTGTCTGGGGGGTCCATTTTCAGTTCTAAGCCATGTACTTTGGCTGTCAACATGTTGATGTTGTTAAAGAAAATATAGCTAAATAAAACAAATTAGAAACACACATACAGATGCAGAGATACATTTCCACACAGAAATCCCATAAAAACACAAAACCTGAAAACATGTTATATAAGTCAAAGACTTGTAGGGAAAAAGTACTCAGACAAAGCACTGTGCTACAAACAAAACAAAAACAAACAAAGCAGAACAAAGCAAAGCAAAGCAAAGCAGAACAAAACAAAACAAGAACACCTACAAAATTACCTCCAAGTGACATCTACTGCTGGGCATGAGGCGTGCCCTAGTGAGACTCCATTGAGGAAAACTAAATTTTTTGTTGTGAGTGTCTATTATTTGGAAATAGCTTCTGGGTTAGGGATGAATGCACATGTCCTCTTCCCCTCAGTGCTGGGACTGTATCTGTCTTGGACCTGTGCAGATCCAGTCCATGTTGTTCAAGTCTCTATGAGTTCATAGACACACCATTTTTATTTGTACTAGTTCAGTTTCTTTGTATGGTCATCTATGAAGAAGAGGGCTCATAGCTCTCATACCCTTTTCTGCTGTACTCTTGGCTGCTGAATGATTCTGGAGGAGGAAAAGCCGTTATCTTTAGATGTTTACCCACTAGGAAGCCCAGCAAGTTCTACAGACACAGAAAAGCTAAACAAGAAAGGAAGGCCAAGAGAAAATGTTTGAATCTCACTTAAATATTCACAGGAGGCAGATAGAGGTAGGGAACTGAGTGGGAGAGGGGATGAGGAGGGGAATGTGGGGGATTAAGGATTAGGTGAGGAGGGAGATAGGAGAGAGGGCTAGAAGGCTAGGATAGTGAATGGAGATCTGTGGCTGGCATGGGTAGGGGTATGGGGATTATCTCTAGGACTTACCAGAGACCTGGTATTGGGAAGGAGACTCCCAGGGGTCTATGGGGGGTAATTTTTAGCTGAGACTCATAGCAGTAGGGATATGGAATCTGAAGAGCCCTCCTCCTGTAACCAGGCAGGACCCCCAGTGAGAGATAAGAACACTAACCCATCCACAAAAATTTTGACTCAAACTTTGTCCTGTCTACAAGAAATTCAGGGACAAAGATGAAGCAGAGACTGCTAAGCAATAAGTGGACCAACCAGACATCGATTCCACGGGCAATCACTGATCCTTGACTCTATTAATGATACTGTGTCATGCTTGCAGACAGGAGCCTAGCATGGTTGTCTGTCCTCTGAGAGGTTCTACCTAGTAGCTGACTGAAACAGATGCAAAGTACCCACAGCTAAACATTGGATGGAGCTAGGGGACTCTTATGGAAGACTTTGTGGAAGAACTGAGATCCCTGAAGGGGATAGAAATGCCACAGGAAGACCAACATAGTCAAATGAACTTGATCCTTGGGGGCTCTCAGAGACTGAACTACCAACCAAAGAGCATACACTGGCTGGACCTAGGCTCCCTGCTCATATGCAGGAGATGCATAGCTCGATCTTCATATGTGTCCTGCAGCAACTGGATTGGGGACTGTCCCTAAGGTGATTGTCTGTCTGTGGAATCCTTTCCCTAACATGGCGCCCTTCTCTGGCCTTATGTGAGGGAGGGATCAGAAGGAGGGGGTCAGTGACCAGGATGTAAAGTGAATAAATAAATGGAAAAGTAAATAAAAATTATTCTAAATAGTAAAATAACAACAACAACAACAACAGTAATAATAACAGTAGAAAAAGCATGGAAAGATGACTATTGGAGAAGTGAAAGTTAAAACTATAGTAAGATAACTGATGACACATCCATAGAATGACATCTGTAAGTAAAAGATTTTCTATGAATGGGTGATAATAGGGGTGGGGCATTAAAAATCCTAGGACTTGCTCATGGCAATGAGAGACAGTTCACTTACTTTGCAATGTAATCTCACAGTTTCTTAAAACTTAAACTTACTTCTCTCATTTGAGTCAGCTAATCTATATCTAAATACCTCTCAAGATAAGTGAAAACATACATGTAATTTTTATTAACTATTTAGAATTTTTATGTGAGGGAAGCAGTAAGCAGCCAAACCCACTTTATGCTTAGGTTAGAAAAAAAAAATGTCAGCTTATAAAGAAGGGAATTCTTCTGCATTTTCATCTTGTCAATTAAATGTCACTATTTCATGGGCTACATTTTCTCTTTTTTTTTCCTTTTCTTCTTTATTTCCCTTTTCCCCAAGAATAAACAGCATCTGGCTTGCTTCTGCCTCTGTAGGATTCCTTGAGAAAGGATCAATGAAGATCCACATGAAGGGGCTCAAATCAAAGTTAGCTGTGTTGTATCCTGTTTGATGTTTGGCTGATGTACAATTGTTTGGATTCAGAGGCCCTAGTGGGAGCCAGCTTTATGAGCTCGTGTGTTGATCACTGTTTGCCTGCCAAAGTGAAGCTTCCAGCTACTGATATACCATCCAAATAAGGTAAGCTACACCCATCAAGGCAAAACTCCAGTGCTGACAAGCTGCTTGTCTGTGGCTACCTGTGCTCATTGCTCTAAGGAGCTGTGAATTTGCTGTTAGTTGCCAATTTGTGCTGAAATCCTTTGGTCAACAGGGTACTGACACATTTCTGAGCCTGCTTCATAGATGAGTCATGCATATTTGCTATCCCAAAGATCCTGTGTTCTTTTGAGTTGAGACAGAGTATGTAATGTAATGGTATTTGGTTGTGTAAGAGTTTTCTCCACAAATGAAACATCTCTTCCTGCAGGAGAGGTCTTTAAACAGGACAGTGAACAACTCAAAATAACTTCAGGAAATCCATGAAACCTATCGGATTCACTAGGCTCCTCCCTGCCACAGTAAGCAATAGAGTTCCTGAGAGTTTTTCTCAGACAATCCAAACATCAGAGACAAACCAGGACTAGTTAAGACCAGCAACTGCCTGGAAGAAGCAGATAAGTAGAACTTCCTGGAAAAGGCTTAGACCAGGTACTTAGGAATATGACACTCTCCACTATCTATCATCATCTATCTATGATCTATCTATCTATCTATCTATCTATCTATCTATCTATCTATCTATC
>NW_021604568.1:11966502-11968073 GCF_004785775.1 Grammomys surdaster | reverse complement strand
TCTATCTATCTATCTATCTATCTATCTATCTATCTATCTATCTATCTCTATCATCTATCTATCATCCGTCTATCTATCTATCATCTATCATCATCATCATCATCATCTATTTGTGATCTATCATCTATCATCATCTATGATCTATCATCAATCTATCTATCATCTATCTATCTTCTATCTATCTATCTATCTGTCTATCTATCTATCTATCTATCTATCTATCATCTATCAATCAATCATCTATCTATCATCTTTCTATCTTCTATCTACCTACCTATCTCCAGATTTGTTTGACATCCATTCACTAAGGCTCATTAAGAAACTCTTTGGTAAAATCTGAAATTCTCATCACTTATCAAGAGCATTACTCACTCTGAGATACAGTGCCACCATCTCTTTCCAAACTTTGTCTTCATGTTTTTTAGCCTAGTTGGTGAGAATCTTAAAGGAAGATGAGACATATATGCTTCTTGCAGTCCTGCGGTTTGTAGGCAAAGAATGAAGGTAGAATGAGCTACTTATCTGTGGCATTGAATGCATATTCATAACATTTATGTGCAAATGGGAAGTAAGAGCTTGTGATGTGGGGTTTTCCTTGGAGTAGAGAGTCCACAAAAGCTCATTGTCAATTCAGGAGGCAGAAGGGGCTTCAAGAGAGCCAGCTTGGCAGCCATCTGTGTCTTAAGAAAAGGCTGTCTCTTCTTTGCAGCTGCTACTGTGAAGCACACACAAGGGAAGGACATTATGAGGGCTCATCTGCAGCCGATTCCAGTGTACCTGCTTAACCTCTTCTTTGGAGTGTGGCATCAGCAGATTTATTATGTCTTTAGGACAGAAAATCTATCAGCCTGTGCATTAGTTTTTGGAGGAAGGCAGTATTTTAGCTTTGCCCAGTCTACATTGAATGATGGGAACCTTATTTTCTTCAGTATATTTTCTCAAAGCAAGGACCCAGGAACATTTCATGTGACATAAGGTGATTCCTGGGCTCCCCTGCTATCAGGGCTGTTTGTTCTTTTACACTTCAGTTCCTTCAGTTGATGGGCAGACAATGAGGGTCATGCTAATCCACATGCTGATGATGTGTTGAAGGTAAAGTTATAGAAAGAAAGTAATTTTTTTTCTTTTGGTTCTGAAACTTTCCCTTTCTATAGGTCTGGATTTTAGACATATGTAGAACAAATCAGGAAGGTAGCTTTTCTGAAACTACTTTTCCCATTATTCTAGTATTCTATGTCATGGTTCAGTTTGTGTGTCTTTGAACTCATGTGCTGAAGTTCTAATTCCGAGAATCACAGAATATGACTATATTTGGAGATTGAATCTTTTAAGAGGTTAAATTAAAATTATATCATTAGAGTGACATGAATTTAGCACATTTAGCATTTTTTCATCTCTCTCTCTCTCTCTCTCTCTCTCTCTCTCTCTCTCTCTCTCTCTCTCTCTCTCTCTCTCTCTCCTATCTATGTATCTATCTATGTATCTATCTATGTATCTATGTATCTATGTATCTATCTATCTATGTATCTATCTATCTATCTATCTATCTATCTATCTATCTATCTATCTAT
>NW_021604568.1:11954165-11966492 GCF_004785775.1 Grammomys surdaster | reverse complement strand
TATCTATCTATCTATCTATCTATCTATCTATCTATCTATCTATCTATCTATCTATCTCATATTGGCCTTTCAGACAAGCAACATGGCTTAGTGAGTAAAGTCACTTGCTGCCACGCTTGAGAGCCTGAGTACAATCTCTGGAACCCACACAGTTGAAGAAGAGTGACTCCAGCAAATTTTCTGTGATCTCCTTATTCATGTTTCAGCACATGACCCATCCCATGAAAATAAACTAATGGAAAATAGTAGCAATGTTGGCACACAAATTGATATTTTTATTATGACATTTTTGTAGATAATATTCACTAAATTACCCCACTGTGTCCCTCTGTGCTGTCCCTGCCTTTCTTTCTCTCAGAGCCCCTTGTGGTTTCATATCTATTCTTCTCTCCTTTCTATTTTTCTATCCACCGTTAGTGGTCTCTTCCCACCTCCCATAGTTTCCTGTTTAATTTCATAAGCTATACTCACTCCATCTACATATTGATATGCACATCAATCTACATACATACACATACATATATAAAATCTAGGATGCACATATGAGAGAAAACACTTGTCTTTTTGAGTCTGGACTACTTCCCTTTACATAATAATTTCCATTTTTATTATTCACCTGAAGATGCATTTATTTTATTTTTCTTTATGCTTGATTAAAATTCCATTCTGCATATCTATCACATTTTCTCTGTTCTCTCAAAAACCAAGTTATCTTAAATGAAAACTGAGTCCCTTTAAGGCGGCCAATCCTAAAAGCATTTACATACAAACAGTTGTGTGTGTGTATGTGTGTGAATATTAATTAAAGAACAGAGGCTACCAACTTGAGAGTGGAAGAGTGGGGGAAGGTTTGAGGCTTTGAGGGAGGCTAGCTAGAAGGAGCTGGAAGATGGACAGGAAAGATGGAAAGTGATGCAGTTTTATTTCAATTAAAAACATACTTAAAATCAAACAAAGGAAAATCCCAAGCTCTAAACCATTATTGAGTTTTCAGGAATGTAAAGGCAGAGCATGTCCAGGGAGGCCTCGTGCTATGAACACTGGGTGTACTGAAGTTCCAGATGGCTCAGTAGGTTCCATGACTCTAGGGAAGTCCCATAAGTACAGGAACACAGTTTTGTCCATGGGTCTTTCTGTATGAAGCTGAGGTGCTTTCCAGAGAGTGTCCTCCCACTCAATACTGTGGGGCTGCTTTCCAAAGCCCCATCCGTATGACTCTGGTAATCTGTAGAATCCAGCAAAATCCATCAAGGGTCTTTCTGTGATCAAGGAGTGTCCCGCACGCACATGAATATGTTGCTGAGGCATTTAAGGGGGGCTGTCTTTCTTTGTTTTGATCACTCTTTGGAACAAAAGAGGATATTGCTCATAAGAAAGTTGATAGCCTTCATGCCGGGCAGGGTTCCATCTGGGAGAGCTAATGTGAAGAGATGAGGTGCTCCCTGTCCTCACGTCTGAGTTACTGTTTTTTTAAGAGCTTCAGCTTTATGTGAAAGCATGCATGTCTGACATTCCATTTTTATTCATTTTAATGTACTTTTTTGATAATATATTTTTATTAATGTGAAAGAAGCATTCAAAACTTTCCCTTTGGTTTTCTAAGTTTGACTTTAGGTAAATGCAGAGCACCAAAAAAGTATAGATTGCCTTTCCTTTGCATAAGCCATGTCTGCAGTTCAACTCTGTTCTATTTATTTAGATCCACAGCGGTGATGTTTTTCTTAGAGATACAGGATGTGAGCAGTTTGGATGGTCCAGGAACCACTGACCTTGTTTGGCTTCATTAACACCTGTGAGTTCAGGGCAGAGGTGGTTTTCTGGCTTTTCACAGTTGCATGGTACGCTACACTATGGAGGGCATTGCCCCAGGGGGTTTAATATTTTGCAGTTGCTGTTCATGAAATTTTAAACAAAGTTACCTTTAACTACATGGTTTACAAGTGGTGAGACAATGAAACACACACATAGTGACCATATAATCCTTAGCATCTCACGAATACAAAAATGAGGGAAAATTATATGCTAAATGGTTCTAAAGGCTAGCGCTATAGGAGATGAACTGGGGGTGGGGAAGATGATAGTGGTCTTACTGAAGCCTTGAAGTCTGAGGAAATACTAACCAGGGATGCATCCATACTTTTCTTTCTTTGTTGAGCACTTTCTTATTTGCTGACTGATTTCTTATAACATTCTTATATATAAAGTTTTCAGAGCCAAGGAGCAACTGGAGCAAACTCCAAGCATCCCCAAATGAGAGTCAACCGTGTACACTTCCAAACACTTTGAATTTCCAGGAATATGCTGGCATCTGCCCTCATAAAGAGTCGTAAAACTCAGTTATGGGAAACAATGTCTTGGGACATTTTCAGAGGATGAAACTTGAGAATTATTCAAAATATTAAGTTGCCATTGATGCTGTCTATCTAAGTTGCTTTAGACTGAAAGCATTCTTGAAGACCAATCTTTCTTGTGGGCAAGATTTATAGAGCATATCAGTGTAGTTTCCCAGTAAGTTCAGAGATCTCCTGATCTCAGCACCAGTCCTTTAGCTTCACGGTCATGAAGCTTAAGAAAGGCAGACCTTAGACTAGACTCAGGCCTCCTGGTTTACAGTTGACTATCTGACATATTTGACAAATTCTGACTACCAGCTTACTCTGCAAATATGATGGAGAACATGAGTTATGGGGATCCACTCTCCAGAGATGGAAACGTGAACCATGTCCACAGAGATCAGGTGAAGCTATAGGTGTGATAAGAACTTTTCAAGCCTTGTGCATGTTGTCCTAGTCACTATGAGTTCATATTTGCAACTCATCCTGTTGCCAGGGACATCTCTTGTTGGAGACAGTAAGTTAACTTTGGTTTAGTTCCTGGCTGAAGGAGTCCTGTGGAGATCCCCAAACAACATAGGCTGATGTTAGGACAGAGATTGCACTCTGTAAATGGATATTGTCATTGCTAAGAATAATATCCATACAACTTATTGAAAATAGACAGGTCAAATCAGTGCTTGTTTGGAGCCTTCCCTCTGGTGTTCTAGTCTCTTTGGCACAGGAAGGTACTCTGGAGGCTGTGGAAAGAGAAACCTGGACACTATCCCGGCCATAACACCTTTGACCTATATTATGTCCTGCCTGCAAGATGTACTGGGGCAATGGTAGCTCAGCATTTGTGAGAGTAGCCAACCAATGTCTGATTTAACTTAAGGCCCATCCCACAAGAATGAGTCCATGACTGACACCGCTTGGATGGCCAGGAACCAGGACTAGATAGCCCAGAGATCTAGGGTAGAACCAAACATGACTGGTCTTAAGAAAAGATCAGTGAAACGATTCCTAATGATATTCTGTTGTACTCTTAGATCGGTGCCTTCTCCAGGCATCAACAGAGAGGCTTCCTCCAGCCCCAGATGAAAGCAACTGCAGAGACCCGCTGTTAGACATTATGTAGAGAGAGGGTCTAAATTGGAAACATCCATTTTGTCTCTCCTTTCAGAGCTCAGGGAATCCAGAGGAAGAGAAGGAGGAAAGATTATAGAGTCAGAGGTAACGGAGGACAAGGCTTGAACCAACCAAACAGGGTGCATACTGGCTCACAGAGGCTGAAGCAGCAGGCACAGGACCACATGAGTTGGCACTAGGTCTGCTGCATATCCATTATGGCCATTATAATATATTTGGCTATATATTATAGTTCATTTTGTGGGACTCCTAACCGTGGGGGCGGCTGGATCTCTGACTCCTTTGCCTGCTCTTGGGACTCTTTTACTCTTGTTATTTCACCTTGTCAAACCTCAATATTTTGTTATGTTGTGTTGGGCTGTTGGAGGCATGCTTTTTTCTAAAGGGAGCCATAAAGAGATGAGTTTTGCCGGAGGGAAGTGAGGACTTGGAGGAGGGAGAAAAAACTGTAGTGAGGATGCATTGTATGAGAGAAAAATCTATTTTCAACAGCAGCAGCAACAACAAGGTTGAGGCAGGAGGATCATAAGGCAAAGGTCTGGCTTAACAAAACCATGTTTTAAAAAAAATAAAATGAAAGTAAAGGAAACCTTTTCAGTAAGGATGGAACAGCCACAGTACAGACAGCTGAGAAATATATTGTCTTAGTGGAACAGTCATGTCAATTATTCCATGAGTCAAGTTATAGGATGATTGACACATGTTCATTTGCTTAGTGACATGGAGATCACAGATGGTTCATTTAGGAGAGTTTGGGTGGAGTTAGTAGGCATGGTAGTATAGTCGGCATTCTCATAAATGCCATGAAGAAACTACTTCCTTTTCTTTTCTCTTATTCGTTTCTCATAAAATACATTCCAACAACAGATTCTCCTCCCTTCCCTCCTCGTAGTTCACCTCTCCTATCTCCCCAACATCCACTGCTCCTTCATTTCTCTTTAGAAAAGAACAGGCTTCCCAGTGCTCAACAGAACATAGCATAACAAGATGCTATAAGACGAGGGCTAAACCCTCATAGGACTGTATGAGATAAAACTTGTCTTGAAAGTGTGGAGGGGGGGGGAGGGAGAATTTCACACTGTAACAAACATCTTCATTTTTAACTCCGAGGCTTTAAACTTCTTATTTATTCCTTGATTCATAGAAACACGTAGGATTAGGCTTCAAATTTTAATAGAGACATCTTGGGGCTCAACTCTGAGCAGTTTTAATGCTGGTGATATCCCACATAAGCAAATCATGTTCTAATATAAGCCCCTGATACCCTTGTATGTCAACAGATTGCTGTCGAAGCGGTTTCAAGGATGAGAAGAAAACACTTCACTCCTGCATGGCTTCGTAAACAGAAGCAAATCTTTGGAGAACACTTTATTAAGAACAAATTATGCTTCTGTTCATTCAGTTTCATTCACAAGCAATAGATTCCCTCTTTCTATGGCAAACACTGAACATATTCTTATTTTCCTGATGGATTCTTCTATTAACCGATAGTGGTTGTTTGCTTTGCATTAACTCACTTGTTCCAGCAGGAGGATAAATGTGAAATACCTAAAATATACATTTATTTATGATTTCTCCAAATCTCCATTCTCTAAGTACCCTTTTTTTGATTTTATATTGGATATTCGATCTATAGTCCAGATACCATCCCCTTACCCCATTTCTTCCCCACCCAGGAACCCCCAACCATCCCCCCTCCTCCTTCCTCTATGGGGGGGTGGCCCCCCCCCCCTCCCTCCTCCCCACCCTAGAATTTCCCCACACTTGTTGTCCAGCCTTCATGGGACCAAGGATTTCCTCTCCCACGGATGCCCAACAAGGCCATCCTCCACTATATATAGAGCTGGAGCCATGGGCCCCTCCCTATGTGTTTCCAGGCTGGTGGTTTAGACCCTGGAAGCTCTGGTTGGTTGGTATTGCTCTCCTCATGGGGCCTGCAAAGCCTTTCAGTTCCTTTAGCTCCTTCTTTCTAACCCTTCTATTGGGAACACCCTGATCAGTTCAATGGTTAGCTGTGAGCATCTGCCTCTGAATATGTCAGACTCTGGCAGACCTCTAAGGAGACAGCTATATCAGGCTCCTATCAGGATGCACTTTTGACATCCACACCAGCATCTACCTTTGGTGACTGCACATGGGATGGATACACAGGTGGAATGGTCTCCAGACAGCCTCTCCTTCAGTTTCTGTCCCACATTTTGTCTTCATATTTGCTCCCTTGAATATTTTGTTACTCCTTCGAAGAAGGACTGAAGCACCCACACTTGGTCTTCCTTCTTCATGAGCTTCATGTGGTCTGTGAGTTGAATCTTGGGTATTTCGAGCTTCTGGGCTAATATCCAATAATCAATGAGTGAATACCATGTGTGTTCATTTGTGATTGGGTTACCTCATTCAGGGTGATATTTTCTAGTTCCATCTGTTTACCTGAGAATTTCACAAATTCATTGTTTTTAATAGCTGACTAATACTACATTATGTAAATGCACCACATTTTTTTTAATCCGTTCCTCTGTTGAAGGACATCTGGGTTCTTTCCAGCTTCTGGCTATTATAAATAAAGCTGCTACGAACATAGTGAAGCATATGTCCTTGTTATATGTTGGAGTATCTTCTGGGTGTATGACCAGGAGTAGTATAGCTGGGTTCTCAGGTAATACTATGTCCAATTTTCTGAGGAACAGTGAGACTGATTTCCAGAGTGGTTGCAGCATCTTGCAATTCTACCAACAATGGAGGAGTGTTCCTCTTTCTCCACACCCTCACCAGCATCTACTATCACTATTGGTGTGAGGTGGAATCTCAGGGTTGTTTTCATTTGAATTTCCCTGATGACTAAGAATGCTGAAAATTGCTTTAGGTGATTTTTGGCCATTTGTATTTCCTCAGTTGAAAATTCTTTGTTTAGCTCTGTACTCGATTTTTAAATAGGGTTATTTGGTTGTCTGGAGTCCAATTTCTCGAGTTCTTTGTATATATTGGATATTAGCCCTCTATCAGATGTAGGATTGGTAAAGATCTTTTCCCAATCTGTTGGTTGCCATTTTGTCCTATTGACAGTGTCCTTTGCCTTACAGAAACTTTGTAATTTTATGAGGTCTCATTTGTCAATTCTTGATCTTAGAATATAAGCCATTGATGTTCTGTTCAGGAACTTTTCCTCTATGCCTAAGTATTCAAGGTTCTTCCCCACCTTCTCTTCTATTAGTTTCAGTGTATCTGGTTTTATGTGATGGTCCTTCCCCTTGGACTTGGGCTTTGCTCAAGGAGATAAGAATGGATCAATTTGCATTCTTCTACATATTGCCTTCCAATTGAAACAGAACCATTTGTTGAAAATGCTGTCCTTTTTCCACTGGACAGTTTTAGCTCCTTTGTTGAAAATCAAGTGACCCTAGGTGTGTGGGTTCATTTCTGGGTCTTCAATTCTACTACATTGATCTTCCTGCCTGTCTCTGTACCAATACCATGAAGTTTTTATCACTATTGCTCTGTAGTACAGTTTGAGGTCAGGGATGGTGATTCCTCCAGAAGTTCTTTTATTGTTGAGAATAGTTTTTGCTATCTTGGGTTTTTCCAAATGAATTTGAGAATTTCTCTTTCTAACTCTGTGAAGAATTGAGTTGTGATTTTAATAGGGATTGCATTGAATCTGTATATTGCTTTCGGTAAGATGACCATTTTTACTATATTAATCCTGCAAATCCATGAGCATGGGAGATCTTTCCATCTTCTAAGATCTTCTTTGATTTCTTTCTTCAGATACTTCATGTTCTTGTCATACAGATTTTTCACTTGCTTGGTTAGATTCACACCAAGGTATTTTATATTATTTGTGACTATTGTGAAGCGTGTCGTTTCCCTAATTTCTTTCTCAGCCTGTTTCTCAGCCTGGTTTGAGTTGATTTTATAACCAACCATTTTGCTGAAGCTGTTTATCATGTTTAGGAGTTCTCTGATGGGAGTTTTGGGGTCACTTAAGTATACTATCATATCATCTGCAAATAGTGATATTTTGACTTCTTCCTTTCCTATTTGTATCCCTTTGACTTCTTTTTTTATTGTCTAATTGCTCTAGCTAGGATTTCCAGTACTATATTGAATAGGTAGAGAGAGAATAGTCAGCCTTGTCTAGTCCCTGATTTTAGTGGGATTGCTTCAAGTTTCTCTTCATTTAGTTTGATGTTGGCTACTGGTTTGCTGTATATTGCTTTTACTATGATTAGGTATGGGCCTTGAATTCCTGATCTTCCAAGGAGTTTACCATGAAGGGATGTTGAATTTTGTCAAATGCTTTCTCAGCATCTAGTCAGATGATCATGTGTTTTTTTATCTTTTCTATATAGTGGATTACATTGATAGATTTCCAAATATTGAACCACTCCTGCATTCCTGGGATAAAGCCTACTTGATCATGATGGATGATTGTTTTGATGTGTTCTTGGATTTGGTTTCCAAAAATTTTATTGAGTATTTTTCCATCAATATTCATAAGGGAGATTGGTCTGATGTTCTCTTTCTTTGTTGTGTCTTTTTGAGGTTTAGGTATGAGCATGATTGTGGTTTCATAGAATGAATTGGGTAGTGTTCCTTCTGTTTCTATTTCGTGGAATAGTTTGAAGAGAATTGGTATTAGGTCTTCCTTGAAGGTCTGAAAGAATTCTGCACCAAAACCATCTGGTACTGGGCTTTTTTTGGTGGGAAAACTTTTAACGACTGCTGTTATTCATTTAGGGATCATGGGACTGTTTAGACAGTTTATGTGCTCCTGATTTAACTTTGGTACCTGGTATCTGTATAGAAAATTGCCCACTTCATCCAGATTTTCCAGTTTTGTTGAGTATAGGCTTTTGTAGTAAGATCTGATGATCTTTTGAATTTCCTTAGTTTCTGTTGTTATGTCTCCCTTTTCAGTTCTAACTTCATTAATTTGGATACTGTCTCTGTGCCCTGTGGTTAGTCTGGCTAAGGGTTTATCTATCTTGATTTTCTCAAAGAACCAGCTCCTGGTTTTGTTGATATTTTGTATAGATTTTTTTCTTTCTACTTGGTTGATTTCAGCCCTGCGTTTGATTATTTCCTTGCTCCTATTGAGTGTATTTGCTTGTTTTTCTTCTAGAGCTTTCAGGTGTGCTGTCAAGTTGCTAGTGTATGCTCTCTCCAGCTTCTTTTTGTAGATACTTAGAGCTATGAGATTTCCTCTTAGCACTGCTTTCATTGTGTCCAATAAGTTATGGTATGATGAGCCTTCATTTTCATTAAATTCTAGAGTCTTTAATTTCTTTCTTTATTTCTTCCTTGACCAAGTCATCATTGAGTGGAGCATTGTTCAGATTCCACATGTATGTGGGCTTTCCATTGTTTTTGTTATTATTGAAGACCAGCCTTAGTCTGTGATGATCTGATAGGATGCCAGGGATTATTTCAATCCTTTTGAAGCCTTTTTGAAATCTATCTGTTGAAGCCTGCTTTGTGACCAATTTTATGGTCTATTTTGAAGGTGCTGAGAGAAAGCTATATTCTTTTGTTTTAGGATGAAATGTTCTATAGATATCCATTAAATCCATTTGGTTCATAACTTCTGTTAATTCTACTGTGTCTCTGTTTAGTTTCTCTTTCCATGATCTGTCCATTACTGAGAGTGGGATGTTGTAATCCACCACTATTATTGTGTAAGGTGCAATATGTGTTTTGAGTTTTAGTAAAGTTTCTTTTATGAATGTGGGTGCCCTTGCATTTGGAGCATAGATGTTCAGAATTGAGCGTTCATCTTGGTTGATTTTTCCTTTGATGAGTATGAAGTGTCCTTCCTTATCTTTTTTCATAACTTTTGGTTGAAAGTCGATTTTACTCAAAATTAGAATGGCTACTCCAGCTTGTTTCTTGGGACCATTTACTTGGAAAATTGTTTTACAGCCTTTACTCTGAGGTAATATCTGTCTTTGCCACTGAGGTGCATTTCCTGTATGTAGCAAAATTCTGGGTCCCGTTTACATATCCAGTCTGTTAGTCTACGTCTTTTTATTGGGAAATTGAGTCCATTGATATTAAGAGATATTAAGGAAAAGTGATTATTTCTTCCTGTTATTTTAGTTATTAGAGGTATAATTATGCTTGTGTAGCTATCTTCTTTGGGGTTTGTTGGAAGATTACTTTTTTGCTTTTTCTATGTTGTTGTTTCTCTCCTTGTGTTAGAGTTTTCCATCTATTACCCTTTGTAGGGCTGGATTTGTGGGAAGATATTGTGTAAATTTGGTTTTGTCATGGAATATCTTGGTTTCTCCATCTATAGTGATTGAGAGTTTTGCTGGCTACAGTAGTCTGGGCTGGCATTTGTGTTCTTTTAGGGTCTGTATGATATCAGTCCAGGATCTTTTGGCTTTTATAGTCTCTGGTGAGAAGTCTGGTATAATTCTTTTAAGTCTGCCTTTACATGTTACTTGACCTTTTTTCCCTTCCTGCTTTTAGTATTTTTTCTTTGTTTTGTGCATTTGATGTTTTGATTATTATGTGACAGGAGGAGTTTCTTTTCTGGTCTAGTTTATTTGGAGTTCTGTAGGCTTCTTGTATTTTCATTGGCATCTCTTTCTTTAGGTTAGGAAAGTTTTCCTCTATAATTTTGTTGAAGATATTCACAGGACCTTTAAGTTGGGAATCTTTACTCTCATCTATACCTATTATCCTTATGTTTGGTCTTCTCACTGAGTCCTGGATTTCCTGGATGTTTTGGGCTAGGAGCTTTTTGCATTTTGCATTTTCTTTGACAGTTGAGTCAATGTTTTCCATGGTATCTTCTGGACATGAGATTCTCTCTTCTATCTTTTGTATTCTGTTGGTGATGCTTGCATCTATGACTCCTGATTTCTTTCCTAGGTTTTCTATCTCCAGGGTAGTCTCCCTTTGAGTTTTCTTTATTGTTTCTACTTCCATTTTCAGATTCTGAATGGTTTTGTTTAATTCCTTCATTGTGTTTTCTTGCAATTCTTTAAGGGATTTTTGTGTTTTCTCTTTAAGTGCTTCTACCTGTTTTCTACTGTATTTCTTTATGGGAGTTGTTTATGTCCTTAAAGTCCTCTATCATCCTCATGAGAAGTGATTTTAAATCTGAATCATGCTTTTCCAGTGTGATGGGGTGTCCAGGACTTGCTATTGTAGGAGAACTGGGTTCTGATGATGCCAGATAACTCTGGTTTCTGCTGCTTATATTCTTGTGCTTGCCTTGCACTATCTGGTTAACTCTAGTGCTACCTGCACTCACTGTCTCTGACTGGAGACTGTCTTTCCAGTTATCTTGCTTGTGTCAGAACTCCTTATAATCCAGATGTCTCTGTGATCCTGTGATCCTGAGCTCCTGGATGGAAGAGCTCCTGGGTCTCAGGCTGCCTCTGGGAACCTGAAATCCTGCTGCTCTGTGTGCAGTGTTTCCTCAGCTGCTCTGAGTGCAGTGTTTTCTTAGCTGCTTTGAGTGTAGTGGTTCCATCACAGCTGCTGTAGGAAGGTTCAGGGTAAGGTGTCTTCACAGAGCAGACCAGCCAGGTGTCTGCCCCAGCCAACTACCCTATTATTTTCATTGATTGATCTTTATGCTGGTGAAATGTTGCAATCAGTTTTCATTTTCTGGAAACAGTTCTTCAGCTCCTAATGAATGAGGCCAGAGGTGCTGTGGAGAGCAATCAGGCTGATGCTGAGGGTACCGATGGGTCCCTGATTAGGTCAAGAAAACCTTCTCTAAAGTGCACTGAAAAGGAAGTAAAAGTGAGTTTGGATGGAACAGTATTGATGGATATTGGAGAAATCATTAATGTGTATTGATATATTAACTGAAGGTAGTTGTTGTGGTAATAGAGTTAATTTAACAGATAGTCACAATGGATTTAAACTTCTTAGTTATGATTAGTTATGTGATTATAATTTCATATACAAGTATGTTTTTTATAAGCCTTTTCTTATTGAATCACTGTGTTAACTCTGAGAATCAAGTAAATTAACCTCTCAAACTTCAGTTTACAAATGTGTAAAATGGAAATAATGATAACTAAATTTATAAGGTTCATTTAGTGTATAAAAAAAAGATTTGAAAACTAGACTCTGATTTCCACTTCATACAGAATAGCAGGAACGTTCCTTGTTCTCCTATTTTAAATGATGTCGATAGCAGTCATCATATGTGATAGGGTAACCAGTAAAATAGTTTTAAAGATGAATAGTGTGGAAAGGTTTTTATTTTTTTTTTAACAAATCTCATCAAAGGCTTATATATCTACATGTGAAAAAGTCAACCTGTTCCACCTATTGCTTAGAAAATTAGTTAAAAATTGTTTATAAACCCAAGTAAAAAACCCAAAGCTATAAAATATCTAAAGTATAACATAAGGGGAAATTTTGTGAGTTGGACAAAGTGAAATTTTTTTGCATTCAGCATTAAAAATATTCTTATTTTTAGTTGTGAGCCTTTAACTGGTGATAATACCTGCCTTTCTTGTTAAAGGGCTCTCTGTCTGCTTGGGAAAATAAACCACAAAAATTCTAATAATTTGTTTTTTATACTTGAGATTGTAAAAATAAAGCAAAATTTAGTGTACCTAGGAAAAATATATGACAATAGCACATAATTACACATATATAAACACACACATACATACAGAAACACAAAATGCACACATACACACATGCATACAAACATATGCACATGAAGAAGAAATGCACATAGTCGTTCATACACATATACATACACTCTCACACACACTCATTTATACACACACGTTCATTTTTACATATTCATTGGTATACACACATTCATTCTTGTATACACAAATTCTTTAGTACATAGATACTCATTCATTTACTCACATACCTTCACACA
>NW_021604568.1:11901778-11954155 GCF_004785775.1 Grammomys surdaster | reverse complement strand
CTACACACATACTCATTAGTATACACACATTCATTCTTGTATACACACACTCTCTAGTACATAGACACTCATTCATACACTTATATACACACACACAAATTCATATACACACATTCATTCACACACTCATTTCTACACATACTCATTAGCATACACACATTCATTCTTGTATACACATGCTCATTAGTACACACACACTCATTCATACACTCACACATCCCCATACACACTCACCTTCATACCCAGACTCTCACATGGAGCTCTTCATATACACACAATCATTTGCACATTCAGTCATGTACTCACACATATCTTCAAACACCTTTACCTGGACATAAAGAAGCAGAAAAGCAGATAAAGAAAATTCTTTTAGAATGTCACAAAATTCTTTTAGAAAGAACCAACTTTATGAGAGAATGGTACTCACATTGTATAGTTGGAACATTTTTATAGGCTCAATTTTAAACTAAAAGCAAAAAATTATTAGTAATATAAAATATGAGAGTGAAAAAATGTTAAATTATTTTCTAATTTCCTCTGAAATGTTGTTTTAATATTTGTATATTATATCTTATAGCCTTATTAAAGTTTTATTTTTTATCAATATCTCACATGTGGTTATAATTTTGTTTTTAAATCCTTCTCTCATATATTATATCCTGAATGTAGTCTTCCCTTCATCTATTCCTCCCAGTCCCTTCCTGACACCTCCATTCTCCTGGAGATCCACTCCTTCTTTATTTCCACTCACAAATGAGCAGGTCTCCCAGAGAAATCCACCAAACATGACATAACAAGTAACACTAGACACATACCCTCATATCAAAGCTGGACAAAGCAACCAAGAAGGGGGAAAAGAGTCCCGAGAGCAAGCAAAAGGGACAGAGACAGTCCCCACCTCTACTTTTAAGAGTCCCACATGAACAGCATGCTACACAACTGTAACGTTTGTACAGAGGACCTAGCTCATATCCACGCAGGTTCTGTGTCTGTGTGAGCCTCTGTGAGCCCTCGTTAGTTTATTCTTTGGGCCATGTTCTCCTGGTGTCCTCAATCCCTCTGGCTTCTACAATCCTTCCTACCCATCTTGCTTGCGGCTCCTCAAGCTATGCCTAATGTTTGTCTTAAATATGCTAATTTTGAGTTTGAGATGACTATTTTGAGTGAACTTAAATGAAACTAAATAATGAATCTAGCAATAAAGTAATGTTTGACTTTTTTGATTTGTTATATTTGATTTTTTATTACTTAAAATAATTTTTAAATTTAAATATATTCTGATTATATTCTTTCCCTCCCCCAAGTCCTTCCAGATATTCTTCTCTGCTCTACCCACTCAAACTAATTTTTTTCTCACAATAACAAACAAAGATCCAATATAAAAAGCACAATAAAATAAAATTAATAAAATTGCTAAGCTGACAAAAAGAAACTTAATAAATTATTTAAATTAAAATCGAAAAATTTTCATAAACTTAAAACTATTGATTATTTATTAGTATCAGATATTTATTGTTGAAATGAACTGGCAAAACAAGACAATTTTTGATTTACAAATGTCACAGTACCAATTTTGCACAACATTAGTTTTAAACACAAAGAAAGGGATAAATATTGTGAAAATGCTATCTGTAATTTAACATCTCCAGATCATCATCATCATCATCATCATCAATATCATCATCATCATCGTCGTCACATATATTTAGGTTTCTTGTCAGGATTAAGCTATAGAAATGACTTTAAATAGTTTGTTTCTGTTATAACTACACTTTTCTCTCCCTAAATTGTATAATTTTGGCAAAATACTGAACTTCACTTATTTTTCAAAGAAATGATAATAGATCTTATCCATATACATATATCTCTCATCGGACCAAACTCTTCATGGACAGAAATCACGTCTGCTTATCTCTCTTTTTGCTCAGGGTTCTTGTGATAATTTGGAAAGCCTGTTAAGAATATAAAGGATATTTTTAACATATTTATTCTTTCTTATGTTTGTTGTTACTTCTGATTTATATAATTACTGAGTGGAGACTCCTTGAGGTGATGAAAAAAATCTTAATTTTGATTTTCCTGGCCTCCTACCCTGAGTGAGTTACTTGTACTTTCCTAGCTAGGAAAGTAAAATCCTACAGGTAGTACACTGATGTGGTTGTTATTTAGCATTTTCAGAGAAGGGCTAAAGAACATTGTGGTTTCTTAAATTGTTTCTACCCTGAAAATGTATTTATATTGGTGAACACTTTGAAGAATAAAATGCCATTAGTCTTTTGGACTGTTGCTAAATTGATAAGCAATTTGCTCACAATTCTTGTGTAATTTGTTAGCTAGGTTCAAGTAGAAAATGTTATAATGGCATATTAATTTGTGTTACAGTATTTATATATAATCATTTATTTGTACACAGAAGAAATGCAAAAATACGTAAAGACTTATAAATGAAGCAATAATTGCACTGATTCAAAAATTTCAAATGATAAAAACACTCTTGGTTTTTAAATGATATTAATAAAAGAATAAATAAAAGGCATAATAAACTGGAGGAAAGTGTATAAAAATCACACATGTGATAGCAAATTTTTATTCAGAACATGTGTAGAACTCTTCAAAGATAATACTGACAAAAGAACCCAACAAAAATCAGGTACAATAATTCAAAAGGTATTTTTTAAAGATGAATAGCTAAAATAAATACGTATAAATTATTAGCATAGTTGTTCAATAAGAGCACCTATACAACTATTAGAATGAATAGAATTGAAAAGACTGACCTAGTCAATTATAGTTAAGGATTTGACATGACTGGGATGCTCCCCGGTTTTATTAATTCAAATAATGTGTCAATATATCTTTATTCACCCATAGTAATAGTTGTATCTGAGGCTTATTGTTGAATAAGCTCTCCTTTTCTAGCTCTTTCTGAACTCTGGCTAGTTTAATTCAGGTCTTGTGGCTTAAATTCCTCTCAAGCTGACTGATAATCTGACTTCTCTCAGCTTCTCCCTGAAGTGCTTGGCTTGGCCTCAAACTAACTCTGGCAATTTGTTTTAATCTTCTGGTTTCTTCTTATTTTCTCTGGCTTCTATTTATTTTCTTCTGTCTCTGCTGCATTAACTGAATGAAACTGAACTTAAAACTCCATTGCATTGCCTCCTGTGCTGCCTGACTAAACTGAATTCAACTCCACTGTTATCAGAACTGACTGACTTAACTGTTCTCTCTCTCTTCCTGCACTGCTTATAAATAATTTTCACTCTGTTTTCCTGTGAATTGGCTGTATTCTATCTCTGGCTCATTCTGTCAAATCTTTCTCTGATTCATCACCTTGTCTGCCCCTCAGTTAGATATCACTTTCAAACATGGATGCTTCCTTCTACAAACTTACCTTATCTACATTGTTTGAGATTAAAGGTGTGTACTAAGGGGTTGTCAGGTAAGCTTCCCTTCCCTTCCCCCACCCACCTTCTTTGCTTGCTGACGCCTCTGGATCAAGCCCAGCTGCTATGAACAGCCTGTTATCCCAGGAGGACCTCCATTCTCACACCACCTCTCCTCCCACATTCATTAGACTCTGAAAGCGAGACTCTGAAAATGAGAAGGGCCTGGACAGATATTCTGAAACCTATAAAAAAAAAACAAAACACAGGTACAAGTCTAGACTACTACACCCAGCAAAACTCTCAATCATCCTAGATGCAGAAAATAAGGTATTTCAAGACAAATGCAAATTCAAACAATATCTAATCACAAATTCATCCCTACAGAAAATGCTACAAGGAAACTCCAACCCAAGGAGGATAACTACATTCAAGAAAACATAGGAAATAAGTAATTCCATACCAGCAAAAACAAGGAAAGTATGCACAAACATGCATACACACAGAGAGTCTCACAGAAACACACATACACAAACATGTACACACACCACCACCACCACCATCACCACCAACAACATCAAAATAACAGGAAATAACAATCACTGATCATTAATATGTCTCAACATCAATGGACTCAATTCCTGAATAAAAAGACATAGACTAACAGAATAAAACAAACAAACAAACAAACAAACAACAACAACAACAAAAACCAGGATCCATCATTCTGCTGCATACAAGAAACACTTCAGCAATAAAGATAGATATTACCTCAGAGTAAAGGGCTGGAAAAAAGGTTTTCAAGCAAATGGACCCAAGAAACAAGATGAATAGCCATTCTAATATCCAGTAAAATAGACATTCAACCAAAATTACTCAAAAGAGGAAAAATAGGATGAAGAAGAGTATACCTTCTTCTGAGCATCCTTCTCCAAAATTGACCATATTGTAAGTCACAAAGCAAGCCTCAACAGATACAAGAAAATGGAAATAACACCTTTTACCTTGGATTAAAGCTAGACTTCAAGAACAATGGAAACATGGGAAAGTCTAGACACTCATGGAAATTAAAATATTCTCTACTCAATAATCTCTGGATCAGGGAAGAAATAAAGATATTAAAGACTTTCTACAATAAAATGACAATGAAGTTATAACATACCCAAATTATTGGGAAACAATGAAAGCAATGCTAAGAAGAAAGTTCATATCACTGAGTGCCCCATAAAGAAATTAGAAAGTACCCATAGCAGCAACTTAAAATTACACCTAAAAGCCCTGGGGGTGCAGGGGAAGAAGCAAGCACACTAAAGAGGAGAAGAAGGCAGGAAATAATCAAAATTAGGGCTGAAATCTATCTGTTACAAGCAAAACAATGCGCAAAGAATCAACAATATCAAGAGCTGATTGTTTGAGAAAATCAACAAGATTGACAAACCTTTAGCTAAACTAACCAATTGAAAGAGAAACAGTATCCAAACAAACAAAACCAATAAGGAAAAGGGAGATATAACAAATGATACTAAGAAAATTCAAAGAATCATTAGGTCTTATTTCAAAAGCCTGTACTCAACCAAATTGGAAAATTTAAAAGAAATGTTATTGGATATTTTCTTTATTTCACTTCAAATGGTATATCCCCTATTCCATTCCCTCCTCCCCCTCTTTCTGTGAGGGTGTTCCTTCAGTCCTTTCTCTAACTTCTCCACTGGGGACCTGGTGCTCAGTCCAATGTCTCCATATTTTCTCCCATGAGTATTTTGTTCCTCCATCTTAGAAGGACCGAAGCATCCACACTTACTTTGGTCTTCCTTCTTCTTGAGCTGCATGTTGTCTGTGAATTGTATTTTGGGTATTCTGAGCTCCTGGGCTAATATCCACTTATCAGTGAGTGCATACCATGTGTGTTCTTTTGTTATTGGCTTACCTCACTCAAGATGTTATTTTCCAATTCTACCCATTTACCTAAGAATTTCATGAATTCATTGTTTCTAATAGCTGTGTAGTACTCCATTTTATAAATGTACCACATTTTCTATATCCATTACTCTGTTGAAGGACATCTAGGTTCTTTTCAGCTTTTGGTTATTATAAATAAGGCTGCTATGAACATAGTGGAGTGTGTGTCCTTGCTATATGTTGGAGCATCTTTTGCATATGTGCCCAGCAGTGGTATAGCTGAGTCCTCAGGTAATACTACATCTAATTTTCTGAGGAACCACCAGAATGATTTCCAGAGTGGTTGTATCAGCTTGAAATCCCACCAACAATGGAGGACTGTTCTTTTTTTTTCCATATCCTCTCCAGCTTCTGCTGTCACCTGAGTTTTAGATCTTAGCGTTTCTGTCTTGTGTGAGGTGGAATCTCAGGGTTGTAAAGCCACAATTATGCTTATACATAAACCAACAAAAAAGAGAACTTCAGCCCAAATCCTTTATGAATATGATTGTAAAATACTCAATAAAATTCTTGGAAACAGAATCCAAGAAACAATCATCCATCATGATCAAGTATTCTGTATCCCAGGGATGCAAGGATGGTTCAATATATGGAAATCCATCAATGTAATCCACTATATAAACAAACTCAAAGGAAAAAGCACATAATCATCTCATTACATACTAAAAAAGCATTTGAGAAAATTCAACACCCTTTCATTTTAAAAGTCTTGGAAAGATCAGAAATTCAAGGCCTATACCTAAACATAGTAAGCAATATACAGCAAACCAGTAGCTAATATCAAAATAAATGGAGAGAATCTTGAAGCAATTCGACTAAAATTAGGCACCAGACAAGACTGCCCACTCTTTCCCTACCTATTCAATATAGTACTCAGAGTCCTAGCCAGTGCAATTAGACAACAAAGGAGGTGAAAGGGATGCAAACTGGAAAGAAAAAAGTCAAAATATCACTATTTGCAGATGATATGTTAGTATACTTAAGTGATCCCAACAATTCCACCAGAGAACTCCTAAACCTGATAAACAACTTCAGCAAAATGGCTGAATATAAAATTAACTCAAACAAACCAGTAGCCTTCCTCTATTCAAAAGATAAACAGGCTGAGAAAAAAATTAGGGAAATGACACACTGCACAATAGTCACATATAACATAAACTACCTTAGTTTGTCTCTAACTAAGCAAGTGAAAGATCTGTATAACAAGAACTTCAGTCTCTGAAGAAAGAAATCAAAGAAGATCTCAGAAGATGGAAAGCTCTCCCATGCTCATGGGTTGGCAGAATGGATTAATACAGTAAAAATGGCCATCTTGCTAAAAGCAATCTACAGATTCAATGCAATCCCCATTAAAATTCCAACTTAATTCTTTATTTCTAAAAAAAAGAGAGAGAGTCAGGAGAGTGAAAACTATTCTCAACAATAAAAGAACTTCTGGGGGAATCACCATCCCTGACTTCAAGCTGTATTACAGAGCAATAGTGATAAAAACTGTTATGTTGGTACACAGATGGACAGGTAGGTCAGTAGAATAGAATTGAAGACTCAGAAATGAAGCCACACACTAATGGTCACTTGATCGTTGACAAAAGAGCTAAAAAGGTCCAGTGGAAAAAGGACAGCATTTTCAACAAATGATGCTGGTTCAACTGGTGGTCAGCATGTAGAATAATGCAAATTGATGTCTTCTTATCTCTTTGTACAAAGCTCAAGTCCCAGTGGATCAAGAACCACCACTTACAACCAGCTACACTGAAATTAATAGAAAACAAATTGGGGAATAGTCTTGCACATATGGGCACAGGGGAAATATCCTGAACAGAATATCAATGGCTTATGCTCTAAGATCAAGAATTGACAAATGGGATCTCATAAAATTTCAAAGCTTCTGTAAGGCAATGGACACTGTCATTAGGATAAAATGACAACCAACAGATTGGGAAAAAGATCTTTATCAATCCTACATCTGATAGATGGCTAATATCCAATATATACAAAGAACTCAGGAAGACTCCAGAGAATCAAGTAACCCTATCAAAAATCGTGTACAGAGCTAAACAAAGAATTTTCAACTGAGGAATATAGAATGGCTGAGAAGCAGGAGAAGCACCTAAAATTGGAAAATCTTAATGAAATGGCTGATTTTCTACACTGATATCACTTACTAAATTTAAAGTAAGATCACATAAGCTATTTAAACACCTAAAAATAGAAGCAGTCATTTTTGTCCCCCCCCCCCCAAAAAAAAGCCCAGGGCCAGATGGTTTTAGTGCAGAATTTTACCACACATTCAAGGTAGAGCTAATACCAATACTCCTCAAACTATTCCACAAAATAGAAACAGAAGGAACACTGCCAAATTCATTCTGTGAGGCCACAGTCACTTTGATATCTAAAGAACACAAAGATTCAACAAAGAAAGAGAACAACAGACTGGTTTCTCTTATGAACATTGATGCAGAAGTACTTAATAAAATATTTGCTAACCAAATCCAGGACCACATCAAAGACATAATTCATCTCAGGGATGCCGGGATAGTTCAGTATATGAAAATCTATCAATGTAATCCACCATATAAATACATTGAAAGAAAAAAGTCACATAATTATCTTAGAAGCTGAAAAAAACCTTTGATAAAATCCAACATCCCTTCATGTTAAAGATATTAGAAAAATCAGGGGTACAAGGCACATATCTAAAAAATAATCAAAGCAACACACAGCAAGCCAATAGCCAACACCAATCTAAATGGAGAGAGATTTAAAGCAATTCCAGTAAAATCAGGGACAAGCCAAGGCTGCACACTCTCTCCCTATCAATTCAGTATAGTACTTGAAGTTCTAGCTAGAGAAATAAGACAACCAAAGGAGATATAGAGAACACAAATTGGAAAAGAAGTCAAAGTATCACTATTTGTGGATGATATGACAGTATATATAAGTGAACTCAAAAATCCTACCAAAAAACTCTTATAGCTGATAAATACCTTCAGTAAAGTGACTGGATACAAAACTAACTTGAAGAAATCAGTAGCCCTCCTTTATACAAATGACAAATGGGATGAGAAAGAAATTAGGGAAACAATACCCCTTATAATAGCCTCGAGTGATATAATATATCTTGGTGGAACTCTAATCGTGCAAGTGAAATATCTGTATGACAAGAACTTCAAATTCCTGAAGAATGAAATCTAAGAAGATATAAGAAGATTAAAAAATCTTCCATGCTCATCATCTTACCAAAAGCAATTTACAGATTTATTGCAATCTCCATCAAAATTTCAACATAATTCTTTACAGATATTAAAAGAACAATTCCCAAATCCATATGAAAAAACAAAAAACTCAGGATAGCTAAAACTATTCTGAAAAATAAAAGAACTTCTTGAGGTTTCACTGTGCCTGACTTCATTCAAGCCAAAATAATCTTGAATAAAAGAACTTTGGGACAAATCACCACCTCTGACCTCAAGCTATACCACCCAGGAATAGTGCTAAAAATTACATGGTACTGGTATAGAAACAGCCATGGTGATCAATAGCATCGAACTGAAGATCTAGAAATAAACCCACAGGCCTATGGACACTTGATTTTTGATAAAGGAACCAAAACCACAGGATGGAAAAAAAGAAAACGTCTTCTACAAATGGTGTTGATCTAACTAGATGTTTACATGTAGAATGAAAATAGATCTCTATGTATCACACAGCATAAACCTGAAGTCCAAGTGGACCAAGGACCTTAACATAAAATCTGATCCACTAATACCCTGAACACATTGGAATAGGAGACAGTTTCCTGAATAGAACACCAATGGCCCTGGTTCTAAGATCAGCAATTGATAAATGCTGATAAAACTGCAAGGCTTCTCGTAGGCAAAGGCCACTGTCAATGGGACAAATTAGCAACTCAGAGATTGGGAAAGGATCTTCACCAACCCTACATCTGACAGAGGGCTAATAGCCACAATTTACGAAGAACTCAAGAAGCTAGACACCAACAACTCAAATAACCCAATTAAAAAGTAGGGTTTAGAGCTAAACAGAGAATTCTCAATAGAGAAATGTCAAAAGGCTGAGAAGCACTTTAAGAACTATCCAACATCCTTACTTATCAGGGAAATGCCAATCAAAACAGCTCTGAGTTTTCTTCTTATGCCCATCAAAATGGATCAAAAACTTAAGAGAAAGCACATGCTGGCAAGGATGTGGAGCAAGGGAACACTCCTCCATTGCAGGTGGGATTTCAAATTGTACGACCACTGTGGAAATCAGTTTAGCAGTTTCTCAGAAAGCTAGGAATAGTTCTACCTCAAGACCCAGTTATCCTATTCCTGGGCACATACCCAAAATATCCTTCAAAATTGCTCAACTAATATTCATAGCAGCTTTATTTGTAATAACCAGACACTGGAAATAACCTAGATGTCCCTCAACTGAAGAATGAGTAAAGAAAACGTAGTATATCTACGCAATGGAATACAACTCAGCTATTAAAAACAAAGACACCATGAATGGCAAATGAAAGGAAACTGGATGGTACTTGAGAATATAATCTTCAGTGAGGTAACCTAGACCCAGAAGGACATGCATAGGCTATACTAATTTATATGTGGATACTAGCCATAAAATACAGGTACCATGTTACACTCCACAGACCTAAAGAAGCTAAGCAAGAAGAAAGGCCCAATTGAGGAAGCTTGAATTTCACTTAGAAGGGGGAATAAAATCACTCTTCTCCTATCTAACTTTTCTATTATCCTTACAGGGATTAATATTATCCTTAAAGCCATATGCTCAATGTATATAATTATTATAACCCAAAGATGTAAACTGACTAACCACATAAACAACTTACAACCATCACATACACGAGAGCTCACACTTATAGCCCTACATATTATTCCACTTATTCTATCAACCATTAACCCCAAACTAATTACAGGTCTAACAATATGTAAATATAGTTTTAAAAAAACATTAGACTGTGAATCTGACAACAGGAAATAAACCTCCTTATTTACCAAGAAAGAACGCAAGAACTGCTAACTCATGCTACCTTGCCTAAACACATGGCTTTCTTACTCTTATAGGAAGTAGTCACAAGAGGCATATGGAGGGAAGGAACTAGGAGGGAGAGGGGATGGGGAGGGGAATAGGGAGGTGTTAGGATCAGGTATGGGGAAGGACAGTAAAGATGGCCAGATAGCCATGAAAGTGAATGGAAATCTGCAACTGATGGGGGTGAGGAGAAGGGGCGGCATCTCCATGAGGAGGCAGAGACCTGGGATAAGATAGGCTCCCAAGATCAATGGGAGTGACCTTAGCTTTGACTCAACATTGTGAATATGGAATCTGAAGAATCCATCTCCTGTAGCCAGGCAGGAACCCTAGTGGAACAATAGAGACACCAAACTACCCACAGAACTTTCAACCCCCAATTTATCCTGTCTATATGAAATACAGGCAAGGGGAATAGAGCAGAGACTGAAGGAATAGCCAACCAATACCCTGCTCAACTTGAGACCCACACTATGAGTAAGCACCAATCCCTAACACTATTGATGATACTCTGTTATGCTTGCAGACAGGAGCATGTTGTCCCCTGGGAGCTTCTACTCAGTAGCTGACTCAGACAGATACAGGCACACACAGTCACAGTGGATTGAGCTTGGGAATTCTTATGGAAGAATAGCAGGAAGAATTGTGGGCCTTGAAGGGGATAGAAACACCATGAAAAGATCAACAGCGTCAACTAGCCTGGACTCTTGGGGCTCTCAGAATCTGAATCATCAACCAAAGAACATACAAAGAACATCAACCCTGCACATACCTAGCACATGGGCAACTTGATCTTTATGTGAGTTCTGAACAATTGGAACAGGAGCTATCTCAAAAGCTGTTGCCTGTAGTGGGATATGTTCTTCTGGTTGTGCTGCCTTGTCTTGCCTTAGTGGGAGAGGAAGTGCTTATTCTCATAGAAATGTGAAGTGCCAGTGTTGGGGGATACCCACGGGTAGAAAGGGAGGAGGGAAGGAGCTGACCAGGAGGGGGCCAGTGAGTGGCATACAAAGTGAATAAGTAAAATAAAATCAAATTTAAAAATCATTACTTTTAAATTAATTTTCAGTTGAATAACAGCCATGCAACATTGAGGCAACAATTTTATAGGGCAAAATTCAGTGATGTTTGGAGTACTCATTGTGTTGTCCAACCATGACACATTGCTATCTGCTTCTAGAATATTTTCTCACATGCAAAAGACACCTTGTAAACCTTTAACAGCAACTCTACATTACTAGGTAACTTTTAAAGATAAGAAAAGATTTTATGTATCAACATTTCTTTGATAAGTGGTACTACCCACATTTATCTGTGGGTGTGAAGATGAGATCTAAAATGTGGTAAGGAATTATGCTGGTCTAGCAAAGTATCAGTAGTAGGTTAAATTTTAAGGTTTGTGAGTTCACTATGTCCAGAAGTTGCTATGTCTCTAGTACCAGGCACAATTTTCCTCCGAATGAGCAAGATCAAAGACCAAAGGACTATCGCATAAAATCACAACTAGACACAATGTAGATAAATCATGCATAGGGTCTGTATAGGTCTGTGTTAGATGGGGACCCAGTGCTGAGAGGGGAAGTAAACACAAGCCCACCATTCCTAACTCAGGAACAATCTCCAATTGATAACTACCGGCAAATGAAAAATTAGTTTTTGCCAATGTAGTCTCACTGGGGATACACATTACTACTGAGAACAAGCTCCATGATGTATAGTAGATGGCGAACCCAAAACAAACTCAATAACATTCTTGGAGGTTCTTGGTTGCATAATGTTTCATCATAGCTCTGTCACTCTGTCTGTCTTTCTGTGGCTGTTTCTCCCTTTCCCTCTCCCTCCTCCATCTCTGTCTATGTGTCTGTTCATATTCTAATGAGAGACAAAAAGGTTGTGGATCTGGATGGCAGGATCTACATGTGGCAGGAAGACTCTCAGAGGAGGGAAAAATTGTAATCAGGATGTATTCTATGAAAAAAAACCTTAATAAAAAGAGTATAGAGGAGAATGATGAAGAGGAGGAGAGGAGGAAGAGGAGGAAGAGGAAGAAGAGGAAGAGAAGGAGGAAGAGGAGGGAGGGAGGGAGGGAGGGAGAGGGAGGGAGGGAGGGAGGGAGGGAGGGAGAGAGAGAGAGAGAGAGAGAGAGAGAGAGAGAGAGAGAGAGAGAGAGAGAGAGAGATTGAGATTGTGGGGAATTTAGGCCCAGCAAATACATCTACCTACAATTCTTTCTTCTTTCATCTATGGCTCAGGGGACATTGAAAAAGAGGAAGTAGAAAAATAAGAAGAGCTAGAATACCATATTATAATTTGATGTGAAACAGTCTTTCTTAGAAATGGCTGCATAAGCAATACTAGAACAACAGCAATATCAATGGAAATGTTAATGTGGAAGGAAGAATTTTGTGGGATCCCACCCATAGACAAAGACTTACAGGTGACTCTTGGCTACTGGGAGAAGAATAAGGACCCTTTCCTAGAGATATGACCCTTTATTGGTTGACAAATAAATGGACTCAATAGTTTATGTGTGTATATATTTATCTACACAGACACATGGAAGGTAAATAGTCGAAGAAAAATAGACTATCTTCTTGAGAGTGGATACACTGGAATAGTTTGATAGAATGTAGCTGGAAGGGTCTGGAGGGCAAAAAAAGAGGGGTGATATAATTCTGTTTCAATTAAAAGTATCTTTAAAAAGACAAGAAAACATTTCTCATTGCTTGTAAAACATCCAGTCTTCTCTGTCCCTTGGTTCTTTCTTTTCACTAACTTTTTTTGAGACAAAGTCTCAAATTCAGCCCACAGTAGCCTAGAACTTGCTATGTTGTGTAGGATGACCTTGAACTTCTGATTCTGATGCCTTTAGAATAGTAAGAGTGTACCACCATATCTAGTATATAATTCTTTGTAGTAACAATTTCAAACATATTTTTACTTCCTGTGCTAAATTATGGGACTCTTCTAATTAATTTTCCACACAACTCTCTCCCCTGTCATAATGTTGTGGCCTACACTTTCCAAATATATCACTGTCTGAGAAATTCCTTAATGTTCCTCTATCCTCTCAGACCAGGCTTGCCGTGCGGAGTAAAGAATTCTTAACTGTGAATGAAGTCATATAGATGGTTAGTGGTTACACTAGGATTCAGAACGTGAATGGCAGTGTAGAATTCTCAGTAATTCAGTCAATTGGCACTTGTCATCATGTCAACTTGTATTCAATTCACAACCGATAAACATAAAATTGTGATAAGCGGAAGCTGAAGTTCTCAGATACAGACACTTCAAGGATATGATGTTTCTTTTCGGTATCAGATTCTCAATGACTAGCATAAAATAAGTCCCCAGTCAGGGGAATGATCTGTGTAAATGGACATTTGGACCATTAGAGTAATACCCAGACAGCAGGTGTTACCATGAGGCCATTGGCAGACAGAACTCGGGAAATCTGTACTAACTCTGATTCTTCGTCCTATGCTTTACACTGTATCTCCCAGTGCCAAATTATGTGTGAAATGAGAGAGATTTTAAAAGAAGCCACACATATCCCAAATAACCCATGAGGTTTTGTTTTTAATGCTTATTTTATATTTTAGGGCATGAGAAAGCAAGCCACAGAAAATTGCACAAAAGGGTCAGACTTACACTGTCTAATAGGCAGTTTCTCTGGCAGGGAGACTATCAGCAAACCATTCAGAATTTTATGGGCCTGAATTGCATCCTAGGTACCCCAAAAGCCTTTAATAGGATTGACATCGGGGTTTCATTGCTATGCAAGTCATTCTTTTACTGTTAATGTATCTTCCACAGAAGCAGTTACATGGTAGATTTTGCACCACTTAGAGAGTGGAGGCTACTGCTCTATTTTTTTATAAAACCAGATTCTGTGGTGCAATAAGAGGAAAAATGAATCTCATTATTTTGTCAATAGTCCGAGCAGCCATAACCAGGGGACAGGGTTGACTAAGAGAAAATGGGGTACTGTAGTATTGGGCAGTGCAGTTATCACAGCCTGTCAACTTATATGTTTACACAAAAAATCATATATTTTAATTTATCCAGTCATTGATTTGATCATCAAATATTGTTTACAAGAAGACATTAACTATTTAACTATTTTTACCTGAATTTAAAAAAAATCTGCTAAAATAAGTACTTCAACAAATTCATATGATACCTTCTCCACATGCCTTTTCATTCTGAGGATTTTGTGTGATTGCTTCAGTTTTGATGTAGAGTACCAGAGAGAGTTAGAGATTCAACTCCTAAGGCAGGATCTTGGATTTGAGAGCCAATGAATTCATATAACACGGGAGCTGGTTTATGGAGGCACCATGACTAAGAGAGAAATTTTTCTTGGTATAGTTGTAACTCTAATTTATACCTTTTTATAACATAATATTTTTTGTTGTTGTTGTAGAGAATGTAATACCTGGCTGGTATTCATTTGTAAGGGAAATGTAGCTTGCTGTGGAGAGGATGATAGAAGTCACCGTGCCCTCCGGAGTTCCTGAGCTGTCTTACACGCTCTATCTAGCTTACTGTCATTGATCACCTTATGAGATGCATAATCTCCTTGTCTTTTTTTTTTACAGTTGTGAAATTGATGCATAGGTTCACTAAATAGCTTAAACTCACAGAGACACTAGAAATATCACAATTGTATCTGCCGAGTCTCACCCCAAGCCACTCCTGTCTACCAAGTACTGAACACTGACTTTGGGTTCTAGGAGAGTGAGTGCTTTCATTTAACTGTCATAGACGAAGAAGAAGAATCTCATGTTTACAGATGAGGTAACTTGCCTGTACAGTGATTAAATGAGTTTCCTGTAGAACCTTGCCAGTGTTGCCTTCTTTCAAACTAATAATGGAATACAAATATGAATATATAAAATGATGTTCTGACTTGGCTGTTTCTCTGGATTTCAAATTATTTTTTTATCCTAGTAACCCTGTCTTTGCAAATCATCTTATCTTGTACAGAGGCTTGAACACTTAGAAGAACTTGTTGGGCCACAAATGGGAATTTCACTAAATATCAGGATTAAAGTCAGATAAAATTGCTTTTAAAAATTAAAGTCATTGTCCTTTCATTAGTTAAATCCACATTGAAAGCAATACCTCTTAGCTTGAATCTAGTTGGATGGATTTGGCGTGCTGGGTCCAAATTTATGTGTGATTCATCTTTACACATTTTTTTGAGAGTTTAAGTCCTTGTTCCAATAAGAAAAGAAATTTTGTTGCAGGATCACTTATGTTAATGCTTTATCTTGATCAGCATAGAATTAAAAGCTTTTTTCCCAGTGGAGATGTCTAGAGGGAAGATTTGATTGTAGTTTTCAAGTATACTTATAGCAATAATAATGTACTTGGCTGTAGTTCTTTAGCACTTTATATAAGTATTATAATTAATCCACACTGTAATCAGAGTACTGATTATATACATTTTATTAAGTCATAGAAAGCGAGGACACAATTGGAAAGTCATAAGGCCAGAGTATAATTGTGCAACGCTACATAGTTGGTAAGTGAAGAAACCCCAGTCTTAGGTCAGCAATTACTTCAGGAACTTTGGCACAGCAGGGGACAGTCATCGGACATGCTAGAAGTAGAAACCTGAAAATGGAAAACTAGGGTATCCATAGTTACTGCCATATTAAAATAAATGAGAGCTAGATAGTGTGTGTGTGTGTATGTGTGCGTGTATGTGTGCGTGCTCAAGTGTGCAGGTGGGTATGTCAGTTTATGTAAAGAGACAAATAAGTACATGCATGTGCACAGACACACAGAGACACACAGAGACACACACAAACACACACAGACAGACATAGACACATGCACAGGAAGAATAATCCTGAGAGTGAGACATAGTAAAGACATTTTAAAAATTAAGTTTCCCTGTAGATAACTTTGCATATGCACATAATACATACTGATGACTGTAGAAAGTTAACTGAAGGGGAGACTCCATTTATGCTGCTGTGATGAACACAGCACCCATAATGGCCTCAGGCCCTAGAGAGTAAATGATTAGTGTGTTCTTCCCTGGGGAAGACCAGTTTTCCCATTCATAGCATTCCTTATTTGCTTATTGGGTTTTTTTTTTGTGTGTAAGGCTGAGGCTATATGGGCTTTCCACCTATACTTTGGTATGTCTATTGTTGTGTTCTTGCTCAGATCATGTTTAGACAGTCATGTTGGTGGGTCTTCATGAGTATAGCTTGTAACTTTTCTAGGAGATACTGACTCACAGAAAACTCCCTGATCCTCTGTCCCTTACAATCTCCTCCTTCATTCTCTTCCCTAATGTTCTCTGAGCCATAGGTGTGCAGGTTGCTTTGTGGATGTATTCATTCGGATTGGAATCCATAACTCTGCATTTTGATTAATTGTTATTTTCTGTAATAGTCTTTGTATTTTGCAAAGAGAAATTTCTTTGATGAGGGATAAAGGTCACTCTTATCTGTGGGTATAAGAAGAAATATTTATAGTGCAATTAGGTAACATGCTAATTTAGTGACGTGGTAGTTGTAGGTTTCTCCAAGATCTGTGACATCACTAGCTCTTGGTAGTTGTCTAGCTTTCCAGGCATGATTTCCCTCTTGTTGGGAGGGTTTTACGTTCAATTAGAGGGCTGCTGGTTACTCCTAGGTATGTATGCCACTACTGCACCCTTAGGATTATTGCGCCACAATAACTATTTTATAAGAAACTATCCAGGGATGCCTGCAGATGAGGATCATGCAGGGTGACTAGAAGACCAATAAATTAAGAAATTATATTTTGCCAAGATGTTTGAAATTAGGCTGTATACTAAAGGAGATTTGTCTGTTTCTGTTAAGCTCAGGTGCATCAATGGAGATGATCATCAGCTGATAGGCATGGAGGAAGAGAGCTGTAGAAGAAAAGACATCTCGATGTAAAGTGACATCGTTCTCTCTTGGATGTGCTAAGTATGTTTTTCTCCTGGGGAGCCTTCTGGAAACATAAGCTATCTTATCCTGTCGTGGGAAGCCATGGGACCTCGGCTCATCGTTGGTCCGTTGTGAACTTGAATTGGATGAATTGTCAAGAGGGTTAATTCCAAGGTCTCTTGCTATTCTCAAGTTCAGTGATGATAGCAAAAGTCAGGGTTAAGAAAAAGCAAAGTTTCTTCACTATTTATTATTATTATTATTATTATTATTATTATTATTTTACTTTAGTCCAAGATCTCTGTCTTCCAGAAAAGTTTAAGACAAAGAACCGAAATCCTTATGTCCTGTAGGAAGTCTTTTGCCCAAGAAAACATATTTTACTATCAATATTTTAGAAGGTGTCTGACATGAATAACTTATACATGAGCAATGTTAAGAAATTAAAATATAGAGCTGTAGATGTAGTCCAGTTGGTAGAATGTTCACTTAGCACATATGAAGTACAGGTTTCAAGCACAGACAAGGGATGCAAGGTGCCACATACCTGTAATCCCAGCATTTAGGAAGTGGAGGGGAGAGTTAGAAATGCAAGATCATTCTCTTCTACAAAGTGAATTTGAGGCCAGCCCTGGCTGCATGGGTCTTGGCTCAAAAATCCATAAAAGTATACTTAAGTCTGGGGTTTAATAAAAGTTGCTACATTACAACTGCATATTTATTTGTATGATTATCTTCCTGAGACAGAGATCATAAATCCTGCATAAACAGCAAGGGGGTAAATGTAGGCTTTAGGTACCACGTAGCCTCTGTGTCAACTTTTCATCTCTACTATTGCAGCTTAAGGCAGATTGCAATATACATCTTTTCTGGCTGTGACAAGATTCTTGAGCTGAACAACTTAATGGAAGGTATTTGTTGGCTTGTGATTTAAGCAGTTTCAGATCAAGCTTACCTTGCCTCATTACTGTGGTTCTGAAGAAAGACAGAGCATCCTGGTGGGGATGGTATGTCAGAGTGGGAGCCAGGAAACAGAAAGAGGGATGGGAAAAAACCCAAAACAAGATGCACCATCTCCTCAGTGACCTCCTTTCTTCATGTAGTCCTCACTTCTCCTGGTAAGTTCTTTGCCAACTTCACATAAACAAGTCTTATCTAAAGAGAAACTTCAACTGTAAAAGTTCATCCTTAGGGTTGCCTGTAAGCAAGACTATTGAGAAAATTTCTCCATTAATATTTGATGCATGGCTGGACCACTGGGTTGGTTCCACCCCTAGGGAGGTGGTACTGGGTGATATAAGAAAGCAAGCTGATCAAAGCTGAGAAAAGCCAGTAATGGGCATTCCTCCATGGCTTCTGCTTCAGTTACTGTTTCAGGTTCCTGTCATGAGCTCCTGCTCTGGCTTCCCTCCATGCTGTATTCTAACTTGTGATATTTTATCAACCTTTTCCTACCCAAGTTTCTTTGGTCCTGGTCTTTGTCACAACAACAGGGAGCAAACTAGGACACAACCTTCTAGATTCCACCATCTCCCAAGAATGCCATCAAATTCTGCATCCATTGATAACTAGGCTATAACCCTCTTTGATTTAATTTATTCTTTGAGAATGAATGTATGAACTGGGTACCATGTTTTTAACATGTGAACTTTGGGAAATGCTTAATACATAAAACATAGCACAGCCACAAATGATGTAGAAATGAGTGAGCATGGCTGCACTCCAATCTTTAAGGCAGTGAATCACATTTGGCACAGGCCATAGCATGTTCCTTACTTCACATCTCATGCAAAAGCACCTGCAAAATGGATCAGTGACTGAGAGCCATAAATCTATTAAACACAGAGGCAAATTTGTATAATCTTTGGTTTGGAAATAGATTCTTATATCTGACAGAAAAAGTATGAACTATTAAAAAAAGAAAGAAAAATAGATAATTTTGTACTTCATTAATGCAGTACTAAAAAAGACCTTATGTACAATGAAGGAAACAATTGAAGAAATGAAAATGACCTCCAGAATGAGAGGAATTAACCTAAATCAGGTGTTAGAAATCTAGCATTCAGAACACACACACACACACACACACACACACACACACACACACACACAAACACAAATGAAGTACTGAATGAGTAAATGATTTAAATCAATATTCTCCAAATATTTACTAATGTCCAATAGATACTTGAAAAGATGCTCAATGTCATTAGTCAGTAGAGCAATGCAAATGAAAACCACAAGGATATATCACTTTTCACACATGAGATTGTAATTTATAAAGCATTGCAAATTTCAGAAAATAGTAAATGTTAGCAAAATATGTCAAAACTGGAATGTATCCCCTACTGGTAGGAATGTCATGTGGTATAGTGACTGTTATAAACCTCTAGCAGAGAATAGGGAGACAGGTCAGAGGTTAAGAGCACTTACTGCTCTGTCAGGGGACCTGGATTTGAGTCCCAGCACATATATTGTGAGGTTCAAAACACCTGTAACTCTAACCCCAAGGGTACCTGATGCCTTCTTTTGGATTCTAAAGGCTTTGCTCATATATGGTGTACACTCACATACTCTTCCCTACACAAACACACAAAAATAAAAATGATAAAATAAATAAATTTTTAAAAAGACATTGCCTAGAGAAGTTAAGCAATTACTAGCCATTTCTCTCTTAGGTATATAATGAAAATAATTAAAAACAGGTTCTTTTTTCACCATAAGAATAAATATATACATTTCAATAAGATGAAGACAAGCATCAAAAACATTTGCTAAATGAAACAGTCCAGGCACACAGAGTCACTTCCTGGGACTGTAAAGATAGCTCAGTACTTAAGCTACTTGACACTCTTGCAGAGTATGCAAGGTCTGATCCCGGCCCACTCTTTGGGTGGCTTGCATGTGTAATTGCAGAAAATTCAACATCCTCTTTTGGCCTCTGCAGGTACTTTCACGTACTTCTAACTCACATCACTGCACACATAATAAATAAATAAATAAATAAATAATATCTATGTCTATGTATATAAACATAATAAATATAATAATCTTTAAACAATAGAAATATGATTCTATTTATATGTGGTATATAAAAAAAAACAGATTACCTCTCGATGCAGAATGGGGACAAAGTATGGAATGAGATGGCAGATAATGTGTAATGGGTTTATTTTCTTCTGACGGAATATTTTGGAGCTTGTTATATGTAGTGGTTGCATGGTATTAAAAATATGCTAAGTTTGAATGACATTTACATTTTAGAATGGTTAGTTTCACTTTGTATGAATTTTGCCTGAATGAAAGGCAGGACGATAAAGCCTACTAACTAGAGGCAATAGGAACTGAGTAGGATGTCATTGGGCCAACACAGGTGAAGGAATAAAATGTTTTAGATTGAGGTAGCAATGAAGGTGAAGACAAGTTGGTCATCCATGATCAGCAGAAGCTCGTTCTAATCCTGGACGAACAGGTGGAGAGGATGTACAGAAGACACAGGCTTCGGTTTGGCTCACACCCAACTTGATGCTGCAGAGGGCTAATAATGGGAATTCACTCAGGTTGGACTTTCCCCCAAACTCATTATCTGGCCCTGTTTAAAATGGACTTCCAGGCCCATAAAACCTATTCTCATTAAGACCATTTATTTCTTTCCAATAAAACTTGAAGCTTTCATTTGATCCATTAAAATTCTTAATACCATCTTTTTATTTCTCTCTTTAAGAAACTATTTTTTCATGTTCTAAGCATAATAATTACCTACTTGACAAATGTATTTCTAATTACACAATTACTTTATTATATAGTATCAGCTTAAAAATGTCTGAAGTCTGATATCTTCTGGGAAAGAAATTATTTTATATAATGTATAATTTAATTTCCTCTCAAATAATTATTTAGGGGCTGGGGTAGAAAACGAGTTGGGCAGAGAGAGCTCTAGTGTATAATTTTAGTGCTGATGTACCTGACAGAGATTGGGCAGAATTGATCAGGCGTTATGAAATGAAACAGAATTGACTTGAGTGCTTGGCTGGATTCTTGTTTTCCGTGAAGGCTGGCTGTGTATGCCTCTGTGTGTGCATGTGGATGTATGTTCTTGAGTACATGTGCATTCAATGTGATAAGAAAAAATGTTTTAGCAAGTGGTCTTGCTTGAGTTAAATGGTCAGATGCAGATAGTATGTATTTAATATCTATGTGCTGTTTGCTGTGACTCATCATAGACCTGCAATATTTCTGTCCCTATCTTTTAACAGTAGCTGCAATCCCTATATGTTGAAGAAACAGAGCGAGATCAGATCTGTTTCACTTTGATGTTATTAATCACTCAACAGAAACATACTTGTCAGCTATTTTAAGTTCTACAATATTAAGAACAAACTTTAGGAAGAATGGAACTTTTGATAGAAGGCAAAAACATATGTATTAGGGATCTAAGATAAATCTAGAACACAAATGGATGTCTTCTGTAGATGATAATCAAAGAACAAATTTCTTTAGCATTGTAGACTTGAATAAGTCATTCAACTTGTAAAGCTTCTGGAAGGCAAAGGACACTGTCAGTAGGACAAACCGGAAACCAACAGATTGGGAAAAGATGTTTACCAATCCCACATCCAATAGAGGGCTACTATCTGATGTACACAAAGAGCTCATGAAGTTAGACTCCAGAGAATCAAATAACCCTATTAAAAATGAGGTACAGAGCTAAACAAAGAATTCTCAACTGAGAAATACTGAATGGCCGAGAAGTATCTAAAGAAATGTTCAGCATTCTTAGTCATCAGGGAAATGCAAATCAAAACAACACTGAGATTCTACCTCACACCAGTCAGATGGCTAAGATTTAGAACTCAGGTGACAGCAGATGCTGGTGAGGATGTGGAGAAAAGGAACATGCCTCCATTGTTGGTGGAATTGCAAGCTGGTACAAGCACCCTGGAATAAGTCTGGTGGTTCCTTGGAAAATTGGACATAGTATTACCTGAGGAGCCAGCTATATCACTCCTGGGCATATACCCAGAAGATGCTCCAACATATAACAAGGACACATGCTCCACTATGTTCATAGCAGCCTTATTTATAATAGCCAGAAGCAGGAAAGAACCTAAATGTCCTTCAACAAAGGAATGGATACAGAAAATGTGGCATGTTTAAACAATGGAGTACTACTCAGCTATTAAAAACAATGAATTCAGAAATTCTTAGGCAAATGGATGGAACTAGAAAATATCATCTTGAGTGAGATAACCCAGTCACAAAAGAACACACATGATATACGTTCACTGATAAGTGGATATTAGCCCAAATGCTTGGAATATCAAAGATATAATTCACAGACCACATGAAGCTCAAGAAGAAGGAAGACCAAAGTGTGGGTGCTTTGGTCCCTCTTAGAAAGGGGAACAAAATACTTAAGGGATCAAATACATAGACAAAGTGTGGAGCGGAGACTGAAGGAAAGGTTATCCAAAGACTGCCCCAGCTAAGGACTTAAGTGTCTCTGGTATATATATCCCATATACAGTCACTAAACCCAGAAACTATTGTGGATGCCAAGAAGTGCATTCTGAGAGGAGCCTGATATAGCTGTCTCCTGAGAGGCTCTGGAAGAGCCTGACAAATACAGAGGAGGATGCTCGTAGCCAACCATTTGATTGAGCATGGGGTCCCCAATGGAGGATTTAGAGAAAGGACTGAAGGAACTAAAGAGATCTGTAATGCCATAGGAAGAACAATAATATCAACCAACCAGACCCCCCCCCCAGAGCTCCCAGGGACTAAACCACCAACTAAGGAGTACACCTGGAGTCTACAGCTGCATATGTAGCAGAGGATGATCTTGTCGGGCATCAGTGGGAGGAGAGGCCCTTGGTCTTGTGAAGGCTCAGTACTCCACTGTAAGGGAATGCCAGGGCGGGGAGGTAGGAATGGGTAGGTGGGTGAGGAAACATCCTCACAGAAGCAGGGAAGGGGGGATGGGATAGGGAATTTTAGGGTAGGGAAATGAGGAAAGGGGATAACATTTGAATGTAAATAAAGAAAACATCCAATAAAAAATGATTTAAAAATCTGAACGATTTCTTAGCCTCTCTAACTTCCCTAGAGGTTGCCTATGTGCTGTGTCAGAAATATGACCAAACTCTACATTATTTTTCCCACTAGAACAAGGTTAACATCCTTTATAAGAGTTTCAACATCTTGGGTCTGGGAAATTCCTGGAGATACTTAAGTCCTGTACAGAAATGCCAGAACTTTCCTCAGGCTCATGTGTTTGCACTGGTTATAGCATCTAATGAAATGTGTAGGTTACACTAAAGGATACTGACTTGGGAATTGCTTCCGAACATTCTATTAATATTTATCTGTTAAATTAATTCCCTCAGTCTCCTTCTCCCAGATACTACAGAAAACATAGTTTACGTACTGTCATCTCTCTGCTTCTTTCTTGCCTTAGCTTCCTTTTTCTATTTTGGAATCAATATGATTTCTGTAGGAAAACCAGTCACCTTATTTTCATAAATCTTTTCTTTCCTGGACATCACTGGGTACCATTCTCGGCTTCTTCATTCTTGAGATGTTGTTAGATTTGATTTAAGCCCTTTAATTTTATGGCCTGAGAACATTCAGTCTCTCCCTAGGGAATCGTCTAATAGAAGCTGATATTCATGTGGTATTTTTAAGATGAGGAGAGAGGAATATGGTGAGATGGTCCTGTTCTTGACTTTAAAGCAGGGGTGGGAGATGGAATCCAAGCCTACTAAACCAATGGATGAATGGAGAATTTATGCTAGGGTTTCATTTCAATAAAGAATCAGTGGAGTAAGAACAAAGGTCATCCAACACTTATGAGTTAAGTATTTCACTGCATATTAACAGGAGAGAATGACTCCTGGGAGAAACCCAGTCACAGTATGTGCTTTCATCTCCTAAAATTGAAAGACCCCGCCCCCCATCACTGCACTTGTCTTCGTCTCCTGAGATTTGCCATCTCATTTCTTCTTATCCCTCTCCTCCCAGTCCACCTAACAAATTTTTGTTTCCCCAGTTGCACAGAGCACTGTTCCTCCTCTCCATCGTTGATAAGCGTCATTGCTCAAGAAGTTTTTCATTTGCTCATTTGCCATTAGGTGTTGAGCACACTTGATCAGGGAGTGTGTCTTCAAAGGTGACTAAGTGACTAAGTGTGCAAATGAAAGAATGAGGAGGCACCATGTACCCATGGGAATGACTGTGACCTGTCGCACTTGTAGCCGTGCAGTAATGTGTGAGTCGGTTTAAAACTGTGTGGAGTTCACTTGAAGATCCCAATAACTTTACCTTTACAAAGTGGACAATGAAAAGATAAACTGATTATAGCTGAAGTTGGTGATGATGAGTGCTAGTCCAGGTGAATTAAAAACAGCCTTAGGTAAAGGAGAAGCTGGTGTAGGTTAGAGGCTCTGGGTAGGCTTTCCTCATAAGGAAGATCCTGGCTATGGTTTAGATAGTTAAGACGTTAATTGGTAGAGGGGAGGTGAGATAAACTGCCTGTGTTATCAGTGAGGCAGAAGTGTACAGGACACGTAGAAAACACACAGAACAGGCAGGAGGACATGAATGGGATGCTTATAACCTTCTGAGAGAGGAGTTTGGACTTGTCCACATTAATAACAAGAAACACAATTGGCTCCTGAGAGTTTTTCTCATGACAGACATTCTATATAAGTTACCTCTACCTCCCAGCTTAGGCTTTCCAATGAGAGAACTGAGCTTCACAGGACGTGAGCCAGTTTCTCAATTCATACGATGGCCGAGTAGCAGGGATCAACCCAAACTCTGAATGTGTAATAAACTTTCGATCTTTTGTCCCTACCCATAACAAAGAGATAAATTTTGATAATAGGATGTGAGGAAGCTCACTTCTAAGGAGGAGGGTGACTGGGCTCTACAGAGTCACTGTGTTTTCTGCAGGATGGAAAGCAAGGGAGCAGAGAGAAACAATCTGGAGGGAGATTAAGAGTCCACTCAACAAATACAAATTTCGCAGGCTCTTGCTGCCTCCTGAAGCCTGGAGGAGCGGATGAACTCTGGGAAAACAGTTTGAAGAACCTTTGGAATTCTCAAAGCATCCTCATTTTCCAAGCAGCAAAGCACATCTCGGAGAACTCCCCGGGGAGCAGCTGTGGTGGCATGTGAACCAATGGGAGCTCACCCCTCTGCTTAGCCACTAATAGCTTTCTGTGATCCATGTACAGTTGAATTTTATGCAGAATAATAAGCATGAATCTATTTGGATTCTTCTACAAGCATTCAAATGAGGAACTTAAACATTATCCCAATACTCTTTGATGTAGAGTGGTGTCCTGCCTGCAAGATACACTAGGGCAATCGTGGCACAAAGCTTGTAGGAGTAACCAACCAATATCTAATTTGACTTAAGGCCCACTTCATGAAAAGAAATCCATATCAAGCACTGCTTGAATGATGAACAACATGAGACTGGATAGCCTATGGTAAACCTAAATACTACTGTTGTTAAACAACAGTACTGATACAATGATTTCTAATGACATTCTGCTACACTCAGACCATGCCTTGCCCAGTCATCATCAGAAAAGCTTCCTCTTACAAAAGACAGTAACAAATATAGAAACCCACAGCAAGACATGATGCAGTAAGTGACATTGTAACACTCAGCCCTACATGTGATGCCCCCATCAAATCCCTCCTGTCAGGGATCAGGGAACCCCAACAAAGAAGAAGTAGGGAGCGTGTTAAAGAGCCATAAGGGATGGAGGTCTGTCATTTGTGTTTATATTATGGCTTCCATTTTAATATTTTTATGGTTGCTCTAAGGGTCAAACTGAGTAAGTGTCTGTTTCCTGTGCTTTCTCTTGTGCCTTTTTTCTCTTTGTTTTGTCCAATCCTGATATGTTAGCTTTTGTTTTATTTTATTTTATTTTATTTTATTTTATTTTATTTTATTTTATTTTATTTTATTTTATTTTATTTTATTAAATTTTACTATTATCACTTAGAAACCTGCTTGTTTTCTTGTTGGGAGCCAAGTCCTAGTAGAAAGCAGCTATTATCTTTGCAGCCATCTCGAGCCATATACCCTGACTAGAGACTTATTTTTCAATAGCCCATAACAGCTGAGTACACTCTGATAAATATCTTATTTTTCTCAAATGTATCTTGTTTTGTTGTTTAATGTCCATAGCTGCCAGGTACATGTGGTAAAGTGTCTCCACATGCACTCCCCTGCTTGTGCTTATATATACTCATGATTTTCGTTCAATAAATGAGACCTGATCAGACTCCCTGTCTTGTCTCCATTCTTCATGTCTCTTGCCTCTCCATCCCACTCTCTCTCTTGCAGACCCCATTGACTGACCCATCAGGGCTGGGTCATTTTCTAATGTGAGACAGAAGGGGGTGGATCCAGATAGGAGGGGAGGTGGGGAGAGACTTGGAGGAGTAGAGGGAGGGTAAACCATAATCAGGAAATATTATGTGAAGGAAAATTATTTTATATAAAAGGAAAAAAACTTAAAATGAGAAAAAAGAATAGAAGAAAAACTTGAAGGTAGCTTGGTATGAAGGTTAGGATAGAGAGGGTGAATCTGCGAAGAGTTGAGGAGGGTGAATATGGTCAGAATACATTGTATGAAATTATCAAACAATTAATTATGGCAAGAATCTACTCATTTTAAGTCAGAGGATTCCTAAGAGTTGAGGATTAGCAAGAAAAACACCACAGAGGTTGAATTGCTACAGTAGCTCGTGTTCACAGAGTCATAGCAGAAACAAGGAATCTGATTATAACACAGTGGTTGGGGTTCCTGACATTAGACACATGCTAGCATATCTCTGAAGATTTGATACACTTGTTCCTCGGCAAGCTTGACAGCTAGTTAATTCTCTCTGGAAGAAGTACCCAAATTATCAGAAGTTAGTTTCGATATGCAATGGAGATTCATGAGAAAACAAATCAGTATAGTTCACTGCTTCAGAGAGTTATCTAGTGACCTCCGTATAATAGTGAATGTTATTCTCTATGGCTCTGTAACTCTGCTCCTAGAGATGGAGTTAATAAAAATCTATTCACTAGTGCTCAGGGACATTGATAAGAATGACATGATTCTGAATGGTTTTGTGTGCGGTCATAAAACACTGAAAAAAAAAACCCTAAATCTATCCATGTATGAAGTTAAAAAGAACTTTAGTCACATAATGATGCTGAACTCAACAGTAGAAATGACTGACTGGAATGATATGCTTTGTATGTGTCCCTCAAATGCACATATGTTAAAAGCTTGTTCTCAACTGTGGTGTGATTGGGAGGCACTGGTAACTTTGAGAGGTGGGTCTTACTGGGAGTCTTAGGTCATCTGAGGTCTATCCTCAAAGGCGATTATGGATGAGAGACCAGATGGGGAAGGCTAATTCTTCTAAATTCTCTTTATCAGCTACTTCAGCTTCTCATAGCAAGGAACGTCAAGTCTGCAGATGCCCCCGGACCCTGCTGAACTTGTATTCCTTCTGGTATTGCATTGATTGACCTATAAAACTAATGCTTACATGAAAATGCTGTGTTCTAAAACTTGTGGTCCTCAAAATTCTACTATTTCATAAATTAATGAAGCACACTAGGTTTACTTCATCAGTATTTCTGCAATTTTTAATATTATTCACTCTACCTTCACCCTCCTACAATAATAAAATTAGCTTTCCAAAGCCATTAAATAATTTATTTTGCATGTTATATATATTATAAATGTTTATAGAATTTACTTAAGCATGATTTGTATTGATCATCATATGTAGTGAGGATCTTAGGGAAATTTACAAACCCCATTGATTTTACACTTTGTTGGGGTGAGAGTGTGTGACTATGTGTGAGAGTGCTTGTGTTTCTTTTAGAGGGCTGAAGGAAAACACCAGGCTCTGAACTACGAAGCCCCAGCGATGCACAAGAAAGCACGTGCTACATTTGCACCATAAGTATAATTGATGTAAAAATGTGTTTGCTAGGGTTTCACAGAATTGCTAAGGTTAAAAGAAATGTTGGATAACATCATGCTTAGAATTCCTCAAAGCAACTCTGAGTATTGCTATATATGAGGTGTCGTTATAAACTGCCTTTTTCTCTGTAATAAGACTGTGAACAGTCATTTCCAGAGTAAACTGGGTTAATTAGGGAGGTTGTTGTGTTTTCAGGAATGTCTTAGCACTTCTAAACTGTTGCTGTGATGATGGGTTTCTGAGAGGTCTCAGCATCTTCTGAACATCACTGTTTATAGAACATACTCACACACTCACTCACACACACAAGCATACGCTCACACATTCTTAAACACACTTGCAGCACAATCATTCTCCAACATACAGTCACACACATACACACACACACACACACACACACACACACACACTCATATACAATTAATTTCTATGCTAATTTATGTATTCATAGACTCAGTTTATTAAAAGAAGATAAAACATAAAAACTCTCTCATTTAATCCCCTCTTCTTTACTATTTAACAATATTCTTATGTGTTATGTGTTTGTGGTATATATATGCAAATGAGCATGTGTATGTTCATATGGAGGCCCGACGAGGACTTCACAACCTTTCTCTATCCCTCTCTGCCTTATTGTCTAGAGATCCGGTCTCTTAATGAGCTCAACGATTGTAATTTGGGATAAGCTGCCTGCCCCACAACTTGTCAGGATGTATTTTTCCCCAGTCTTCAATGCTGGTATTATAAGCACACAGTTACACTTAACTTTTAACATGTATACTGGGTCCTCTTGTGTACAGAGAAGTTGCAGTTATCTACTGAACTGAGAATCTGCTCTTTCATATTCTCTTAGTATGGTACTCCTGATCTCATAAAATTGTTTGCTTCAGTGACAAAATACAGAGGTTTTGTTACATGCTATAACATTTTATTCATATTTAAACTTCATTTTGTTTCACTGATTGAAGTGTGATTGTGAAATAAAATGACTTATTCTTCAGTAATGGGGCTGTTTGTTTATAGCCAGGAAATGAATACTGAACAATGGGGATTAGCATACATGAAGAATCTTTGAACTAAGAATCTCCTTTTAGAGGTATTTCATGTGCACTCCTTTTCAAGGAAAGGTGATAGTTCTTTCTCATGGTTACCTCTATGCCAAAGCTTAGATAAGAATAGCAAGCAAACATGGAGCATGTCTAGCAACAGCCCTTTGTAACACACTCCAAGAAAACACTAGGGTTAGTTTTCTAGTTTTAAAAGCCATAATGGGAAGGGAGATTCACTAAGGGCAAGTATTTTTGTGAGCCAAAGTGGGAAGATATGTTGCCCAAGTGTGGGTTCTTTGGCTCTAAGCATGCTAAATATTATCACCTATACTACAGAATCTCCTTGTCAAACTCTTGAGAAGCTCCTGCAACCTTCATTGTTCCCAGGAGACGTCAGCCCAGGTAGTGATGTCTTCATACAAGCTTGCCTTTACCTAGTAACAAGAATACAGCCACCACATATCCAACTAATATTTTCTATAAGAAGGTCTCCCAAGGATCCAACATTGTTTTTCGTCCCTCTTTGCAGAATTTCTCTCACGAATGTAGCAACACCTGTCTGTATCTAACAAAATACCTCATCCTATTTAGCATGCAGTCACCAAAGATTTGGACCAACTGCCTCTGATGACAACCCAAGATTTCCCCGAACATTCTTATGTTTGGGTAGAATTTCTTTTTCTGAGACCCTGGCTTCGGGTCCTCCTTGACCACTCAGATCAGTGTGTATATTTCTTCTTAGTTTGATTTATCTCCCAAGAGTGCATTCCTTTCTTTTTCAAATTAATTTTCTTTGAAAATTTTATACATATGTATTCCACTTACATAATTTCTACCTCTCTCCAACTCTTCCTGTGTTTTTCCCACCACTCAAATTTATGACTATTATTATTATTAATACTATTACTCTCATGTCCATTTTGTTTTACTAGTATGTATGTGTTTAGGGCCCCTTAACTGCTTCTAATGAACTCCTGTTTGCCTATAGATAATTAAAACCACAAGATATGTTTTTCAAGCCATGTGATCTTTATTTTTCTTTATTACATTTTCTATTGTGTTCAATGTAAAATCCTGAAGAAGTGTTTTAACTGGAGGTCTGAAGAGTCCAATTGGTTAGAGACATAGTTCCAGGTTAGAAATATCTTGGTATCAGATGTTGGATCTTGTTACCTCTACAAGACAGATTTTTATCTATGAGTACAATAGTGATGAGAAGAAACATGCCATCCTGAAAAAAGCAAAGGTAATATGCTCTGTATTTTGTGGCAAGATCAGGGTTGGAAGCTGCAAAGAGATTGGACATACCTTTCACACTTGACAACCCAGGCCACTGTCACAGTGGCTTCACTCCTATCAATTCCTATCCACAGCCGAAACAAGTAGGTGCCTTTGTCAGAATACAGATGAGAAGGTATCACTGGTGCCTATAGGAGCTTGGTCTTAAAGTGGCAGAACTTCGGATGGTATTATCTGCATCTGTATCTAACTGAGAAAAAAAAGAAGATGCCTGAGGAACTTTTTTTTTTAAATTGGATATTTTATTTATTTACACTTTAAATGTTATCCTCTTTCCTGGGTTTCCTCTCCAGAATTCCCCTATCCAATCTCCCCTCCCCCTGCTTCTATGAGGGTGCTCCCCCACCCACCCACCCACACCCACCTCCCCGCCCTGGCATTCCACTACACTGGGGCATTGAGCCTTCACAGGACCAAAGGCCACTCCTCCCATTGATGTTCAACAAGGCCATCCTGTGCTACATATATGCAGCTGGAGCCAGAGATCCTCCTATGTGTGCTCTTTGGTTGGTGGTTTAGTCCCTAGGAGCTCTGGGGTGTCTGGTTGATATTGTTCTTCCTATAGGGTTGTAAACCCCTTCAGCTCCTTCAGTCCTTTCTCTAACTTCTTCATTGGGGACCCTGTGCTCAGTACAATGTTTGGCTGTGAGTATCTGTCTCTGTATTTGTCAGACTCTGGCAGAGCCTCTCAGGAGACAGCTATAGCAGGCTCTTGTCAGCAAGCACTTCTTGGCATCCACAATAGTGTCTGGGTTTGGTGACTGTGCATGGGATGGATCCCCAGGTATGGCAGTCTCTGAATGGTTTTTCCTTTAGTCTCTGGAAGACTGAAAGACATACTTTCTTTTCAACCCTAAGGACATAGAGAAAAGTATCAAAGTATGTTGTTATTTTTCTAAAGTGAGCCTAGTTGGCCTGCCTTGAGTTGATAAGCCAAGTTCACTCTTCAATACCTGGAGACAGTTATCACAGACATCTCGGTATAGAGAGCAAATGTAATAGTGGTGCTGCTCACTTGACTTTGGCTGTAAGAAAGGAAGCAGTAATAGGAAAGTTGAAGTAGAGAATATGGGTTGGGCGGTTATTTTAATTTTGAAATAGTTTGAAAATTCATTGAAATTGAAACAATTTGAAATATTGATAATTAGAAGTTTGCATCTATTTTATTGCTAGTTCCTTAACCTAGAACTGACCTTAATACTTGCATGTAATTAAAATTGTATAAAAGCAAAAAAGAGGAGGGGGAATGGGACAGGGAGTTTCTGGGTGGGGGACGGGGAAAGAGGATGACATCTGAAATGTAAATAAATACAATATATTATTAAAAAACATATTGCCAGTAAAGAAATAAAATTGTTTGCTAATTAGAAAAAAATAAGATCAGTAAGGATTCTAAATATAGAGCATTTGAAAATTGAAGAAAAAAATCAAAGAAAAAAATTGAAAGTTTCCAAAATCTCATCAGAAAAGAAATACATTAAAGCGTGACTATTTCCGTTTCTTTATCTATGTGTGTACACATTTCTCTCAGCTTCCTGTTTATAAAGTGAGACATTTGAGGCAATTAACACTTCAGAGATAAAAGATTTATTTATTGTATAGCTCAAGATCAAGTGGCTTCAGGAGCATAAGCTATAGCTAGTAGGAGGTTGTCACACCATGGTGATACCTTGTGACAAAGCTAACCAGTTACATCAAAAGTCAGACAGAGTCAGAGTCAGAGATAGGCAGAGTCTTAGTGAATTGTCCCCTGAACCTTCACCTAGCCGATACCCGGTTCTGAAGATATCTGTATTTCCCCTGAACACCCACACTCCAGTGTCATTCCTTCCCCACATCCTGCCTTTCTGTGTTTATAACCCCTGTGTGAATTAATTACGATTTGAGAAAAAAAAAGAAGACTGAGCCCCCCTCCCCCCAAAAAAAAGTTAGACAGAAGAGCAGCAGAGAAGATCAGGCTTCAAAATGCTATTTAAGGGAACACCACCAGTGACAAAAGTACCTCACATAAGCCCACCATGCTGTCCTTCCTAATAATATCATTCTGGTTACCAAACTGTGAAGGCCTGAATCTTTGAGGATTCACTCTACATTTGAACTATGTCAATATATATGCATATAGTGATATGTAATTATGGAATAATATATATCATTATTACCTGACAGTCTTCATTTTAAAGACAGATTGGGAATATAGTCTGTTTTGATACATGGATATACTCATTTTTAGTATATAAAATATATATTGATACTTTCCTTATACCCTCAGTACTCATGGGAACAGTTTTAAGAGTTGCTTAGAACCTCATGAAGGCTGGATGCCCCAGGGGGTGGGAATTTTGAGGGTGGGGAGGTGGGAGTGGGGGGGTGTAGATAGAGGTTACATCCACAGAGAAGAAGGAGGAGTTGCGAGGGGATTGGGGGTTCCGAGGGGGTGGTGGGGGATGGGGTAAGGGGACAACATAGGAAATGTAAATAAATCATCCAATAAAAAAAGAAAAAAAAAAAAAGAAGTTCATAGCAGGAATATTTCATGGTTTATATGGTTATTTTTGAGCAGACATCTGATACAGTGATCGGCTTATGTTATTGATATGTAGAAACTATGCACTGAAGGTAGGGTAATGTTTGCTCTCTTATTTTGTGTTTTTATTATGTAGATGTATTGATGTAGAGAGAAAGGGTTATTTTTTTCTTTAAAACAATATTTACAGTACAAAAATCCAAAGCTCATATACTTAAAGTAGGCATATTACTAAAGAACGTGTTTGTATAGAAGAGAACATTGGAATCTTATTCTCATCTAAAGCCTAAAGTCTCATATTTACCCTATTTCATGACAAGAAGGGCAGATTATTTGCAACTTGCCTTCTTTCTGCTCAACATTTCAAGGAATCAATGCTCCAGCATGGAAGCAATAAATCTGTGGGAAAACGGTCCATAAAGTCTTCCAAGATGCTTGGCAGACTATCTAGAATTTGAATGAGAAAGAAAATTCCATATGTAATGTCTCAGAATTCTCTCAGAAGTCGGAATTTAACTGATCAGTGGACATCCGAAATAATTTATGGTCTACATCTCTGCATTTTTCTTTTGAAAACTTTATTAAATTTTCCCATAAAGGTTTTTACAGGCTATGAGATCTTTTACTCTTATATGTAATGCAGTTGGTAGGCATGTTAGAAAAGTGATCAAAAGTGCTAGCCGTATAGATGCACAATATGAGCAACAAGAAACATTCAAATTACACTTAGAAAAGCCAGTCAGACTCAAAACACAGCTGTCTTTAAATATCTACACAATTATTTTTCTATATTCTAATGTCTCAGATATTTATTATTTGTTTGTTTATTTATTTATTTGTATATAGTTTCTATTAGTAGGTTTTGGCCTATATGGGAGATAATAATTTTTTCTGTCCTAATGTAAGGTTAAGATGAAATCCATTCTTCCTTTAACATCTCTTTTCAATAGTAATACATTAATATTTAATACAGTTGAATCTCAAATTTATAAGGGACCTAATATGATTTCTAGTTAAGCCGTTCCTATACATCTTAGGCAACACCATAGATGTATAATATACATCTATATCACTTATATCAACTATTACAATTGCTTCAATTTAAAGAATTTTTCATGGAATATATTTAATCATATATTTTACTCCCCCATTACTTCTTCCAGGTCATTCTCACCCTATATTTAGTTAACTACATGTTTTTTTTTTCCTATGTATCTAAAAAAAATCAAAACAAATAATCCTACCCTCTAAAAAGAAATGACAAAAGAAACACAAACAAACAACAACAACAATAAAATAAAACTTAAACCAAACAAAAATTTCACAGAAACCATAGAGTCTCCTTTTAAGTTGACATATCTGGTCACACTACACTGGAGAAAATAGCTTTTCTTTCTACTGCAATAGTCAATCCCACATAACATCTTGGTAAGTATTGGAGCTTCTCAGTGCTGGGATTTTATCTGTCTTGAACTGTGCAGGTCTGGTGTCTGCTGTCTCATGCTTATCATTGCCTTTTTGTCCGGAAGATGCTGTTCCCTTGAAGTCATCTGTCAACTCTGACTCTTAAAGACTTGCTGTTTCCTCTCTCACGTGGATCCCTGAACTTTGAGGGGAGAGGTTTGCTGAGGACACACCATTTAGGGCTGAGTGATCTAAAGTTTACACGTTGTCCAATTGTGCTTCTCTGTGTTGATTATCATTTACTTTAAAAAGAAGCTTTTCTGATGACATTTCATCTACGTGCTGATGTATGCTTATAGCAATACATAATTAGGGGTCATTTTATTATCATCTTTCTCTTGCTTTAGCGGAGTAATAATAGTAGGTTTTTCTCATAGGGCCCATGACTTATGTAGTCTCAGATTCTTGGACACTCTAACAGTGCCAGTTATGGATTATCTCATGGAACTGGCTTTAATACAATCAAAAATGATTAATTAGTTTCAAAATATTTGCCCCACTACTGAACAGTGTATCTTTCAGGTATGTCATTATTATTGGTTGCATGTTTTGTAACTGGGTGATATTAATGATACCTTTCTACTTTGGCACCATTCAAAGTACATCTGAGCACCATGAATACTATTCAGTAGAGGTAAATCTACTTCCATACTAGCTTAATTTAGCCATGTTCATTGATGTAAGTAAGTGGTGTCTTTAACAATAAGGCCCCACCTTCTTGTTGTGAAGAGTATCCAGTAGTTCTGGCAATATCTTGTGACATGAAGGCAGAGTTTTTGGTAACCTCATGGCCAGTGCCTCAAGAAGATTTAACCAGTTCATAACATTGAAGGTTTTACTTGGCGGCATGAGTTGCTTAGTCTTTCCTATTATATGGCAGCTCCATTTAAATACTCTTTAACTAGAGATGCATATTTTAGAAAGTTTCATATAAATACTTTTTATATAGATATATATTTTATGGAGTTTCATATAGGTACATATTTTAGGAAGCTTTTCTAGCAGTAGGTTTCCATATGGCTTTTTAGATGGCCTTTACTGCCACTTGGATCTTTACGTATTCCCTCCTATCCTCTGCCTTCTCCTTTGCATTCCCCCTCCAGTTTTAACCCTCCTATTGTAGTTATTCCTTTATGTGTATATTCTGTTATATTTTATTTCCCCTGTCTCGGAAGATTCCCCTCATCATCCCTGTTTTCTTACAAGCTATCTAACCACTGTGGCTATCTGATGGAATTATACATACCTAAATCTTAAAGGTTCACATCTACATAGAGGAGAAAATATGTAATGTTTGTGTTTTTGGCTCTGGGTTACCTTACTCAGGATAATTATTTCTAGTTCAATCCATTCATCTGTGATCTTGTTTGTATTAGTTAACTATCATCCTCTGGGTTACTGCTTATTTTTCTAGTAACTACACTAGTAAAAACCTATATGGGCAACCACAATCTTATTCAGTTTATGTTTGTCAAGGTGGCGTAAGTTTCTTCTACTATACTTAAATGGGCAGTTTCTGAAGCTCTTTCTTGACTTTCTCTATTATGGTGTTTCTTATCTTATAGGAAGAAAAAATAGCAAGGGTTTTTAACCACCATTAAGTTTTTCTTTCCAATGCTCAGTTTGGGGTCCAGGGAAGTGAATGTCTTCCATATATATTTGCACTGAGTGACTTGTTTATAAGATGTATCTGGTCTATTATTCCACTTATTAACAGGAAGCCCATTGTTGTGGGTGAGGCATTATGACTATAGGTATGCAAACACATTAATGTGAGTTAGAACAATGACCTTCCATGTCCTATAGAAAAGTGACCCAATGAATTTAATAATTACTATTAAATCAAGACTTAGGGGAATTATAATCCTTTATAAATGCTTATATATTGTGTGATTCTTTCTTCTGGTATGACTTATCTTTCAGTTGTTTGGTTATGAGTCTAACTGGCAAAGATGCTGGACAAACTGAGACTTTATTGTGGATGTTTCCCTCAGCCTCTTATGTATCTGTTCTTGGTTTCTTTGAGGCATATAGTTCTATCTAGAGGTGTGTTATGGCAGTTGTTCTCTCCAAGTCACGCCCCTGTGGCTTTAATTCTTACTGGTCAGATCATTGTAATATTTCTTCCTTTGTTTTGATAGCTCAGCGCCATCATCTGGACTCTACAGCTTAAGGTCTTTGTGATTGTTATTGCTGTGGGGATATTTCTCCAACAGCATCCCCTCCCATGAACTCCAGCCTTCAGGTGACAGGAGATTCTGTCTTTAGCATCTCCCTACTTCCCCACTTTTGCTTGAGAGCATACATTTTTCTTTCTTTTTTTCTTGATTTGCTATAATCACATCAATTCTCCCTTCCTTTTTCTCCTTCTAAACCCTCCCATAAGCTCCCTCTGCTTACCCTCAAACTCACAAGCTTTTTCATTAATTGTTATTACATGAGTACATGTATACGCATATACAGATATATTACTAAGCATGACCTGTTGTATGATGTTACTTGTAAACACGTTTTCATAGTTGGCTATTTGGTACTGGATAATCGATTGATGGGCTCTTCCTTGGAGAAGACTGTTTCTCTCACCCTTGGCATTGCTTAGTTTCCTTTAGTTCTTTGTGTATGGTTGAGGCCTCATGCTCTTTTTTCTCTCCACTTTGCCATGTCTACTGTTGTCTTCCTTGTTACGTCAACTTTGCATGGAATTTTGTCTCAATCTTTTCTTTTTCTGTTGGTTATTTATATAAGATTTACTTCTTTTACTTTATAAAAGTTCTGTTGTTTCTGTAGACTATTCATAATATGCTGTTTTTCTTGTTGTTTCTCTATTCTGATTTCCTTCCCTTCCCCCTTCTTATTTTGATTTTCTCTTTACTTTTTCTCCATTGTCCCATGCTATTCAGTATGGATTCCATTTCTCCCAGCTTCTTCCCACTATGGGTCTTTCTCTTATGAGGGAATATTTTACACTTTACTAAAATCAAACTATTGGAGCTCAGAATTTCTTTATCTTTGTAACTAAAGTATTTAAATATTTTTCTTGATGTGAGTGTAAATTTGATACTTTAGAAGCATAGCATTAATTAACTACTCCATAGCTGTTCTTGCCATAGTCAACAGAGTTGTTGATGTTGTTTAGGTTTGTATCATTGCTACAGACTTGCTTGTATCTTCATGTTCATGGGAATACTTTGTCAGAATCAAACGTATTCTCTTTCAGATTTTGATGCTGTTCTAAATCTACTAAAATGTTATGGAGTCTTGTGAAATCAACCCTGTTGAAGATATCATCCCAAATCTTTGGAGATCACATTTAACCAATAGAACATCACTATTAGATAGTTTCATTGCTACCATTCTATTGGTAAGAATGTAATTGCTTAGAGAAACTGGGTAAATTTCCTGAAGTTGAAATTTGTGAGTATTGGAATTTGATCTAAACTTAGGCATTTTATTTCCAGTAGAAAACATCCTTCTTTAGCAATGTCACTGTCTTCAATAAGTATCATGTAAGGTCCTGTCAGAAGCATACTCATGTTGTAGACATTAAGTAGTTTAGAATAGTGATTATTTCTAAATGGAGAGGGAAGAAAAGGGTGAGTGCCTGATGTCTGAGGTGATACTTTTGAGAATTAGAATGAAAACCCTTGTAAAAAGCATGGTAGTCAAAGGACTCATGGTGGTCAAGGCAGGTCATCCAGGGAGGACTTTGTTGACTCTAGGCTTCATTCAGGGCTTTAAATTTTACTGTTTAGGAAAGGCATACTCTTTAATGAATTTGAAATTGTGTGTGCCTAAAATTACACAGCATACTGGATAGAGTCCAAATCTTTCACAACCACTTGTTTCATTTTAAGTTTATTATTGAGGGATTGTATTATCAACAAAGAAAGAAGATAAGAATGCATAGCAAGAATAGGAAAAAGTCAGAAGAGGTGAGGATTGGAAGGCAAACTAAGGGGGTGTAATGAGTGGGTCATTCCAGTGACACAAGTAACAATTCGGAGAAGTGAGTGAACAAGTGTTTTTGTCATACTTTGTAGCACAAGGACTCTACAGAGCAACATCTTATAGTTAGAATGGAAAGGAGCCCCCGTTCCATCAAATGGAACAGGACATTGAAATTGCATCCAAGATATTTGATGCGATAATGACTTTGCATTTTGCTATTGATACTGGTTGGTCTCTGAGTTCCTGTGTTCTTATGACATGGCTTTGTGATTAGTTTTCAGTGTGCTATATTAGACATTTTCCCTCTTCTTAAACTAGCAAATAAGTAAGGGAAACAGAGGAAATGATGGTTGAAGTCTGTGATTTGTACATTATTTTACATATGTTACCCCAAATAAGGCCAAGTGTGTGTGTGTGTGTGTGTATGTGTGTGTATGTATGTATGTACTTGCACATACATATTCTTTCTCATAAAAAATACAAAACTTTAATAAGTGACATTTTAAATCAAATTTGTTTTTCCCTGATGACTCAGACTGTTGAACGTTTCTTTAGGTGCCTCTTGACCATTCAAAATTTCTCAGTTGAGAATTCTTTGTTTAGCTCTGAACCCCATTTTTTATTGGAGATTTTATATTTCAGACATTATCCCCTTCCCCATTTTCTCCCACCCAGAAAACCCCCTATACTATCCCCCTCCTCCTGTTTCTATGAGGATGTGCGCCCCCCACTCCCACCTCCCTGCTCTCGAATTCCCCCATACTGAGGCATCCATCCTTCATGGGACCAAGGATCTCCTCTCCCATCTATGTCCAACAAGGCCATCTTCCTCTACACATACAGTTGGAGCCATGGTTCCCTCTCTAAGTGCTCCCATGCTGGTAGTTTAGACTCTGGGGGCTCTGGTTGGTCAGTATTGTTGCCCTCCCCATGGGGCTGCAAACCTTTTCAGCTCCTTCAGTCTTTTCTCTAACTCCTCCATTGGGAACTCAGTGATCAGTTCGATGGTTAGCTGTGAGCATCTGCCTCTGTATATGTCAGGCTCTGGCAGACAGCTATATCAGGCTCCTGTCAGCATGAACTTCCTGGCATCCACATTAGTGTCTGCCTTTGCTGACTGCACAAGGGGTGGATACTCAGGTGGAACAGTCTCTGGACGGCCCCTCCTTCACTTTGTCCCACACTGTCTCCATATTTTCTCCCATGAGTATTCTGTTACTCCTTCTAAGAAGGACCAAAGCATCCACACTTTGATTTTCCTTCTTCTTGTATCAAGTTGTATCTTGGGTATTGCGAGCATTCAGGCTAATATCCACTAATCAGTGAGAGCATGTGTGTTCTTCTGTGATTGAGTACATTTACAGAATGGAGTATTACTCAGCCATTAAAAACAAGGAATTCATGAAATTCTTAGGCAAATGGATGTAACTAGAAAATATCATCCTGAGTGAGGTAACCTAATCACAAATGAACCCCATTTTTAGTAGGGTTATTTGGTTCTCTGGAATCTAACTTTGTGAATTCTTTGTATATATTAGATATTAGCCCTCTATTGGATGTAGTGTTGGTAAATATCTTTTCCCAATCTGTAGGTTTCTGTTTTGTCCTGTTGACAGTGTCCTTTGCCTTACAGAAGTTTTTCAATTTTGAGATCCTATTCGTCTATAGCTGATCTTAGAGCCTGAGCCATTGGTGTCCTGTTCAGGAGATTTTCCCCTGTGCTGATGTGTTTGAGACTCTTTCCCACTTTCTCTTCTGTTAGATTCAGTGTATCTTGTTTTATGTTTGCAGCCAACCATCGGACTGAGCATGGGGACTCTAATGGAAGAGTTAGGAGAAAGACTGAAGGAGCTGAAAAGGTTTACAACCTCATAGGAAGAACAACAATATCAACCATCCAGATTCCCCAGAGCTCCCAGGGACTAAACCACCAACCAAAGAATACACATGGAGGGACACAGGGCTGCATATGTAGCAGAGGATGGCTTTGTCTCACATCACTGGGAGGGGTGGCTCTTAGTTCTGTGGAGGCTTGATGCACTAGCTGAGGAGAATGCCAGGGCAGGGAGGCAGGATTGGGTAAGTGGGTGGGGGAGTTTCCTTATAGAAGAAGTGGGGGGTGGGTGGGATGGGATAGTGGGTTTGTGGAGGGAAAACTGGCAAGGAGGATAGTATATGAAATGTAAATAAATAAAATAACCAATAAAAAAGAGAACAATGAAATTTGGGTTTTACCATGAAAAACACCAGCAACATCAACAACAACAAAAACCCCAAAAAACCATAAACAAGTTCTCCATTTTAATTTTTGATTTCCTTGTGTTTTTGTTACTAATAAAATTAGACAATACAGTGAATTTGTTGATCAAAGGACTTTATTGCCTTAAGGCAGGTGCATAGCTGGTCACTCAGCAATTTTTACCAAGAACTGAGTGTGAAGAAAATATTTGTACCTAATTACTGCCTCTTTTCCCACAGTGGGACAGCATTTAACCAGTCCAGCTTGGAGTTTCTCACTGTATACTCTGTGGACAATGACAAGGCTCTGTGATATCTTCAAATAACATACTGATAATCTCAATATCTGTTTTTGGAACTACCATAACGTTTGCAATATAAAAATCACAAACACTCAGTGTGCCTTGGTGTCATTAAGGTCTCACACACTCTATTCGGTGAGCAGCCTCAACATTTCTTCTGAAAGTGGTGAGAATATAAGGAACTTTCTGTATGTCACAAACATTCATAATTATAATATGACCTTTACTACAAACTCTGCAAAGACATTGATGGATCCTACTCAACTCTGTATTTCTGGAAGTACTTGGATTTCAATGTTTCTTTATAAAATAAATGCCATTTAAGATAAACTACTCTCTCTGTGTGTGTGTATGTGTGTGTGTGTGTGTGTGTGTGTGTGTGTGTGTGAGAGAGAGAGAGAGAGAGAGAGAGAGAGAGAGAGAGAGAGAGAAGGTGGGTGGAGCTGAATATTCTATTATGTATATACCCCAGTGTACCTTTCTGTATATGTGTGTTCAGCCCATAGATCAGTGCTGGATATCTTTCTCTCACCTTATTTTTTTGGGAACAATCTCTAACTAAATCTGGAACCCATTGATGGGCTAGACTGGTTGGCCAGCAAGCTCCTGGAAGCTGCTTATGCCATTTCAGAGCTTGGATTATAAGCACATGCCACCCCACCACATCTGGGATTTTACATGGTCCTAGTTACATATGATTGCCTGACTTTACTTACTGAGCCATCTTCCCGACACTGTGAGACTACCTTGTAAAGACAGTGTGTATATGAATGAAAAAACTTAAATGTAAGTGTTACCAACTCAAAAACAGAAAAAGAAATTGTTTGGGGTCATAGAAACTAGAATGCCTAGTCTATTTGCTTATGTGCCCTAAGGATGCAATATTAACAATAAGCCTAGAAACAAAACCTAGCAAATATCCTAACATGTGAATAACAAAAGGTGTGAATCTGAAAGGTATGTGTTGCAGAAAATATTTGGATACAACTAGCAAAGGCCTTGGGAAGTAGATTCCTATTCTATGACAACTACTGATAAGGAGACATGGTGGTAGATTGATTTAGGTGATCCACCATTGTAGAACAAGGAGTCACTATCTGATCTGCTACTAAAGCTTGCTCTGAATTCAGTCATGTTGAAGTGAGGTACACTGTTCTGGAAAAGATCCCAGGACTAATAATCACAGCGTCTCATTGGACACCAAAGAGGCATTCTTCTTTTTTCATGCTGTCACCTGAGGTAGATTAGCTTTGAGGTAGATTTCTCTCGTGGAATTCCCCATGATTCGGTGGCTTTTCTGACTGTTCTTTGAATATTGTTTTTATAAATAAGAAAAAGGAAGATATTTGTGTGTAAATTAAGCATCTCTAGGGTCTACTGCCTTCTCTGGTGAGATGCAATGTAAAGCTTCCAACCTCCCTCCTAGGTGGTATTCTCATTTCTCCCCACTAAGCTCTACTTTAGGACTCAGTTCATTAACACTTTAAGGGCATCTTCCTTATCCAGGCTGGTGTTTAACACAGAAATTGATTCCAAGGCAGATTTCCTGCTAGCATAAAGTAGGAGTTAGTCAATGACAGCGAGAGGGTAAGAAGGAAGAAAACGTGTGTGTGAGTGCATGTGTGGGTGCATGCCTGTGCGTGTGTGTATAAGCACATGTACATGTGTGTGCATGTGTAAATATTGATATATTTGTTCCATAATTACTTCTTAGTTTACAATGGTAGAAAAACATAATGACTGTAGAAATCAAAATCTCTTCTCTCTCTCTCTCTCTCTCTCTCTCTCTCTCTCTCTCTCTCTCTCTCATTTGTATATGGGAGGACATGTGTATAAAGATTACAGCTCTTACTCAGGGTTTGTTACAGTTTGATATTTGAGACAGGTTTTCTTGACCAGCTGTAAACTTAGGCAAGGCCTGCTGGCCAGATTGCTCCAAGGATCTCCATGTCTTGTGTTGTTAGCATCTGCTCTCACATCCAGCTTTCCCCATAGGTTCTGGGGATAGAAACAGTCTTCATGATTGCATAGCCAATTTTACCCAGTAAGTAGGTAAAAATCTCAGTCAGGGGCCCTTGTCCTTAGCTAAAATTAATATATGCCAATTACTCAGATTCATATGCCCACTTATCTATGGGCTGACATCAGTTCCAACTTTTTCTTCCATGTTCAAACATAGTAAATTAAGTTCTTGATTTTGTTTTGCTTTAATGGCAAATAAAGAAAAAGTCACCAGTTAAACAGAGAGGGAAACAAATAGTTTTTGCTTATCTTTTCATTCTGAGTTATAAACATTTAGTTATTTCTATGTTCTTTTCTTCCTTGAGAATTTCTTTCTCGTTTTTTGTTCGTTATTTTATTTATTTATTTATTTACATTTCAAATGTTGTCTCCCTTCCAGGTTTCCCCTTCACAAACATCCTCTGCCCCCCCCTGCCTCTATGAAGTTGCACTGTCACCCACTCTCTATTCTAAAGCGGAACAAAATAACCACACAGAAGGTAGAGGGAGGAAGGGACCTGGGAGGGTGAGAGGAGGGGGAGGGAAAAAGGGGGATGGGCAGGATCAGGTGTGGGAGGAGACAGGAAGACATACAGAGTGTCAGGAAATTGAAAGGAGGTGTGTAGCAGTTAGAGGATGGGGAAATGGAGATAGCCACTAGTGAGTCCAAGATGCCAGGGAAGCAAAAGTTTCCCAGGACCCAACGGGGATGACATTAGCCGAAATACCCAACAAAGGGGAGATAAAACCTGTAGAAACCATATCCGGTGGTTAGGTATGGCCACCACCCATCTCAAAAATTTTAAACCAGAATGGTTCCTGTCTAAAGGAAATGGAGGGACAAAGAGTGGAGCAGAGACTGAAAGAAAGGCCTCCCAGAGACTGCCCCAGCTGTGGATCCATTCCATATGCAGACACAAAATCCAGACACTATTGCTGATGCCAAGAAGTGCTTACTGACAGGAGCCTGGTATAGCTGTCCCCTGAGACGCTCTGCCAGAACCTGACCAATACAGATAGGGATATTCACAGACAACTATCAGTCTGAGCATGGAGACTCCAATGGAAAGCTAAGGAAAGGACTGAAGGAGCTGCAAGGGGTTTGCAACCCCATAGGAAGAAAAGCAATATCAATTAACTGGACCACCTAAAGCTACCAAGGACTAAACCACCAACCAAAGAGAATTTCTTATGTCTTCAATGAACAATATAATCACATAAACTCCTTATTTTCTATGTTAAACCACTTTTGGCTCTGTCCAATATATTCACCTCTCAACATCATGTTTTATTTCTTCCGTTTCTTCTTTTTCCTACTTCTTTAGTGTGGTCCATATATGCTAATGGCCTGTCCACTGGAGCATGGCAACCTCTAGTGACAAAGCCACAAGGAGGTCTGTGCTACTCATGTGTACCAAATTTCAAAGTTCTTCATCTTCTATTCATATATAACCTTTATGTTACCTCACACCTTATCACTTGTACGAGTCCCTGGAAATAATAGTAAACTAACATGATTGATTTACTAGTTGATTAATTAGTCATATACCTAAGATCAGGTTTTTCATCCCTCGTTTTAGAAGCTAGAAACAAAATTTAACATTGCTTTTCGTAGCTTCTGCCCAGATGCTACCAGCTGCTGATAGTTTCTTGGTTAGGGTTAATTTTCTTTTTGTATTTGATAGACTTTTCTGGGTGGTAACAATTGATTCTGTGGGCAAAGACTGAGTTCCTCTTACAGATAAGATAAATGAGTTCTTAAATGTCTACTGGAACAGAATTGTTCTACAATTCTACAATACAGAATTGTTCTTGGCTTTGCTTTTGTGTCATTCCCATGTGTAGAGGATAGGAGTGAGTTTACTTCAGATTACTCATTCATTGTAACTTGTTATTATTTGTTTATATGCCATTATGGCAAAACAAATTTCTGCTATGTGCATCTTGTCTGCCACGTGTGGCTTGTCCTTGTGATTGTATCTGCTACTCATGTGATTCTTCTTAACATTCAGTATGAATTTCCTGAGTCTCTGGATAAAGTTGGCCGTTACAGGAGACTTTAGTCTGCCTCATGTATCGTCGCCATCCTCTCAGCTCCCACTGCCTCTAGAGAGATAAACAGATGTCAACTACAAAAGGCGATGTTCTAGAATGAGGTATGAAAAACCTGATCCTAGGTATATGACCAGTCAATCAATTAGTAAATCAATCATATTAATTTACTATGATTTTCCAGGGACTGGTACAAAGGATAAGGTGTGAGGTAACATAAAGGTTACATGTGGATAGAAGATAAAGAACTTGTGAATATGTCCCACATGAGGAGCACAGGGCTTGTACCTCAGAGCAACCAATAGGCACTGTTATTTATCACTTCTGTGACCGTATCTGATATATGAAAGGGATGTCAGTCAACAACTAAATATCTACTAGATACAGAGTCTTCTTGTGATGTGTGGGAAAGGAATTTCATAGTGAATAGCAATCATGCAATATACAACCACTTAAGGGAAGATACACAGTATTCTCAGTTTCCTTTCTGCAGGTGGTGAAAGCTTTTGGGGCTTAGCTCATTCAGACACACTGTACTCCCTATCAGTCTTCAGACCCAACAGAGGAATGATGGATCCATGTCATCTGGAAACCATTTACTGTTGAACATTGGTGGCAAAATTTTTTTACCTTTTCTGAGTAATAGTAGCCATGTTTTTTTTTTTTTGAGTTTTTTTTTTTTTATTGGATGATTTATTTACATTTCCTATGTTGTCCCCTTACCCCATCCCCCACCACCCCCTCGGAACCCCCAATCCCCTCGCAACTCCTCCTTCTTCTCTGTGGATGTAACCTCTATCTACACCCCCCCACTCCCACCTCCCCACCCTCAAAATTCCCACCCCCTGGGGCATCCAGCCTTCATGAGGTCAAGGTTCTCTTCTTCCACCTATGCCCAGCAGGGCCCTCCACTTTTACATATTCAGCTGAAGCCCTGGATCCCCCCTAAGTGCTCCCAGGCTGGTGGTTTAGACCCTGGGAGCTGTGGTTGGTTGGTATTGTTGCTCTCCTCATGGTGCCATAAATCCTTTCAGCTCCTTCAGTCTTCACTCTAACTCCTCTATTGAGAACCCCATGATCAGTTAGTTCAATGGCTAGTTGTGAGCATCTGCCTCTGAATATGTCTGACTCTTGAAGGCCTCTGAGGAGATATCCATATCAGGCTCTTATCAGCATGCACTTCCTGTCTTCCACATCAGCATCTACCTTTGGTGATTGCACATGGGATAGATACTCAGGTGGAGTGGTCTTGAGACGGCCCCTCCTTCAGTTTCTGTCCCTCACTTTGTCTCCATATTTGCTCCCTTGAGTATTTTGTTGCTTCTTCTAAGAAGGACCGAATCACCCTCACTTGGTCTTCCTTCTTTATGGGCTTCATGTGGCCTGTGAGTTGCATCTTGGGCATTTCAAGGTTCTAGGCTAATATCCAATAATCAGTGAGTGAATACCATGTGTGTTCTTTTGTGATTGGCTTACCTCACTCAGGATGATAATTTCTAGTTCCATCCATTTACCTAGGAACCTCTCGAATTCATTGTTTTTAATAGCTGAGTAATACTCCATTGTGTAAATATACCACATTTTTTGAATCCATTCCTCAGTTGAAGGACATCTGGGTTCTTTCCAGCTCCTGGCTATTATAAATAAGGCTGCTATGAACATAGTTGAGCATATGTCCTTATTATATGTTTGAGCATCTTCTGGGTATATGCCTAGGAGTGGTATAGCTGGATCCTCGGGTAATGCTATGTCCAATTTTCTGAGGAACCGCCAGACTGATTTCCAAAGTGGTTGCACCATCTTGCAGTCCCACCAACAATGGAGGAGTGTTCCTCTTTCTCCACACCCTCGCCAGCATCTACTATCACCTGAGTTTTTAATCTTAGCCATTCTGACTGGTGTGAGATGGAATCTCAGGGTTGTTTTGATTTGCATTTCCCTGACGACTAAGGATGCTGAACCATGTTTTAATTAGCGACTTTTTTGCTAAATCCTTATACCCATTATAACTTCCTTATTATTTACTGAAATTTTGTTTCAGGGCCAAAGGTTAGAGGCTCATTGTTATCAGCATTGTTCCAAGCATCAAAGAAAGGCAATTTCATGGCATTTGTCAGCAGTATCTATATATCTGATTTAATATATCATGATGATATGATGTAAGATTCAGTTTTGAGATGCACAAGTAATACCCAGATATGTTTCATTTATTTTGTATCCCTCTTCAGGCTCCATTCTTCAGTACAAAATGAAAGCTATAATGTCCATGATTGAAATGCTGCAACGGATATAAGATGATGTGAACCAGATATTTAGGAATATTCTTATTGCCATACTTTCTTGTTTTCTTGCTTCTTTTAATATGTATGTTGAGGAGAGTATGGAGTGTCCTATGGATGAGAAATGATAACTTCTACTGAACTAAAATTGTTGCATTTCTCTTTAAGTCTCCAGATTAGTGTATCTCATCACGATATAATGTTAGAGCAAGAAAAGGCCATTCAGATGGTTTACTTAATATAATTTGATCATTTTATAGAATAAGAAATTGTGACCTTAAAGGTTGAGTGAATTTTAAGGTCATTTTGCTAGCTTGTAGCAGATTAAAAAAAAATTGAATCTATTACAGATAATTTTTACTCCGTTATCCTATCTAATAGCTGAAATTAAAGGTGTCATGATTTTTCCCTGGGTTGTCTTCTTGCTAAATTTTTAATAAAAGAAAAGAAAAAAAGAACTGATCTTTTATTCCTATTTCATCTTGGCTCAAGATTACTTACCCATGTTTTAAATAATTGGACAGCAGAAAAGGTCAAATTATGGATGTATTTCAGAGAGCAGCAGAACTGGAAAATTTTCCGTGGTCCAAATGTCTTTAAGAAGAATAACCTTATTGTAGAGTCTACACAAGTTCTAGTAGAAAAACAGAAATACCACGTAGCTCAGGAACTAGGTACACACAGCAGGATGCCAAAGTCTTGATCTAAGACCAAGACCAATGAAAACTCTAGCAGATACTAAAATCAACGACCCATATTTCTAATATATGATTTAAACAAAAACAAAGAAAAACTAAAGAAAACCCCACCTTTGTAGTTTGTTTACAAAAGAAGCATTCAATGTTGTGTTTGATGATCTATAACCAGGAGCTAGATCTGAGTGTGTAGAGCTGTTCCCTTGGCGGGTTAGCATTAGGATAGAAGATGCTCAAGGGCATTGTAGTGTGGACTTTTTGTGGACTTGTACATATGAGACTTGGGAGCAATACCATATTCAAATGACCTTGAATGTCAGCGATTTCTGTATCAACCACTGAGGTAGCCAAGACAATAACACAGAATCATCCTGGATTCTTTTGCTCCACATTGAGAAATTAGGTATGTCCATTGTAAGGACACTGGTCACAAGAATAAAGAAATATTCAGTGCCATTATGTAAAACAGGCTGTGGGGACAGGTGAGTCAAGGTTAGAGAAAATCTACCGGGGTGTGGTGAAGGAAGACATTACTTAGAATTAATTCTCCGTCCCCCTCTCTCCTTCTCCCTCTCCCTCTCCCTCTACCTCCCCTCTCCCTCCCCTCTTCCTCCCCCTCCCCCCTTCTCTTGTCCTGATCACTATACAGAGAGTAAGGGACATGACTTACTGCTCCTCTGATACTATCATCTGGTCTCTCAATATCATGGAGATGCATGGGAGGGTCCTCCATAACTCAGTTTCCCAGCACACAGGATGTTAGTAGCATACTGCTGGATACTTTCTATCCCCTTGTCTTCATCTCTATAGTAAACATGTTCTGCTCTTATTTCTCTTGATTTACTATCATCACATTTTGTGTCACGTTTTCTTGAGCATTCTGCTGTTTCCTAGAAATATTAGCTTACTCATGTGATTCCCTGGCTCTAGCAATGACGAGGCTTTCAGTTAACTGGTCCCATTTATTCATATAGCTGTATGTTTCAAATTTGATTCCTGATGAATCATATCTATCTAGTAACACTAATGTTTCTCTTTAACTTTCTTGAAGTTGACTTGGGTTTAAAAATCACAGCTTGCTATCTAGTTTATAGGAAAAAATTATATGTTAAGAGCTTCTTAATTTTCATAAGACATATGGTGTGGTTGTTATCCTTAAGTGTTATCATAAGCATTATTCAAAAGTATACTGGCTGCTATGAAGAAAGAAAAATGTGCTGTCTTCCCAGTGAATTAAAAATTTAAATCAGATAAATAATGTATCCTAAGAAGTTGAGAAAGAAATACAGAAAAAGTGAAATAAATATTGAAGAGATGAGTAATTATCTTGTAAGGATGTTTTGACTGTATGGAGGTGTATGTTTGTGTGTGTGTATAAAGGTATATGGGTATGTGTGTGGTGTGTAGTATATATGTGTGTTTGGAGGTATAGGGATGTATGTGTTTGATATTTATATTTATATCTATCTATTTCTCTCTCTATCATCTATCTATATCTATACAGCAGAATATATATATATATATATATATATATAATGAGAATATATATAAAACCTATTACAAGGTATCTGTGAGAACTCTAGAATGTTTTTGTGGTTTTGATTTGCAACAAACTAGTTTCTCAATTTAAGGAATTGCTTTGCTCAATTTAAACAGTAGCTATTATTTGTAAAATATCACCACTAGCCTCCTGGAGTCAAGAAGGAAGGGTACTATAGACTTAAGTATCACAGTTGAGAGAACAGATAGTGACTAGTATAGATGGAACGACCAGAAGCAAGGCTGGAGGCAAAGATGGAGGCATGCAAATATAGGGATGGAGACAGGAGGTCTAATCCTTGCCTTATGATCTAAAAAAGTTATTTCATAGCATGAAGGATTTTATTAGGAGAATTATTAGAGATGGCATGGAGGGCCTGGGAAGTGCCCAGATCTATTATTAGATCTATTTTCAGTGAAGAAGAGTTTGCTTTAGATTACAGCACATGACTTTTCCCCATTACTTCTGTGAGCATTCATTCTATTTTTGGATCAATGCAGTTCTGTGAGATACTGAGAGGATGGCTAGAGTTCCGCTCTTGGTGCTCCTGAGAGGTAGGATGGAATATTATGGCTCTGGAGCATCTAGAGACCATGTGGTACATTTCTTGTCTCCTCTCTTGTTTCTCTTTGACAGTTATCCCTCTGAGACCTCAAAGTAAAATTGAATTGGCTCGCCTGTAACCTTGGTGTATGAGTGCCATTAGTTGGGGGGAAAGTGAAGCTGTATTCCTCTCCTCGATCCAAACCACTTCTCAGAGTTTGGTCTCAATATCTGCTGTACAGAAGAACGTGAAGAGCTATGGATGGGTTAATGATCACCTTGAAGTTATGAAGGGTAGAACTGCCAAATCCATAGTGGCTTTCAGTCAAGGTTTTTGAGCCAGTAACATGTAGGGATTAGGGAGGGATACACTGTTAATTCTAGGAGCTGTTTTGTCCTGATGTCAGTTCTGAAGGGTGTGGAGATCACACTCCAACAAACATCTTGACTATGTATTTGCCCTTCAGCTCTTCATACAACTCATCTTTTCCATTTGTGTGGTTTTCTTTCTTGTCTGCTACAGCCAAGTGTTCTAGCTTATTCCCTATTCCTTCCCTTCTATCTCTGATATCTTCTTTCCCTCCTTGACCCACTTCTTCCTCTCCACTCTCTATCCTCCCTCCTCCATCTTCCTTCCTTCTTTTCTTCTCTTCTTTTTGTACCATTTTTTTTTGTGTGTGGAAGAATGCAGTATGTTAAGAACAGTACACTGTGACATCATCATTTAAAGGCTTCCTCAGAGTCAGCCCCTTCATAGAGTGGACTCAATTTCAGGAAAAATAAATGTGACCAGTAACATGCTTGGCAAGAAGACCTAACCCTAACTGAATGTGGATGAAAAAAAATTACCCTAAGAGATATTTTTCCTTCCCAAGTCAGTTTTTCTTTAGGGTGAATTTTCTAAGTCCTGCTGAAATAAGATATATCAATAGTCAGCAAGATTCGAAGCATTCCTGTGGCCAAATCATCAGAAACTAGAACAAAAAATAAGGGATAGGAGATAGGAGTGAAGGCTTTCTCAAAAAGAGTAATTTTGTCCTGTGGGTAAAAAACTGAATCTAATATTGAAGGCTGTTATTTCTTTCTCTAGAACTGTGATCAGAAAAGAACATCCTTGCAAGAATCATGACAAAACTCCCTGACAGTTCATCGCTTCTTAAAGTATACGGATACTTTTTCATAAGGAGTAGTAAAGTATAGATTCTTCTCATATCCTTGAAAGAAAACTAGTATTTTCATCATAATTAGAAACACCCTCTCTTTTAATACATATTTAGAACATTGTAATTGAGGTCTACTTATTATTTATAAACACCATATGTCTACCACAAAATACTTTTAACAGAATATATGTAGAATATAAATATTACTACTTTGTGGCAGACTAATGTCCTTGCTATCAATACTCTGGGACACGTGGAAAGCTTTTGTTCTGTTGGATGTGGTCAATTGTGCCCCTTGTTCCATTATCCAATATATGTTTTTGTACGTAATGCAAAGTTTATAAATCTTTCCCACAATTATTCTTTGAATGGATTTTTCATTTGGGTACTAGTAAAGCCATTTTTTAGGTAAAAGAAATGAAATCATTTTTCCAGTGGCACTGAGGTAGCAAGTAATGGGACTAGAATACACTCTATCTCTAAAGCCTCTTGAACAGTTTTTTTTTTCACTCTGCCATGGTAATGTTCTCAAGCTTTTCTGGGCCCTCAGTCTGGAAAAACACAGCTGATAAATCTTGTATGTAAAATGTATCTCATCCTGTTATATCCTGGTCCAAATGATGCATACCATGGTTTCCACAGTTTCCAAAGTTGCTTCTCTACATGTGCTTTTTTCATTCCCAGGAGCACAAATGCAAGTTCCTTTGTTATTTATATACCTGGGCTGAACAAATAAGCTTCTTACTTGATCCATCAAGACCTGGACTCCTGCTTTTTTGCAGATCCCTTTCCCTTCATCCCCCAAGTCATAACTGCACCCATTCCAATAGGCTGGCATGCATTAGTAGTTCCCTAGGCTTTTACAAATGTATCTTGCTAGGAAAACTTTGCTTAACAAGCTTCTATAACAAAATTGAGCCATATGTGCCCTCACTGGGTTTAAGAAC
>NW_021604568.1:11893333-11901768 GCF_004785775.1 Grammomys surdaster | reverse complement strand
ATTCTTGACATTGTCATACATACTTCGAGTGCATTGTGATCATCTTAATTCCTCCCCCCTCCCATCATTTCTGTTTTCTATCTTACTTCTGGCAACCTAGTTTTTTCCAACTGGTCCCCATCTTTTTAGCACAGTGATTCTCCTTTTCCTTCCTTTTTTTCCAGGCTCCATAAATGCAGTCATAGATGCTATGTGTCCATGACTGCAGCAACCGTGTCATTTACAGAAGTTAGTATCCTATTCCAATGTATTCCATCCTCCAGCTCTCCCAATCCTTCTACTCTCTCTTCTACAGTGCTCTATGTCAGGCTTCAAATGGGGTGATGTAAGTGTCTGATTTGGGACAAGAACTCAGTCATCAATTATTCTCAGCACTTTGACAAGTTGTGATTTCAGAACTTTGACAGTTATCCACACTGAGTCAGGGTCTTATGACCAAGGCTGAGTACTGTACATTTCTGTGAATATCAACATAAATACTTAGAAATCCATTTAAACTACAGATACAAGTTCAAAATTCTGACCATGAGAATAATAAAAAGTAAACTCAACTGATGATCCTAAAATGAATATTCGGAGTATTGTGATTATAGCCTGGGTAAAGGCCACCTTATTTATAAAGCTCAGTGCAAACCTCACTGAACATGTTTCAAAACTTCACACCATGGCTATCTTTTATATTCCCTGACAGACATGAGAATCTTGTTGTCACCTGTCAAAGGTATTTATTGAAGCATCTTTAGCCTTGAATTATGGAAAAATCACTTCAGAGACCTGTTAGTTCTTGTTGAATTTTCTCTGTGTTTCAGGTCTGAGTTAATGATGCTTCAGTTCTGTAAAAATAAATATAAAGCTTGTTTTTTCTATTGTTTTGTCTTGAATTCTCTCTGCTCTCACAGTTCTGAAGAAAATAAATACCTACTGAGAAGTCAGCTTCTTTTATAGTGAGAACAAGGTTTGAAAATCAGATGCCAGAGCTTCTGGAGACAAGCCCCGGTGAAGACCAGGCCCTGCAGAGGAGATAAGGAATCATCAAGGGATGAGTGAGTTGGACAGGGTTCAGGAGAATCTTGCAGCCTGGGGTGCTGGCAGCCAGAATGTTTCTTTATTTATACAGAACTCAGTTGGCAGGGATAGATTTATGTTATTCCAAAACATAGATAATATTAATTTTGTTCCTGGACACATTCTTTAACTTTTTCTTGGTCATAAGTTTAGTCATCACTGATAATTAGTGACAGAATAGAGTTGTCTTTTATAATCTTTCCCCTGATCAATTCCATAGAATCGTGTAGTTTCAAGGGCAATAAACAGAAAAAAAAGCTCCAAGCCAGCCTTGCCAGATTGCCATGTTCCAAACAGTCCACAATTAACTCTTAATGGTCAGAGTGTATAATTAAAAAGAGGCTTTTAATCTGATCTGCTGCCAACTCCTCTAGCCCACTGAATCTTGGTTACCTTTGTTCTGTTATGTTGTTCTGAGTAAGTACAGGGGCAGATATCCCAAGAATGTCTTGGAGTCAGAGCCTCATAAGGAGATGTCTTTCATCCTTATGTGAGTCACAACATCTAGAACCTAAGGAAAACCTTCAAGTAGGACAGATAAGGAAATCTCCCTAAAAGCTTAGGACTTTTCTGGGAAAGCTTAGAAGCAGTACTTCTGGGGTGATTTCATAAGAAAATTTCCATCAATCCAATATCTCAAGTTGTCAAAGACCCCAAGCAGGCAATCTGTGGCGATCAAGTCCAAAACTCAAGGTTCACATGCCAGCAACTTCACCACTCAACTCAGCATTGCTGGACCTTTGTCAAACAGGTGTGCTGGCTTCATGACTTCTGTCATTTCCCATTAGATATGGCAGTGTCACATAGCAGAGGATCAGCAGGTAATACTTTTTGGTTTCTCTGGAAGGAGTTAAGAGATAGAATGTCATAGTCTCATAGACAAATATTAGGGGGAACTAAGAAGTCATATGAAAGGGAGGGAGAAAGGAGATTAAGGAGTCAGAGGTATCAAGGATACTATAAGAACATGGTTCAAAAAATTAACTGGGACTCAATTAGGCTCATAGTTACTGGGGCTCCTGTATAGGCCCAATGTGGGTCATCTGCATATGTGGCATGGTTGTGTAGCTCGGTGTTCTTGTAAGATTACTAACTGTGGGAGTAGGGGCTGTCTCTGTCTCTTTTGTCCACCTTTGGGACCCTTTTCCTTCTGCTGGGTTGCCTCATCCAGCCTTGATGTGAGAGTATTTGCCCAGTCTTATTGTAGCCTGTTATGCCACATTTGGTTGATATCCTTGGAGAGGCTGCTCTTTGCTGAGGGGAGGTGGACAAGGGTGGATCTGGAGAAACCGGGCGGTGGGGGAGGGGGAGAAAGGGGGGAAGATGAAGGAGGAAAACACAGTTGGGATGTAATATATAAGCGAAAAATTTTTACAAAAGATAAATCCAAAAAAAAAATCTCTTAGTTGCATTTCTATTGCTATGACAAGGCACCACTTCCAAGGAGACTTTAAAATCAATATTTCATTTGTCACTCACAGTTCCATAGGTTAGAATCCATGACATGAACATGGCAGAGGCCTGCAGACGTGGTCTTAGTCATACCTGAGCTCTCATATCTCTAGCCACAAGCACAAGGCAGAAAGAGCTAACTGGCAATGGTGTGGGGTTTTGAAAACGTAAAGCAGTGATTCTCAACCTGTGGGTGACACAAGGACAATTCATGATGTTCTTGTTTTTGATAGTTCAATAGTATTCCATTGTGTCAATGAACCACATTTCTGTATCCATTCTTCAGTCAAGGGACAACTGGATTGTTTCCAGCTTCTAGATATTATGAATAAAGCTGCTATGAACATTGTGGAACATGTGTCCTTGTGATATGGTGGAACATCTTTTGGGTATATGCCCAGGAGTGGTACAGCTGGGTATTCAGGTAGAACTATTTCCAATTTTCTGAAGAACCACTAGATTGATTTCTAGAAAGGTTGTACAAGTTTGCAATCCAACTAGCAATGAAGGAACTATTTTAAAGGGCCACAGTAATAGGATGGTTGAGAAACAGTGCCTCAAAGCCTGTTTTTGTGACATATCTCCTCCAACAATGTGACACCTACAAATCCTTTACAAACAGTTCCAGCAGCTGGGAACTAAGCCTTCAAATATATGAGCTGGTGTGTGTGTGTGTGTGTGTGTGTGTGTGTGTGTGTGTGTGTGTGTGTATGCATGCTCACCTCAACTACCATAGGATTTTGGAAAGCACACAAGACTGGATGTCTTAGGAATTCTTTTGCTGTGATAAAACAACATGACCAAAAGCAAACTGGGGAGAAAAATAGTTTATTCACTTTTCTATTCTATAGCACTGTTCATGATTAAAGGAAGTCAGGACAGGAAGTCAAACAGGACAAGATCCTGGAGGCAAGAGCTGATACAAAAGCCACAGAGGGGTGCTGCTCACTGGCTTGCTTCCCCTGGCTTGCTCAGTCATCTGGTTTTTTATAGAACTCAGGACCATCAGCCCAGAGCTGTTTCTACCCACAATGGTGCTGGGCCCATCCCTGCTGATCACTAACAAAGAAAATATCTTACAGCTGGATCTCATGGAGGCAGTTCCTCAACTGATGTCCCTTACTCTCTGATAACTCTAGCTTGTGTCAAGTTGACACAAAACAAGTTAGTATTCTATATCTCTAATAGAACTGACAGTAATTCAATAAAAATGAATTTAGCTACATTTTATTTATTACTTTAGTAAGTACTGTGCATGCACTCACTTAAAATGTACATATGACTACCAGGCATGTGCTGTTCTCCATTAGGAAAGTGGAACATTTTTTTAGCCTCCTTCAATATGCTCCACTAACTCTCCTGTGCTTCTCTGGTTGAAAGTGGTGTCAGAGAGCTGTGTATCCAACACCCAAGGCCAATACCGTTCACTTGTTTTACTTGCAGACAGCACACTCCAGGTTCTGGATCCCTTGTAGCTGAGTCTTATTATAGTCCTGTTGTCCTTTCTAGGTGGGGTTATCACACCTTATTTGTCCTCTTCTTTAACATTTGCTTCTATTGTCAGTAGATTCTCTGTCTCCTTGGTTAAAGGAAATAGAGAATATGATAAGAGAGTAGGACTTGTGGATACGGAGACTTGACCCGTGCTTCTCCTGCTTCTCCTAGGACCTGGGTAAGATCCCCTCCGTAGATAACAACTCCCTTATCTAAAATATAAAATTTGAATGAGAAAATGTGTAAGGACCATATCTACTTCAGAACTTGTTCACATAATCATAGCTTGGGGTAATTTTTAAAAGGTATTACATTAATATACCCTTAATATAATCATTATCATATAACCTTAGAATTCTCCTAAGACCAACTTTGTGCCACCATAACTGCTAAGTGAAATCTACCTCATTAATTTTACTAGATCATAAATTGACTTTATCAAAAAATTCCAAACATATGAGCTTCATGATATAGTAAATTAGCACATACGTGTGTGTGTGTGTGTGTGTGTGTGTGTGCATGTGTGTGCACATGTTCGTGAGAGAGAGGGGGGAGAGAGAGAAAGAGCGTGTGCATGTGCACGTGTGTGTGTGTATGTGCATCTGTGCCTGTGTGGGTATATCTGCAAGTGAGTGGGCTTACCCATGGAGGCCAGAAGAGGCAGTTAGGTCCCCCGGAGCTGATGTTACAAGTGAAGGTGTAGCACATGATGTGGGTGCTGAGAGTACAACATGGGTCTTCTGAGAGAAAGACAAGCATTGTTAACCACTGAGCCAGCTCTCCAGCCTTCCTGAGGGATACACTTTTAATTTAGTTAACTGCAATTCAAATTTAATATCTTCTTGCAATTGTTGTATTGAACTGAGAAGATTTTACTCTGAGAACTGCCTTCCCCCGTCGACCATATATACTTGAGGAGACCAATAAATTCTATCATTCATACATACATACCTACATATATATGTATATATGTATATATACATACATATATGTATGTATATATTTATATATGTGTGTGTGTATGTGTGTGTGTGTGTATGAAATTTTGTTGTATAAAGTGTTCTTAGGAATACTTCTTTTGAGAATAGGAATAAACAGTTTTCTCCATAAGATACTTTTTCCACTAAGTAAAACTAAAATATTTTTTTTAGTGATCATTTTCTTTGTGTTTCATAATATTAGTTCTTTCTATAATATTGGGGTAAAGGAATCCTCCTGTCTTACTTCTATTACATGCATGATATTAATAAGCGGTTATTATAATTATTTAGAAGACTTACTCTCAGCTTTGCCTGAAGAGGCCAGTGAGTATCTAATGAGAGGGCTTGAGCTATCTCTAGAAGAGAATTTACCAAGTACATCCAGAGGATAGAGGAAGCAGTCACTCTTCACAGGAGGGCTACAAGCAGAGTGGCGCTCTCATATGACTTTATGGACTGAACCTCAGAGTTTGGAATTGAGGTAAGTTCTTGTTCCAAGGTATCTTGCTGCTCTGGAGATAAGTGATCGGGTTCTTCTTAATTCACTGTATTGAGCTTCTCCTTGGGAACAGCGCCATATTAGTTGTTTATAAATGGATACTCAGAACATGTGATATTTATTATTCTTAATTTCAAACCATTTTTCTTTGGATACTCCATCTGTATATTTTAGAAAATTTCAACCATTTAGGTGGTATTAAAATATAAAATATAATTGAAACAAAGATATGGAAATTAGACCTGGGTTTCAGGTATTGTAAGTGCATAAAGTAAAGCCCTATATGATTCCCTGAAAGCTGACTTCTGTAACTTGATTTTGTTTGGTCATGAATCTCCTTTTTCCTCCCTAGTCCCATCTTCCATTTCAAAATAAATTAAACCAACTCAATTGCTGTAAGGTGAATCTATTCAAAGATATGGCAGAAGCCAGCAGTCACCTAAGGTAGACACTGATGTGGATGCCAGGAAGTGCATGCTGACAGGAGCCTGATATAGCTGTCTCCTTAGAGGTCTGCCAGAGCCTGACATATTCAGAGGCAGATGCTCACAGCTAACCATTGAACTGATCATGTGGTTCCCAATGGAGGAGTTAGAGAGAAGACTGAAGGAGCTGAAAGGGTTTGCGGGCCCCATGGAGAGAGAAACAATACCAACCAACCAGAGCTCCCAGGGGCTAAACCACCCCCCATGGCTCCAGCTGTATATGTAGGGGAGGATGGCCTTGTTGGGCATAGGCGAGAGAGGAGATCCTTGGTCCCATGAAGGCTAGATGCCCAGTGTTGGGGGATTCGAGGGTGGGGAGGTGAGAGTAGGGGGGCTCGGTGGGGGCACATCCTCATAGAAGCAGGAGGAGGGTGGATAGGATAGGGGGTTTCTGGGCGGGGAAGAAATGGGGTAAGGGGATAACATCTGAAATGTAAATAAAATATCCAATAAAAGTAAATAAATAAAATGAAAAAAAGAAAAAAGAAATGTCAGAAGCAACTAATAATAATAATAATAATAATAATAATATAAAAAATTCTTATTATATTCAAGCTGTTTTCCCTGGTGAACCAAGATTGTTTTTACATATAAGTATGGAGCAGTTAGGCTTACTCCTGAGACTGGCTTCAACCACGATTCTGAGCCAGTAGCAATGGGACTCACACTTGCTCCTTAATAACGTCTGTGCTCTTACATACAGATGTTATGTGCTATGGATTACCCTCCGCTAAACTGCAGCAGACTAGTTGGAAGTGGAAGCCTGAGGGCCTGTTCTGAAATTCTCTTTTAAGGACTAAAGAGTAAGTGTTAGCACTGACTTTCCCCTCTTCAGGAGCAGCTAGCTTCAGATTGCTCTTGTCAGCAGCCACAGATCTAAAACTTGATTCACTGAGCCTAAAAGTGAAAAATCAAGAGAATAACATAAAATCGACATAACTCCCACTGGCTGCGTCTACTTTTTAGTAATATTCCTGCTTATTTTTCAGTCTTCCCTCTGCTTGGTTAAACTCACTGGTGTCTTTCAGAAACATGCTAGCTGATCAAATGGAAATGATTTGCACATTGAGGTGTAGTTTCTACCTTGCTTGGTTTGATTGAGAGGCAAGAATAAGCATGCCATTTGCAATTTCATTTTTTAAATTGGATATTTTATTTATTTACATTTCAAATGTTATCCCCTTTCCCGTTTTCCCCTCTGCAAGCTTTTAAATTTTCATTTTTAAAAGTTACCATTAAAAGCAATGGATGTGGCTACAGCATCTTTATAGATACTTTCTGTGCCCTGCCACCATTCTTCCTCTCGACCTCCTCCTGGCTGTCACAGGTGTTTCCATCTTGGTTTTCTTTATTTCCTGTTCTCTTTCCTCTTCCTTTAAGACCTCGGTTCTCTTTTTTCTCTCTTTCATTCCCTTCTAATTTCATGACCTACATTGATATGCACACACATATAAAAACTAAAATTGAGGATCTGCATATGAGAAAACATGTGCTGTTTGACTTCCTGTATCTGGGCTATTTTGTTTAGCACAGTAGCTTCCAGTTCATCGTTTTCCTGGAAATATTATTTCATTTTTCTTTAGAGTGGAATCAAGTCCTTCTGTACATATACAACAGAGTCACTTTATATGAATGTTGATTGATATCTAGGCTGGTTCCATTTTCTAGCTATCCTTCACAGTGTACTAACAAATACAGTTGTGCTGAAGTTCATATGGGAGAACTTAGAATCCTTTGGGCATATATGTAGTTCTCATTTAGTTTCCACTTTAGGGTATTTAGGAGCCTTTATGATCATCTCTATAATGGCCACATTATTTTGTATTCCCAACAGCAGTTAATAAAAGTTTCTTTTTCTCCTTATCCTTAGCAACATTTGTTGCTATTTGTTTTCTTGTTAGCCGTTTTGACTGTGGAGAGAAGGAATTTCAAAACAATTTAATTATATTTTCCCCCAAAAATAGCACAGGAAACCACCCCAAGAATTGACAAGTGGTATTCCATGAAGTTAAATAAACTTCTTCACATCATTAGAGAGTATCGGTAGGGTAAAGAGGGAACTTCTAGAATAGGGGTAATCTTTGCTATTTATATTTCAGACAAGGAGTTAATATTTAGAATACAATAAGAACTATACAAATTTAAGTATCATAACCCAAATCTTCCAGTCACTGTATAAGGTAATGAACAGAACAGTTACCAATAGAAGTTCATATGGCTACATATTTAGAGAGTGGTCGAAACATCTTTACTCGACTTTCTTTCTTTCTTTCTTTCTTTCTTTCTTTCTTTCTTTCTTTCTTTCTTTCTTTCTTTCTCTCCCCCCTCTCTCTCCCTCCCTCCCTCCTTCCCTCCCCTCCTCCTCCTCCCCTTCCTTCCTTCCTTTCCTTCCCCTTTCTTCCTTTCTTTCTTTCTTTCTTTCTTTCTTTCTTTCTTTCTTTCTTTCTTTCTTTCTTTCGA
>NW_021604568.1:11891327-11893233 GCF_004785775.1 Grammomys surdaster | reverse complement strand
CTCCTCCTCCTTCTCCTCCTCCCCTTCCTTCCTTCCTTCCTTCCTTCCTTCCTTCCTTCCTTCCTTCCTTCCTTTCTTTCTTTCTTTCTTTCTTTCTTCCTTTCTTCCTTTCTTTCTTTCGAGTATACATATGAGTGTTCTGGTAGAGTGTTGTCTCCCTCCAGACTTTTGGTTAGATGATACAATTATTGGCAGGAAGTTATAATACGTCTTTATTGCCTCTATAAGATTGGACAACATCAGTGTCTTAAAACAATACAGACATGAAGTTCTGGAGCACAAAGTCTGAAAGAACTTCTTCTTCTTCTTCTTCTTCTTCTTCTTCTTCTGCTTCTGCTTCTGCTTCTGCTTCTGCTTCTGCTTCTGCTTCTGCTTCTTCTTTTTCTTCTTCTTTTTTCTTTTCTTTTATTGGGATATTTTCTTTATTTACATTTCAAATGTTATCCCCTTTCTTGGTTTCCCCTCATTAACTCCCATACCCCCTCTCCCTCCCTCTGCTTCTGTGAGGGTGCTCACTCACCCAGCCACCCACTCCTGCCTCCCTGCCCTGGTATTCCCCTACACTGGGGCACTGAGCTTTCACAGGACCAATGGCCTTTCCTCCCATTGATGTCTGACAAGGCCATCCTCTGCTACATATGCAGCTGGAGCCATGGGTCCCTTCATGTGTACTCTTTGGTTGGTGGTTTAGTCCCTGAGAGCTCTGGGGGATCTGCTTGGTTGATATTGTTGTTCTTCCTATGGGGTTGCAAACCCCTTCAGCTCCTTCAGTCCTTTCTCTAACTTTGTCATTGGGGACTCTGTGCTTAGTCCAGTGGTTAGCTGAGAGTATCTGCCTCTGTATTTGTCAGGCTCTGGCAGAGCCTCTCAGATGACAGCTATATCAGGCTCCTGTCAGCAAGCACTTCTTAACTTCTTTCAGCAAAAGTACCTGTGGGTCTGTGTTGGATTCTGGGGGTTCCAGAGGAGATACCCCTTCCTGCTTTTTCCATCTTCTAGAGGCATCTGGCCCCTTTGTGTATCCTTAAAGCTGGAAGCAAAGCATCTTCCCTCTTTACTAGCCTTTGTTCTCATCCTTGAATAAAGAGCTATTGTCCTTCCTCCTATTTAAGGATTCAGTGATTCCCCCCCACATGTTTCTTTCACTACAATTATACAATTCCAAGATTCGTAATCTAATCAAAACTGAAAAAATGTTGCAATATAAGGTCATAGATTCACAAGCTATAATGGTTAATATTGATTGTCAACTTGAAAAGTTGTAAAATTATCCAGAAGACAAACCTCTATCTATATCTATGAGGAGGATTCTAGACTAGGATAATTGACATAGGGTGTTTTATTTATTATTTATTGATTTATCTTTAAGTATTTCAAGTAGGATTTTAGTAACAAATTTAAGATCTCCCAGAACCAGAGAGGAGTGCTACATTTGCCAGATAGATTGACATCTGCCCCTTTCCCTTCCTACTGTTGGCTTTTGTTCCCAAACAGCTGGGAAGCTTGTTAACAAGAATCCTCTGCAGCGGAATAGGAGATTCCCTGGGAGCTTCAGGAATTGCTATGTGGAACCAAAGGTATCACATAGTGATGGATAATTATGGATTAAAGGATGAAGAAACAAATGAGGTGTGCTTTTTCATAAGAGTGTGCTGCTTAACATGCTTTGACTTGGTGGTTAGTGATCAGTGACTGGTGTACACTCTCCTGCTATGGTTTGAGTTCCTGTTAAAGGTTAAAGGTTAAAGGAAAAGCCTGTCCCACCCTTTGCCCTTGTAGATAATTATTTTCATTATCTGTGTGAGTTTGCAAGACTAGTAATGGGAAAATATTGATTTGGGGAGAAATTTATCTTATCTTATCTATCTATCTATCTATCTATCTATCTATCTATCTATCTATCTAT
>NW_021604568.1:11889444-11891317 GCF_004785775.1 Grammomys surdaster | reverse complement strand
TATCTATCTATCTATCTATCTATCTATCTATCTATCTATCTATCTATCTATCTCCTTATTCTGCTATTTACCTAACTTCTATGAATAACAAATCTAATGTTTAATATGTTTACATGTCCTTCTATTATGATTATCTGTGTATACACTGTCAAATAAATACATAAATTATTTTGGACATATACTTGTATTTTGGGATTTTTGTTTGTTTGGTTTGGTTGTGAGAGAGGGTCTTACTCCTTAGCATATGTTGAGAAGAAACTCAATTTTCAGCTTAAGCTAGCTCTGAATTTATGACACTATTCTTGCTGGAGCCTCTTGAGTGCAGGTGTGATCCATCACATCTTAACAATGTTCCAATTTTAACTAAATTGAGCTTAGGAGCATTTGCTATAATTTGTGTATTACTGTTTTTGTTATATTATGATATGAAATTTTAGGGATGATGAAAATGTCAATGTGTCAAAATACTTAAAATGGTTGTTAGTGGTCACTGAGGATGAAGAAGGAGGAGGAGGAGGAAGAGAAGGAGGAGGAGGAGGAGGGAGAGAAGGAGGAGGAGGAGGGAGAGGAGGAGGAGGAAGAGAAGGAGGAAGAGGATGAGGACAAGGAGGAGGAGGAGGAGGAGGAGGAGGAGGACGAGGACGAGGAGGAGGAGGAGGAGGAGGAGGAGGAGGAGGAGGAGGAGGAGGAGGAGGTGAGAAAGAAATAGGTAAAATGTGGTTAGAAACCACTAAGCATATGTCAGATTTGCTAGAGACTCCACATTACGTCATCCACTGATATTCCTGCCTTGTTTCAGGTGTTTCCTGCTTCCCCCTTTTCCCACCCTACTTTCTGTGAACCTTAGATTAAATATTTAATATATGAATTGTGTGTCTTGGGCCCTTGTAAATGTAAGAAAGGATTCATTTGGACTTCAAAGAAGTAGCTAACTCCTGAAACCAAAAACTTCTACTTGACTCAGGGGAAGAAGAGTGACCAATGGATCATATGTATTTTAATAACATGTACAAATATGTACAAACATTATTAAATAGGAGAAAAAAATCTAATTTTCACCTTATGAATTTGCACTCTATTTCTGTTTCTTTTCAGTTTTCTCCCAGAACAATAGTATTACTGGTCATAACCTAAGAACAATATAATTCCAGAATGCATGCAGTAATGCTTGATGCATATTATCTACTTGATTGGATTTAGAACAACTATGTAAATATATCTTTGGTGTGTCTATGAGAGTATTTCAGGAAACATTGACAGTGGGAAGCAACATTCCCATTTCCATTTTCTGAGGCTTCCTGCAATTTGGAAGTGGAAACAAAGTCTTACTGCCACGGTTCTCTATCCTTGTTTCAATATACCCTCAAATTGTTGGCCAAGATGAACAATTAGTTCCTCCCTTAAGTTGTTTGTGTCAGGTTGTCGTAGAACAGGACTCTCTGAAAAAAACAGCCACTGACTTCATCAATTCAGCTGGGTTTACTTGCAGAACTTGGATGGGTAGCAAAGGAGAGATGGATTTCCAAGAAGTCAATGGAGCAATGAATATGATTAAAATATGGTCATGTGAGATTCTCAAAGAACTAATAAAAACGAGTCAAGAACTCCTGAGGATATACCTTTGTTGACTGTTGACAGTCTCCTTAGGAAAAGGCTACGGCAGGCCATCTCATGAGACGTCCTCCATAGGCTCAGGTGTTTGAACTCTTGGTCTCCAGCTGGAGGTCCTGTTGGGGGAAATTTAGTAGGTACAGCCTTTCTGGGAGTGAGCTTTGAGAATATATAGCATTGCCTATTTTCAGTTAACTCTCTGGTCTTTTATAAATATAAAATAAAATAAAATAAAATAAAATAAAATAAAATAAAATAAAAT
>NW_021604568.1:11862057-11889434 GCF_004785775.1 Grammomys surdaster | reverse complement strand
ATAAAATAAAATAAAATAAAATAAAATAAAATAAAATAAAATAAAATAAAATAAAGAAAAAGGGTATGGGAGAGTCCTTAGACCTTTACCTGAGATTCCAGGCCAGTCTTATGCAATTCTTCCCTAATTGCACATGACCTCAGTGTCTCTTATGTGCTACCATACGTAGGTTGTGGAATGGTAATTGAGAAAGGATTTATATGTGTGGCCTTGAGGAAGCCACTATTCATATCAAGAAGACTTCTCAATGCCATGCTTAGGGCTCACTGACACTCCTGTAAGCAGCTCTGTAAGTCATCCCAGTGAACTGACTGGTGTGCATGAGTGAATTTTGCTTGAGTTAGACAGCTTACACTTTGATTTGTTGTTAGCACCTTATGAGGAAAGGGTAGATGTTTATATCTCTCCAGGGAAAGAGTACAGAGAAGAATAAAGGCAACTAAGAGTTTGAAAGCCTGGTGTTTGGAGAATTTCTTACTAGACAATATAGTTCCTTCCTCTCGATGTCATTGAAAATTTGACCTCTTACATTCAAGGACATCCACAGAATTTAATGTGCTTTGAGAAAGTATAGAACTAGTGACTTGAAGATTCAGGAACTGTAAAAGATCCCTCCCAGTGGGAATATCAGTAAAGTTGTCTGGTCCTTTTCTAAAGGAAATAGAGGAAATTTTTGGCTCTCATTGAGATCCTAGCTCCAGTATTTGCAGGGTAAATATTAGTTGTTCGTACTCTGCTGTAGAATCTTCATGATTCCCTCACACTAGGTCCTTCACCTTTTGGCTATAAACCTTTCTAAGACAATCTCCCTACCATACTGCCTTATGTTGTTTAAATCAATTTCTTCCATGCAGAAATTTGATAGAACTTGTACCTGTTATAACAATTAAGTTCTGATCAATTCAGTACTCTGCTCTTTTAAATTAACACTATATTATAAGAAAATTACAGCTTGTACATTGGTAGGCATAGTTATCATCTTGTTAGAAAAGCAACTCATTTCACTCATAGAACTTTATATTATTGTTAAAGAATATTAGCATAATGTCTTATAATATGTTTTTATATTAGAAATATTTTTTGTTACTGTGACAAAATAGCATAAATAACTTAAAGGAGGAGGATATATTTTGGCTCATGATTTTAGACGTTTTAGTTCATGGTCAGTCCTGTACTGTGTTTGAGTCATGAAGAAACACAGCATTATGGTAGAAAGGTATAATAGAACACAGTTAATTGTGATAATAGCTACCGGATGAAAAGAGGGGGAGAGGAAAAAGGAGATGGAAAGAGATAGATAGGGATAGGGAGACATAAAGACTTATAGACATGGAGAACATAAAGGTATGTGTACATACATAGATACACACATATACATACATATAAACACACACACACATATATTTATACAGAGAGAGAGAGAGAAAAAAACAGAGAGAGACAGAGACAGAGAGAGACAGAGAGAGACAGAGAGAGAAAGAGACAGAGAGACTAAGAGAGAGAGACAGAGAGAGAGGGGAGGAAGAGAGAGAAAGGGGGTATAGGGATGAGAAAGAAAGGGAAAGAGAAGGAGAGAGAGAGAGAAGTCGAATAGCAGGGTCTAGTTTAGATTTGGCTTTAAGAATACACCCCTAATGTCACACTTCTTCCAGCTGGTCCCCACATAGTAAAATTTTGAGAAATTCATAAAACAATGCCACCAGCTAAAGATTTAGGGTCAACACACGAGCCTGTTGAGACATCTCATGTTTATACGCATGTATAACTGCTTTCTTGAAAATTTATGATGACTTCTTTTGCCATAAATTTCCGCAGCTGGTAATTCCATTGCTTTATACATTTTCTCTAGCAAAACTGAATCTTGCTGTGTTTATCTACATTTCTAGGCCTCAATCAACTTGCTTAGCAATGGCCTCATAGTATGATAAGCTAATTTCAAGCAAGTTCATTGAAATACACATCCTTTGAGTGTTTCAATTCTGGGAAACTTTCAATTATGAATTGTTTGTTTCCTTTCTCGGAAACCACCACTCTGAGCCAAATCACAAATTAATAACGGTGTTTCATTGAAGATATTTCATATTAAGGCCTACGTTGCACTAATCATCTTTCTACATTATAAATCATGAATATGAGGTAATTGTGGACATATAATTCAGCCTTAGAGGAAAAAAGGATTTTTAATTTTGCTGCTAAATGACTTTAGTGGACTGAGGAGCAGAATTTTATGTCTTGGCAGATTCATCTCTGTGTGAGCTAAGTTAAAGACGTCCTTCACCCACGAGGCTATATTGATAGTAAGTGTGTGATCCTTTTATCATGAAAAAGGTCAGCACATACAGTAAGCACATCTGAGGTCTCATTCTCTCTGTTCTGTTAATTTCTTGAATGATTTGTTCATATTTCTATCTCCTAGCATTGAATATTTTATTTATAGAAAGAGAGGTCTTTAAATAAAAATTATTACTATGTCTCTGTGTGTGCATAATGCATATGTGGGGGTACATACGCTCAATTACATACAAAGAGGTAATAAGACACATTCATGAAGTCAATTTTCCCATGCAACTTTATGTGGGTTCTTTGTTCAAGAATAGGTCATATGGCCTGAATGAATATAAACATTACCCTCTGAGTCATACTGTCAACCCAGAGAAGTCCTAACTTGTGAATCTTTCAGTGCAGTGCCTCCTCTGAACTTTGCAAAGGCAGTTACATGTTTAGTTTCATATTTGTTTTTCTGCATTTAATCTTTGTAGCACAGAGAATTCTACTTTACCGTGAGGTCTTTCCTTATACTTATTGAGTCAGGACATGGCTGTATCATATCTGAGCAGGTTCTAGTACCAGATAAAACATAAGTAGTCTGAGGGCTTGGAAACATTTACTATATCCAGGTCTTTAAGTTCTCTTGTTTCATCATCATGCCTCAAGAATGGTTAGTTAGTGCCTAACTCTCTAGTCCCTAAGCACAGTTCAGTTACTTACATATTCTGTTGGCTAGGCACTTGGACTCTGAACTGCATGGCCTATGTGGAATCCTATTTTTGCAACTTCTTAATAAAAGAACATCAGATGATTTTATTTTTTTTACTTCTTAGTATTTTTTTTTAACCATAACATGTGCTTGTGATAAGGTACATGATATTATCTAGGTTGACTATTAAATAAGAGAAAATACACAAGCAAAAGGTCAACAACTAATATATGATGGAAAGCAGTGAGCAGTAGCTTTTATAATCACACATTTAAAAAGAAAAAAAAAACCCTCGAAAACCCAACAGGTATAATTTTCATATGAGATTTTTGTTTTGAAGGTAATGAAGACATTGAAACTCTTTTTTTGTAATTTATTTTTCTTTTACTGAAAATGGATTATTTTCTCATACAACATATCCTGATTACAGTTTCCTCTCCTTCTCTTCCTCCCAGTATCTCCTCCCCTCTGCTTCCATCCAGATCCACTCCTTCTCTGTCTCATTAGAAAAGAAGGGGCTTCTAAGACACAACAAACAAACATAGAAAAGTAAAATTTAACAAGAAAAAACAATAAGGGAAATAGAATAGATTTTACGGGTAGACTAAGTTCAAGAAGGATGGGAATTTATTCTATTTCTTTTTGAGACAGATATACGTGTTCTAGCTAGCCCCTTCCTCCATACCTAACCTCTCTGAGTTTATGGATTGTAGCTTGATTATCATTTATTTAACATATAAGCAAAGAATATGATATTTATCTTTCTGTGTCAGGTTCTGTTACCTAGAATTTTATCAGAAAATTTAAGTAGTAAAATATATATATACATATCTTACCTGTGCCTTATCAATATTTATTTGATGAGAAAATTATTGACCTGAAAGAATGACTGTTTGTTTGTGGTTCCTTTAACCACTGATGAAATTCTCTATATTTTTTGTTTATGACCTCTGATTTGTGTTTTAAAAAACAATTCAAATAGTAATAAGCAACTTTTCATTAATCACCTACTTTATTCCCAATAAACAGCTAGGCAGCTCACTGAGAATTGAAGTATATTTAGAAATTTACCTTTTATTTTGATCTATAATTAATTTATTAGTAAGAACATACAGTAGAAGAGAGAGTTGAAGAAGTCAGAACCTTGAAGTGTTGTCTAAAGGTTTAAGGCTGCAGAGTAAAGGAAAGGCAGATGGATATCTATCAGCCTGCCTTTTGCTAAAGTCCTCCTTAAGGAGTTTCTTTTTCAGTTGCTGTGATAAACTATCAACTTACATAAGAAAGGGTTTATCTCACAGTTTCAGGTTACAGTCCTTGATTTCTAGGACATCAGAAGGTAGGAACTTTTCTCACCTCAATTAACCTAATTAAAAATTCCCCACAAACATGCCCATTGGCCAGTGTAATCAGATGGTTTCTTATTGAAATTTCCTTTCTAGAAGATTTCAGATCCTGCTAACACGCCAGTTTTCATCCACCATCATATTTGTGGCAGGCTACCGCTACTGCAATATGGAGTTCCTCAGGAGTAATGAGTGCTGCTTCTCACAGGGAAGGAAAACTTAAAAATATCCAACGCTCCCTGTGGTTTACTGATTGTCTCTGTACCTGCTAAATTGTTTGGTTATTATTTGGATGGAGCTCTTCCAAGCTGAACAAAGATGAGTAATATCTCTTGAGGGACAAGGGTCTGAGGTACATCATACTTTACATTTTATAATGCAAAATCATTTCACCAAGTAAAACACCATAAAAAGCCATATCTTTAGTTAAATAATGCAGATATATGTTCAAGGTCATGAGCCTTGTGCACCTTAAAATGTAAAAAACATAACCCTGGAATTCTATCTCGAATAAATGCCATGAGAGTTCTATATGTGTTCTGCTACTTCAACTGTGTGGTTTCCTGGGGTCTAAACATATACCTGTATTCCATGATGCTTGCTTAATTTCTACTTTAATCTTTATAACATTTTAAAGGTGCGTTTTTGGGGGAGTCTCCAGAAAATTTCATGAAGCAAGAACACATGTTGTGCTAGTGTAGAATGTACATTTCTTTAATGTTAAACAGCATTCTTCAGGTTAGCCAGTTAGTGAGTACCATGTTTGACTGCGGGCTGCATGCTTTTTTTTACCTTTATTTGAAACTGAATATCAATAGGCAGAGCTAATGTGTTATTCAGACTTCAAAGTATAATAGCAGAGAGAAAAAGAGACAGAGAGACAGAGAGAGACATAACACAGAGACAGAGAGACAGAGAGGGAGGGAGCGAGAGGAGGGAGAGGGAGAAGGAGAGGGAGGGGAGAGAGAGAGAGAGAGAGAGAGAGAGAGAGAATGAATATATCAGGGAGATATTTGTATGTCAGTATAGTAATGTTTCTATAGGAGGAAAGCAAGTCTGTGGGAGCAAGCCAGGGGCCATTTCATTAGTAGTGGGCATACATAAGTGGAAGGAATGGTTTCTGAAGCTAAACAGGAGGGCACAGACTAGAGCACATGCACACTACGTGATACCTGGCTCCCCTAAGACTTTTTCTTGCATTGATTTCACTCTGACAATTCTTTACATTGTGTGTAGAGTGTAAAGGGTCTCCTTCTCACATTGTCCCTGGTCTCTATGATAAGTGTTTTCAGGATGTTGGGTTGGCTTGGTGAAGTTCCACAGTGAAATATCAGGACAATTTTTTCCTCTACATTTTCTAATTATTTTTTTATTAGAAAATCTGTAAGCATGGCTGCAGACATGTCACATATGGGTCATAAACAATTCTTCTGTGAGGGCGATGGCCATCTTAGGCTTTTATTACTATGAGGAGACACTATTGCCACAGCAACCCTTGTAAAGGAAAACAGTTAATTCAAAATGGCTTACAGTTTAGAGCTTTGTCCCTTGTCATCATGATAGAATGCTTGGTGGCATGCAGGCACGTATGGTGCTGGAGAGGTAGCTCTGAATTCCACATCTGGAATGCCAGGCAGCCGGAAGAGAGTAAGCTACTGGGACTGGCCTGAGCTTCTCAAATGTCAAGGACCTATCCTAGTGATATAATTCATCAAAAAAGGCCACACATACTACAACAAGATCCCACCTCCCAGTAGTGCAACTTCCTATGAACCTCTGGTAGATAGTTTCATTCAAAACAACATAGTGACATTGTATGGAAATTGGAAAATAGTGAGATTTTCGTGGGAATTCTCAGAAGAGAGCATATGTTTGGTACTAAAAATGTGATAGTTTTTGGGAAGCTGTAGGTGAGACTCCTACCAGCATTGGGTATAGAGACTTAAGTAGCCACCTCCTGTAGACTTCCAGTGAAGGTAAGGAGACATCAACCCTCTCACCAAACCTTTAACCCAAAATTTGTCCTGCCTACCATATGTACAAGGGTAAAGATGGAGCAGAGATTGAGGGAACAGCCAACCAATGATTGTTTCAACTTGAAACACATACCAAGTAACAAACCTAATCCCTGAAACAATAAATAATACTCTGCTATGGAACAGCATAACTTTTTTCTGAGAGGCTTCATCCAGCAGAAGATGGGAACAGATGAAGAGACTCACAGCCAAATATCAGGTGTTGCTAGGGGAGTCTTGTGGAAATGTTGGGGATAGAATTGAGTAAGCCAGTGGGGTCAAGGACACCACAAGATCTACAGAGTCAACTAACCTGGGCTCGTGGGGGCTCACAGAGACTGAACCAACAACCAAAGAGCATGCAGGGGCTGGACCTATGTCCCCTACACATTTATAGCACATGTGCAGCTTAGTCTTCATTGTGGGTTCCCTCACACTTGGAGTTGGGGCTGTCTCTGACTCTGTTGCCTGCCTTTGGATCCCTTTCCCCTAACTGGGCTTCCTGTTTGGGCCTCGGAGGGAGAAGATGTGCTTAGTCCTGTTGATATTAAATGTCCCAGGGTGAGATGGTATCCAAGGCTGGCTTCCTCTTCTTTGGGGAGAAGAAAGGACAACAGAAGTGGGAGGAGCTACTGGTAGGAGATGGGGCAGGGGGCAGTCGGGATGTAAAGTGAATAAAAAAATAAATTAATAAAAAAATAATATGTTCCTGGAGATTCAAGCTGTTTGCTTGTGACAAATACTCTGGCAAGCTGTAATATCCATGATAGTAACAATGATACTGTTCTCATGATTTATAATGTTTGACATCTGTTTATGTGCATTGCAATATTATTTTATGTATCACTACTCTGTGTGTGTGTGTGTGTGTGTGTGTGTGTGTGTGTGTCTTTGTGTGTGTGTGTGTGTCTATGTGTGGTTAGAAGACAACTTTTAGCAGTTGCTTCTGTCCTTCCACTCTGGGTTTATAGGGCTCGAGTGTGGGTCATCAGACTTGCGCAGAAAACCTCATTCCCAGCTGTACCACCTTGACAGTCTTCAGTATCTCATTTTCCTTTTATAAGTTTGTCTAGCGTGTTTTATTCTGTCCATCCTAAAACACTAAATATTTTCAGACAGTTTAACTACCGTGTGTTTTCAAACATTCAGTTGGTTTGATGCTCAGACAACATAAGTGATGAATCATTAGTACTCCTGTGAGTGTGTGTTCCTTCTGTTGTTTGCCCCTCAGGAGCCTAAACTCTCATTGTGAATTTTCCACCCTGATCTACTCAACTGAAATAACTTTAATGAGCACTTACTACGTAGATGGCCATTTTGGTAATTGATTTAAGCATTTTATATCTTTCATGGCACAGTATGAAAGAGCTAGATATGAGTCACTTTACACTCAATTTGATTTTTCAATCTGTTCTTCAATAAATTGCAATTGTTTAGGGAATCATGATCTTATGTCGTAGAAAATAGAATCAGTTAAGCAAATAAGTAACTAAAGAAGGTGGCATATCTTAACACAATAAAAAGTAAGGCAGGGCATGGATCAGGGTGCACTGTTGGATTTCTGGCTCCTCTCTGAATGCTAGCAAGTCCTGAAGCTACTATTTCTGATACGAACATGCTACAGTAAGGTTTAGTGTAGGATGTGAAAATTGAGGACTACAGGAGCCACTCACATTTTTTATTTAATTTCGCAGTTCATTCATATTGAAGGACCATATTTCCCCATTTCCTGGGAGGCACAGATTATTCAAGTTTCGGGTGAGCCACCACCTCTTCTGGGAATCAGTTTCTGATCATCTCTCATTACTCCCAGGTATAAGCAATCACTCATGCTTCCTTCTTCCCCTCTGAGCTGCACTAGCCTCTGCTCTGGCTGTCCTCCAGCTCCATCTTTTATTGCACATCAGAGCCCAGAGCCTTGTGGTGGTGGAATTTGTTCCTACCTCATACTGTGTCCAGGGCTTGGCACACATTTCATGTTTAATTAAAGGTTGTTTGATCAGTTTGGCAAAAGACCAGGTCAAGAGATCATATGGTTCATCATTTTTATTGCAATCTAAGAGTATTTTAAGATAAATATTTTTCAAAGACTTAAAAGTCTCCGATAAACCAAAGCATCTTTGAAATTAGTAGTATCTTTAAGTATATCTAAAATAATAATTATTTTTTAATTTTATTTAATCTTTTATTTTAACACTCCAGATTTTTGACTCTGGGGTTAAGAGCATTTGGGTTCTCTTGCAGGGGACCCACGTTTAATTCCAAGGACCTACATGGCAACTCACAACACTCAGTAACTCCAGTCCTAGGAGATCTGAACACCTCCCCCCAGGTGTGCATTTGCTGCACAGACATACATAAAGTCCAAACACGTATACACATAACGTAATAAAATAAATACATCTAAAGCATTTTCAAAAAATTAAAATAGGATTTTTTTTTAAAAAAAAATTTAGAGTTAAGAAATGAGACATCTAAATAAACAGTGGAATACTGAGGGGAAAGTGAGCTTGCAAATCACTGATTATCTCTAAAACTATGTGAAATGGGAAATTGGCCCATTATAAGGACAGGGTTACACCACAGTTTATGTGTAGCTCTCTATATAGCTTATGTCTCTATGTTAGACCTAAGTTGAGAGGCTTGCCTTTGTTGATAGTGGAAGAAGCCATAAAGTGATAGACGGTAACAAGTCCAAGTGCCGGCTCTGTGCATCCCTTCAGATGGTTCCGGAAGCAGGATCCCTGCTCAAAGCTTCACACATACTCTGTCACTGGATCCTTACCTGCCTTTCTGAGAGGCATTCCACATGATTTCAGTCATTGATTGTGACTTGCTAGAATCCAGTTTTGTCACTTACCTTGGTTGGTCAGTTTCATTTCAATGTTATAAATCATCGATTGAAAGAGAAAGTTCTAGAATCAGATTTCATAGGTGTGAATCCTGGCTCTCTACCTTATTTGATGATTACCTGGTGAAAAAAAATATTGTTCTCTCATTGTAAATGAAGTAACTGAGGTTTGTGAGGACTGAGTGACTCAAATCAACAGGCTTGTCTGAAGCCAGAGTTCAGGCTCTTGGTCCTGGAACTGTACAGGATAAAGAAGGCAGTGTTCCCAGATGATAGTCCAATTGACTCTGCCTCATTCATCCGAGACTCCAGTTAACTGCTAGTGTTCCCTCTGGGGCTCTCTATGATGGACATAGCTAAGAAGGGTAGGGGATTTCTAAGATAACACTGTCATGTATCTACTGGTCTACTTTGCTTTGTGTTGCTGAGATACGGCACCGATTGAGAAAGCAGTGTGTGGTCTATCATGAGGTGAAGGCAGGAACTGAAACAGAGGATTGTGGTGGAGTGCTGCTTACAGGTTTGCACTTGAGAGGTTGGTCAGTTTGCTTTCTTACACAACCCAGGACCACCCTCCTGTCCCGAGGCTAGCACCACCTACAGTGAACTGGGTCCTCCTGCATCAGTCATTAATCAGGAAAATGCCCCACAGATTTATCTACAAGCTAATCTAACAAAGGCATCTTCTCAGTTGGGGTTTCCTCTTTCCACCTTGTGCCAGGTTGGAAATAAGTAAATAAATAAATAAATAAATAAATAAATACCAGCACACATAATTTAGCTAATTCATATTTACTTTCTTTGAAAATTTTGCTAAGAAAGCTATTAAACACCCAGGCCTTCAAGTTTATAATGTCAAATGATCATTATGAAAATGTTCAAAGATGTAATGAGGCTGACACACTGATAGAAGTTTTGAATATTTAACATTTCAACACGATAGTTGAGTATAGAACAAACAATGCGTTCAACCCTCGTCCCTTGGAATGTTAATCTACGTCTCTTATATGAAGGATAATTTTGCTTTATCTATTCTTCTTATAATACCAGAGAGATTATCTTTAGTCATTTTGCATAATAAGCATTTGTCCGTTGAATAAGCCAGTTTCTTTAACAGTATTTTTATTGTCTTGACACTAATTTTACATACATACTCAGCTGCGCTGCCTACTTACACATCACACATGGGTTTTATTCATAGTCAAATTACAGAGGATAACGCTTTGCTCTTGTTAATTAGATGCTCTTTGGCCTGTTCGTTTATTTATATCCCTTCTGTTTATCTCAAGTCAAAGTTCAAGAAAATGTATACATTTTAAAACTTACTGAAAGTTATGGAGAAAGGCACTTTTAGAATTTGTCTGGTAACCCACCACATACAAGCTACTATCTTAAAGTGTAATATTAGCATAATGGAAAATTTTAAAAAACTGGTTCACAAAGGAATGTATGACATGGTTTTCATGAATCTATGAAGTGAAATAAGGAATTCTTTTACAGTTTTCTCTAATTCTAAAATCTCCAAGAATTCAAGAATTAGTGGGACAACAGAAATGGCTAGATTGTTTTGTTAGAAAAATTAATTGGAGAACACTTAAGTGCTAGTTAGAATGAGGAATGCAAAAGTTTTGAAATATTTGATTTATCCTGTTTTAAGAGATATTTAAAGAGGCTTTGAGTGATTAAATTGTTTCCTCAGGTCATGTGACAGAGATGCTGAATTCTAGAGGATAGTTGTGTGCATGAAGAATGAATGTGAAGCACATAGCATGGTGACGAGCAGGAAGGACACTTGGATGCAGCTAGATAAAGGAGACTGTGGTCCTGAATGAGGCCTGTGGGGCAGGCGGGTAATACATGCAGGTTGCTTAGGAAATGTCAGTCTGCAGTGGTTTATCCAATGTGCTTTGGACAGTCCACTCTCGTTATTGTGTGAAGAAAAGATTGGGAAGACTATTGCAACAGCTCTGGGGAGATGATCATGACCTTGATGTAAGCATTAATATGAAGATGAAGAGTTAAAGATTTGAATAACACCAGGCAGGCAGTTCTCAGAGGACACATCACTAACTGGATTACAACGGTGGGATGGGAGAAAGAAGAAAGAGTCGGAGACGATTCTCTTATGTTAGTACCACATGATTTTGTGAGTGGAAACACACATTTCATTAGGAAGGGAAACCCAAGAAGAAGAACCATTGTGAGGGACGTAGTGAGAATTCATTCCCATTTACGAAAAAATGTGTTTGATACTCTTTATAGAAGAGCTGTGTATCCATAGAGTTCAGAGAACGCATCTACACTCACAATCAACTTGGGAACCAGGAACGTTATTATTTAATACAGAGTTCTTCAAAACGTCTTAGAGCTCTTTTATCAAAGCTGCAGTGCAACTTGCCTACAACCTCACTGGTCTCTGTGTGGTCTCGTACACCGTTCTCTGGATGCAGAGTCGGGAGAAATATGAGGACTCTGCCTGTGTTTGAGCTCTTACAGATCCTTCTCTAAACTAAGGGGATTCATTTAACCTGTCTGCCGTCTGTTTCTTTCTCTCTAAGATAGTGACAATAGTGGCAAACTCATGCAGTTGTCTGAGTGTCAGATATGGTCATTCACAATTGTAAACTCTAATAACAGTCAGGATAGTAAATACCTAACAAGTGTTAGCAATCATCGCTACCCCCAAATTTCTGTAATATATGTTCTCAGATCCTGACTCAGGATGTTTGTGAACATCATTCACATATTAGGAGAAGATGCACTTTTGTCCACTTTTAAAATTTATTGTTCCTTGACAGTTTCATGTATCTGTATAGTAAAATTGAGTAACTCTGCTCACCAATTGACTCTCTTCCCTTCCTCTCTCCCACTGCTCGTAACAAGCTTCTTTCTACCTTGATGTCTTCATTCTGTGTGTGACCCACTGAGTTTATTGTAATGGCTTGCTGTGAACGTGAGTAGGAGATTTTTTATAGGAGCACAGGATAACTTATCAGTGACCATGCCACTGAACAAAATGGCACATTCTCCTCCAGTGACCATTAACTGCCTAGAGATATCAGGAAGGGGTGAGAGCTCATGAATGCCTCTTCCATGAATGATGAAATGTTAGTAATCTTAATTTTGTGAGGATCTCATGCAGGCCACAGCTGCATTGTATTCATGGGTACAATGGTCATGTCATGTCTGGAATCCAGTATTTTGAATTCTACTAGAACTAGACAGTAAGACTCTATTGCTGAAGATGCTCTGTGCTTTGGTTTCAGGACAAAGGGAAAACAAGCTGTAAATGAGTTTCCTCCTTGTTGACTTACTTTCATGGAGTCAGAAGGTGTGACTCAGACTTCTAAGGGAGCGAAAAGGATCAGTTGTCCTGATCACATGTGGTCCTTACAACCTGCAGTAACAAGCTTTATGGCAAGATATTCCCACTGGCATTATTTCCCCTATATTCTGGCTCTTACACTTGCTCTCTCACCCCTCTGTGCTGTTTCTTAAGATTTAGGGTAGGAGAATGTATGCTATAGATGTCCCCTCTAGGACTAAGCAGTCAATAGTTATTTATTCCTAGCACTTTGAGCCATGATTTCTGCATTATCTGCTTTCCACAAGCAAAATGAAGCTTCTCTGTTAGAGATTAAAGACAATGTATGTATGTATGTATGTATGTATGTATGTATGTATGTATGTATGTATGTACGTACGTGTGTGTTGAGATGGAAGCTTGACAATTTTATCATCATGTAAAGCAGCTGTAGCATGCTTTCCCTGTGACTTCCTCAGCCATGAGGTCTGACAAGCTTTACAGTACCTGACATGAATTCCTTTCTTTTGTGTGGGCATCAAATTTAATCAGAAAGCAGTTGGTTATCCCATAACAGTCATGCTACTGTTGGGCCAGTGGACATATCTTGCCAGAAAGGTTGTTACTGCAGGTAGGAAGATCCACATATGATCAGACCACTGATGCCTTTTCTTCCTTGGTGGCCTGTTTAACCCCTGCTGGCTTTGTGAAAGTTAGGCAGCAAGGAGGAATCCCCGGTTCACTTACAGTTTGTTTTCTCTTTGTCTTGCAACTGAAGCACAGAGTACGTTCATCTAAAGAGTCTTACTGTCTAGTTCTCTTAGGCAACCAAGACTAATGTCAGTAGCTACAGATGTATATTTTTTTTTGTGAGGGCTTCACTGAATCTTTGCATGGAGGTAAGAAATGAGACTAAAGGCCTGCTTCTTTTCAAGAAGTATTAGTTTTAGCTGACACAATCTTAAAAATTGTTACCCACAGATATTAGGAAACTCCATATTCACAATCTCTTAAGTCTAGAGGTTTTAATATGTGTTACCATGGTCTGGTAATACTCTTCCATAGCTGGATCTGGGAACACAGTTTTAGATAACTTTATTATTATCTTATTATTATGATTCTTTATGTCAGAGTTCTATTTATCTAGCAAAATGTGTGTTCTTTGGAAAAGGAAGAGCTCTTATCCTTGGACATTGTATATTCCCAATCTGATTCGTGTGTTGCTAATTTTGTCTAAGAGAGTGTGGGTGGAATTCATACCCTGACAGGAAGTTGCCCAGTTTTTTCCTTATTTTTTTCTACTGGTGTATAGAACTAACTAAGCTCAAATGGAGAGAGGTTTCCAAAAGATGCAGTGGACTTAAGGTCCCACTGAATCCATGAACATTTTATGATTGGTTGCAGAATAAGAAATCAGTTTCTGGTACATTAAATTATACAATCACATTTTTATAGTTACACTGGTATTCCTTCAACTGCTACTTTTTTTTTTATAAATTCCTCTCTAAGGAGGTAGAACTACATATGTCTATAGAGAAGTTCATTAGTTCTACATAGCCTATGTGCTACATATTAACAGTGAGCCTTTCATTTCTATAACATAAGCTCAGGTATAAATAATAGCATTTCAGATATCTGATTTTTAAAAAATTTTATTCTCTGTTGTTTGAGAGAAGCAAGTAGGGCTTGCACATTGGAATATATTTTTAAGGTCCCCCAAATATTCTTTGAAAATAATCTCTTGAAAGTCATCACTGTTCAGTCCTCTTCCTGATTAGTACACATTTAGTGGTTAGTTCACGTGTAGTGTGGTTGCTTTTGTTTATTTCTAAGATAGGCTAACCCTGCATCTCCTCAGACAATCACCTGCTGTCAGGAAATTTAGTAATGCGATTTTCAAACAGTTAATTAAGTGTAAATCTTTCACTAATATATAGCAAAATCACAAACATTCACAAATTACTCCTTTCAACGGCAGACTGGCTAAATTTACTTACAGATTATATTTGAGATTTATGAGATATTGTCTTTCTCATTTTGAAGGTTTAATACCACTTGTGTTTAATGGACGAAATGCATGAATGCAGTGCCCTGGAGTTTCAATCACCGGGAGATATGAGAGTTCAAGTGTGGGCATTACTATAAAGAAGGCATAGTAACAATGTTTGGGAAGTAAATGGAGTGTACAAATCATGAGGTAGAAGACGTGGTTTATATGATCTGAGCAACCTATGGTAACCCTATTTTTCATTCTCCCCCAAAATTTATATGTAGAGTAGTGGAAGGCAGTTAATTATCAGAGGCTCATGTTTAGCATCAACTTTTTTATTCTTCTTCTTCCATATATCAATTCCCTGACCATCTCCGCTTTTGATTGGTGTCATCTTTATTTTTTCATGGAAAATTATTTTTCTAGAGATGTATCATACATACACACACACACACACACACACACACACACACCTATAAGCCCTATTTTCTTATATAGGTTGACTTAAGTGTTCACTGAGCCTGGGTCATCTATATAGCAGAGGATCTGAGAATCCATCTGTAGAGTGAAGAGGAAGATATTAAAATAGGAAGCAGAATGGAGTAGGAGTAGAGTTTAAAAGTGAAAAGGGACAGATGACATGACCGGACAGGACTTTACATATAGACAGTTTATTACGCCATTTTTCAGAATGTAGAGTCATCCTTCTAGGCTTTCCTCAGATCCTAAACTGCTCTGCAGATGTGCCATCTCATTTTTGGACTTAGGTCTGGGGAGTTGCTTGGTATATTAGTAAATTTCTCATGTGGTCCTGAGAAGTCCAGGATTATGTATGTGCCCAGCACTGGGGTGAGTGCGAAAGGATTAAGAAAAAAAACACAGATGCTACTGCAGATGCCAAGAAGTGCATGCTGACAGCAGTCTGCTATAGCTGTCTCCTGAGAGGCTCTGCCAGAGCTTGAAAAATACAGAGGCGGGTGCTTGCAGCCAACCATTGGGCTGAGCACTGGGTCCCAAATGGAGTCCCCAGTGGAGGAGTTAGAAACAGATTGAAGGAGCTGAAGGGGTTTGCAACCTCACAGGAAGAACAAGAACAATAATATTAACCAACCAGACCCCCAGAGCTCCCAGGAACTAAACCACCAACCAAGGAGTACACCTGGAGGGACCCATGGCTACAGCTGCATATGTAGCAGAGGATGGCCTTGTCAGGCATCAATGGGAGGAGAGGCCCTTGGTCCTGTGAAGGCTCGATATCCCAGTATAGGGGAATTCGAGGGCAGGGTGGTGGGAGTGGGTGGATGGGGGAACACCCTCATAGAAGCAGGGATGGGGGGATGGGGTAGGGGGTTTCTGAGGTGGTGACCGGGAAAAAGGATAACATTTGAAATGTAAATAAAGAAAATATCCAATAAAAAAGAAAGAATATATATATCTATCTATCTATATATCTATCTATCTATCTATCTATCTATCTATATATATATATATATATCTCCTAACAAGAAGCTATTTATGATTGATACCTGCTCAGAAAGGGAAAACCAATTTTTCTCCAAGGACTGTCACCGTATTAACTATACTCCATGGCAGGCCCACAACCAGGAGCAGTTAGCCAATGTAAAATGTATTCCATTTTTTGGGAAAGTGAGGGCTTTTTTTGTTGTGATTTCTTTGTCTTATTAATTATTAATTGAGTTTGTTTTGAAATTCCATTTTATTAATTTTTGAGAGAGAGACACAGAGAGAAAGAGAGAGAAGAAGAAGGAGGAGGAGGAGGAGGAGGAGGAAGAGGAGGAGAGAGAGAGAGAGAGAGAGAGAGAGAGAGAGAGAGAGAGAGAGAGGGCTCATTAAATTGCATGAGGAGAAAGGAAAGGTTGGGAAGTTCTGGGGAATATGATCAGAATATACTGTATAGAAAATTTACATAAAAAGTTCAAATTTAAGAAAACTCAAAAATAAGCCAAATCCTGCTAGTAACCCCTGGAATATTACCAACTCACAAGGCAGCTACATGGAAAAATCTTCCCAACGGTTCTACACCACTTGTTATGAATAAAGTTAGTTATCTGATCTATATCAAATGTATGAAGAGAAATATATATATATATATATATATATATATATATATATATATGTACAGGAAATATATATGTACAGGAAATATATATGCACAGGAAATATATAATGCAGTATAATAAAATATATAATATGAATAATATATAATATAAAGATTTTACATATATATATTTTTTTCTGTCACTACAGAATTCTATTGACCAGTGGTACATTGTACATTTTTGACAATACACTCCATAAGGCACATTCCTATCAATGTGTTCACAGCCTGTCAAAGTAATTTTTTATAAAAGCAATATCATGAAACAATCCTAGCAAGCTTCTAGTTAGAGACTGCGGGGGGAATTAGGAGAACAGGGTATATGTGCTTTAAGTGTTCTTATCCCAGGCTACAAACATGAAAGCATTGCTCTAGGGAGTTGATGTGGCTTAGCCATTGCATGGTTTTACAATTAGCCCTGGAGCTAGACTTGCCATAAAATCTTATTTTGCCACATGGTCTTGGATGTAGAAACTCAGATACTGTTTAATAAGTTGTTCAGCTCACTGGGCTTTGCTTTTCTACTTGTTAAAATGCAGGATACACACGCTTCTACTGGATGCATGCTGTGAGGACTAGTTTTCTGTCTACTTGACACAAGCTAAAGTCACTGAGAAGGAGGGAGCCTCAGCTGAGGGTGCCATCTGGTACAGGCAGGCCAGTAAGGATTCTTATTTATTAATGACTGATATGGGAAGACCTAGCCCATTATGGGTAGGACTGGTGGTTGAAGGTTCTGTAAGAAATCAAGCAGGCTGAGCAAGCCACAGGGTAAGTCAGTAAGCAGCACCCCTCCAGAGCCTCTGCATCAGCTCCTACCTCCAGGTTCCTGCCCTGCACGTGTTTTTGCCCTCACTACTTTTGATGATGAACTGTTGTATGAAACTGTGAATAAAATAAACCCTTTCCTCTCCAATTTATTTTTGGTCTTGGCATTTCAGCACAGCAATAATAATCCAAACTAAGAAATGTGGTATGTTTTTATTTGGCCACTCTGCAGTTTAATGCAGTAAATTATGGAATGCTATTTGGCTTTAGGGACCGAGCATATTTACCCAGAATTGGTCAGTGGGAGCACTCTGTTCTTGTGTGTATGAAGATGAAGGATAAGCTTACAGCCAACAAAAGAACAGCTGGAAACATTCCTTGTGACTTCTCTGTGGGAGGAAACAATATCAACAAGAAAACAAGATCAAAGTCCACATCTTGCCTTCCAGAAATAAAATTCACCTCTACGGAAGGTGAGAATAAAGACCTCATGTGTGAACCTGAGCACACCAGTCTCATTGGAATCTGCACCAAAACCTTGCCGTTTCCTCAGACTCCTAAAGCCATAATTTGTTACATTTTTATTATTAATAATATCAATGTCACTTGATGCCATTATTGTTTAAACCAGCTTGAGCTGAGCTTCTCCAATCTGTGTTGGAAGAGTTCTCAAGAATTTAGCATCATTCAAGCTTGCTGTGATGGTTAATACTAAAATTGACATAGTGTGGTAAGTATTAAATGAGATATTACGTGTGAAATGTTAGCACCATGTCTGTAACCTCAGCATATGTTAGTTGTGATAATGAGATTGGGGATGGTGGCAATGACAGTATGTTTCTGTTTCCTTGATATGAAGGATCCAGTAGCATACTTGTAACGGGTATTCACTAAATGCCACTGGATGCATCTCATTCTCTTCGTAAACGATGACAAGCAGGCTAATGAATAGGAATCAGAAGAGAAGGTAGCATCTCTTCTTGTTGCCAGAAGTAACAATTTCCATTTTCTATTATTTGCATGTTTGATCCATTTTCTTGGTAATTTTAGACTAAGGCACTGATTCTACATCAATCTGCAAAACAGCTCAGTTTTCCCCTAGTCTTTTCCTCTTCAGAAGAGCGAGTTGATTTTCCTGATTGTTGCATGGCAGTGACTACAGCTGCCATTCATCTTCCTGGGCCAATGCCCTGTATTACTGTTTTACTCCATTTGGAGCTACTTCACTGTGTAACTAATTTCTCCTAGTTTAGGAGCCTGGAAAGCTCATTATCAAGGCACTGAAGGTTTGATGTCTGGTGAGGACATCTCTAGGCCTCTATGGAAGAACCTTGTCATGGAATCCTCTGTAGGGAATGTGGTGCCTTCACAAGAGGGAAGGCAGTGAACAAGCTGAATAATGGTGCACAGAGTCTCTTTGATAAGGACTTTATAAGGACAGACATTCTATTGGCTTAATCAGGTCTATGTGGAGAGCTTTTGGGACTGGTTGGCAGAAATTTGACATTGGGCCAGGACAGGGAAGTAAGCTCAGGCAGGATTCTGATTTGGGACTGGAACAAAGAAGTAGGGTTCAGACAAGAATATGACTTTGGGATAGGACAGGGAAGTAGGCTCAGATATCTAGGTCATTCTGATAAGCCCTTAGAAACAGTGATCACGGGACTTCGTTTATTGCCTTGCTTGTTTCTTAACCTAGAACTGAGCTTATTACTTGCATGTAATTAAAGTGGTATAAAAGCAGATCGGGAAAAAATAAACCCGTCTCAGCCTCAGGACTGGCTGGGGTAATGCTACAGTGCTGTCTAATTGTCTTTTACTTTTAAATCCTCGATCCTGCCTGGAAGAACTTGTTGACTGACTGAGAAGTCTTGGTCAAATCTATAAGTGCTCTTCCTCCTCTTAATGCCATCATATTGGTAACACTTGAATTTTGGAGGAGACACATTTCCTGTCCCCCTCCCCCAAATGGGCTTAAGGAAAATAAAGAAGTAATGATGGCTATCCAATACATCAGATAACTGTCATTGTGAAAGTCTTATTTCTACCTTCTTATCTGTATGTTGTGGGATCGCCTACACTGGATAAATCATAAATTACTCCTGTACCAACTATATGTTATATAACAGTAGTGGCCAAAGAAATAGATAACATACATAAACTTGTAAGTCTAATAAATTCAGATACTATTTGTCTTTATCAGATTGTTAGCATACTAATATGGTCTTTGTTGAACATGATGAGGTAATCAATTCTCATGTATTTACACTCTTGTCCTTTAATTAGTGGATATCAATGGAAGAAGACAAACATATGGATTATTAAATTCCAAGTTATGATGTGTACAGTCAGATGATTTATTGAGTCGTATATACATCAACTAAGTGTGTAAACAAAGCACAGTAGCAGCCTTAGAATGATTAGGTGTTTATCTTAATAATATTTGATATTTTTAAAACAGAGGACTACCAGACTATATAATCTTGAAGTTTTCTTGAGATCACTCTGAGGATATTATTCCAGGCATGCTACAACTACATTATAGATTCATTTGTGTGATTCAAATTCCTAGATATACGCCCTGTTGGTTATTTCCTTGTATGTATAGTACAGACCTAGCTGAGATGCATGGTTTTCAGAGCTCAGGTTTCCTGTCAGTGCCATGAAATCTCAGGTCACCACTGAGGACTATAGTCCTAACACCCAGAGCTCAGCAGTCATATGACTGCAATTGCTTTCTGGTACCAATAATTCCTCAGGTTCCTCTAGCATCCCCCCTGACCTATTCTGTTCACACCATGTTAGACTTCAATGCTCACATTTCTTTTTTATATGTTTTTATGCCTAAGCCTATTCTTGGGAAGGACTGTTTACATTCCTTCTTATCTGAGTCTAAATCTCAGCCATTCTAAGCAACCTTTGCTCCCTTTCTGATTTTATTTTCTACTTAACTGTTAGAAGACACATATGTCTTAATATGTAGTGTTAGGCTCAGTTCCACTGGGATATTCTCAAAGTATTTTGTCTCAGTGTAGAATCTTGAACCTGCTTAGAAAACAGAATCCTGAGAAGGTTTGAAACTATCATGAATAAAGATGGAAGCATCAAGGAGGCATGTGTGAAGAAGAGATGATGCATTCCCTAATGCCAATAAGTTCTCAACACTATTCATACATTTTAATATCTTTCTTTTATAATTTAAAATCTACTCCCTTGTTTTTAATATCTGAATAGTATTACATTGTATAGATGTTCCATATTTTCTTTATCCATTCCTCAGTTCAGAGACATCTAGATTGTTTCCAGTTTCTGGCGCTCCTGAATAAAGCTGCTATGAATATATTTTAGCAAATGACCTTGTGGTATGGTAGAGCTTCTTTTGGGCATATGCCCAGGAGTGGTATAGCTGGATCTTGAGGTAGAATTATTCCAAGTGTTCAGAGAAACTGCCAAATTGGTTTCCAGAGTGGTTGTACAAGGTGTTAACTCCCACCAGCAATGGAGGAATGTTCCTCTTTATCCACATCCTCAGCAGCCTATGCTGCCCCTTGAGTTTATGATTTTAGCCATTTTGATGGGTGTAAGGTAGAATCTCAGAGTCGTTTTGAAATTATAGGAAAATGGATGGAACTAGGAAATATAATTCTGAGTGAGGTAAACCAGACCCAGAAAGGCACACATGATCCATACACACTTATAAGTGGATATTAGTCATAAAGTACAGGATAATCATGCTATAATCCACAGACCCAAAGAAGCTAAGTAACAGGGAAGGCCCAAAGGAAGATGCTTTAATCTCAGAAAGGGAAATAAATAGACATGGAGAGTAGGTAGAAAGAGGGAACCGGGTGGGAGAGGGGACGAAGAGGGGAGCAAAGATGGTGGGAATCAGGTGTGGACAGATCAAGGGTAGGGGCTGAGAGGGACTATACAGAGAAGGGAAATAGGTGGGAGTGCATCTCTCAGGCAAGCCAGAGACCTGGGATGGGGGTGACCATAGCTGAGACTTCCAGAAGTGGCAGATATGGAGCCTGAAGTGGGCATCTTATTTAGCGAGGAAAGACTTCCAGTAGAGTAAGAAGAGACACAAACCCAATCAAAAAAGCAATATCCAAATTTGTCCTGCCTGCAAGATATGCAGGGACAAAGATGGAACTGAGATTGAAGCAATGGCCAACCAATGACTGGCTCAACTTGAGATCCACCCCATGGGAGCGAGCCAATCCCTGACACTATTTATGATACTCTACTGTGCCTGCAGATAGGAACCAAGCATAACTGTTATCTGAGTGGCTTCATCCAGCAGCTGATGTAAACTGATATAGAGATAAACTTTAGGCATAGCTCAGAAAGTCTTGTGGAAGAGCTTCAGGAAGGACTGAGGGACGCTGGATGGGTCAAGGACACCATAAAAAGATCGACAGAGCCAAGTAACCTGGGCCCTTGGGCTCACAGAGACTGAAACACCAACCAAAAGGCATTCATAGATTGAACCAAGGTCCCCTACACACATGTAGCAGATGTGCATCTTGGTCTTGATGTGAGTCTCCTAACAATCGGAGCGAGGGCTGTCTAACTCAGACTTTGTTACTTGCTGTTAGATCCCTTTCCCTAAGCTGAGTTGCCTTGTCTGGCCTCAGTGGGAGAATATATGCTTAGTTCTGATGCAATGTGATGTGCCAGAGCAGGTTGGTACCCAAGTACAAATGCAGAGGAGGTCTACTTCTCTGATGAGAAGGGGGGAGAGCAGTGGGGGAAAGGGATTGGGAGGCTGGAACTAGGAGGAGAGGGTAGAGTGGGTCTGTGGTCTGTGGTGAATAAATAAATTAATGAAGAGAGAAAGGAAAAATAAACAAAACAAAAACTAAAAACCAAAAGATCCTTCCTCCTGTCATCAATTTTTAAAGTCTTGTTTTTCAAACTCTTAGTTTGAGTCTGGTCAAGCTGGACCACCTGATCTTTAGTGGTAGAGGGTCAGGAGAGAGGAGTATGGTACAAAGTAATTTTCTGCTCAGTGGTCAGATCACATAAGGAAGAAATGGTAATTTGTTTCCCTGCCTAAGGCAGCATGCTCGGATACAGCACAATGGTGTCTTATCCTTGGGTAGCTACACTGGTTCTGTCTTGTTCTAGAGTGGTAATAGTCATTCCCCAAGCTCTTGGGCAGTTATCCTGGAGGGGCTGCATTGAGCCACAACATGGCCATCTGGAACATAGGGAAAGATGACAGCAGAAACAGAAGGAAAATTGCTTTTCTCACAGAGTATCTGGGGGATTAAGGCAAAACACCAATAAACCTTGGGAAACTGATTGATGGATATATGGGTTTTTGTTTAATTTGAGAATTATATGTATTGTTTGTATCATGTTAATTAGTGGTGTACACTTGTCTATAATCCTCCCTACTAATAACACTGAACTTTAATAATTTATTCAGCCTATTTAATTCATGTGTGTGTGTGTGTGTGTGTGTTAGTGTATGTGTCCATGTTAGAAGACAACCTTGGTTTTAGATTCTTGCCTTCTGTTTGTAGTTGTTGTTTATTGCTGTATAGTCCTGACTAGTTGGCCTCTAAGCTTGTAAGGATTCTCCAGTCTCCCTTCTCCCCTCTCCTCTTAGGAGAAGTAAAATTACAGACATGTTTACATCTGTCTTTAACTGAGTTCTGGGCTTTCCAAGTCAAGTGCTCTGATCTTTCTGCAGCAAGTGAGGTTTTACCTACCAAGCCTCTCCCCAGACCTCATCATGATTCATTCTTATTTAATCTCTATAAGGGCATGAATTTTTAATGTATTGGCTTAGAAAACTGAATGCTTATAGAAAATTAACTAAAAGTAAAAATTAAATAGCTCTAACTCTAATTAATTTGTTGTTTTTTAATTTAAAGTGACAATGAAACTCCCAAAGTTTAAGTATTTAATGGAAATATGATTACACATAACATTCTGACTCAAGTTTAATTTAACAATTAGCAGCAACAATATGAACTTTTGTTTCTGTTTCCCTTGCACAGATGTTGTAGGAAAAAAATACTTTGTTTAATGAGTTTAAAACTGAGCATGGTATATAATATATCTTCCGTAGGGGTAAACTATTTAACTATTCTGTAAAGGATAATATATTTTCGAATTGTTAAAGATAATAATATTAATTTTTATAGTATTAATATGAATATTTATATTGTATAATAGCAGAAGCTTTTCTTAGCATCTTGACATTGTTGAGTCTTTAATTCATTTTTACTGAGTATCTGCATTGGTCCAATTAAGACACCAAGACATTTGTAATAGGAGCTAAGACAAAAAAACAACCTCTTCCTTCTCACAAACCTTATATCCATTGCAGGAAACCACGGATATTTATATTGATAAATAAATAGTCTATTAGGACACTATGACATAAACATAAAATTAACTTCAGGTGTGGTCTTTCCTTATTTCTATAAAGAAACTTGCACAAGAGAGTCAAATTTTAACTGCACTTAAAATTTTTATAATTTATTTATTTTTACTTCACATGCCTTGATGTTTTTTCCTGCATGCATATCAGTGTGAGGGTTCAAATTTCCTGGAACTAGACTTGCAGACAGTTGTGAACTTCCCTGTGGGTGCTGGGAATTGAACCCAGGTCCTCTAGAAGAGCAACCAATGAGCCATCTCACCAGGTGTCTTCCCCAATCCTGCTGACTCTATGTTTTTCTGGGGTTCCTCAGAGAAGGGCAGGGAATCTGCGTATCTCCTCATACATTGTCACTTAGGATGACTCGAAGAGGACATTTTGTCCTATCTATATCAGTCCAATTGTTTCTGTTTTATTAGAAACATGAAATCATTGTTAAAATTGTCTCTTTAGTCTTTTTTGGGTGTGTGAGTTTATAATGTAAACGAGCCATGACTCACCTCAACACTCAGTAATACTGTCCTTCAGGAGTGGGACATGGAGGTTGCCCTCTATGAAAACTCTACTGAGACCTACAATGAGAAGTGAGAAACCCAGTCACCACAGCCACAGTTCATGAGGTATTTCAGCATCCTTTCCTGTTGACTGACTCTGTTGTCACTCAAGAGCCAAGGAATCTGTTCATTATTATTTTTTTATGGTGCATGGTAGGGAAATATTCTGAGTGAGCCATGTCCCTAAACTGTAAGTTACGTCTCTGTTTTTTTTTTGGGGGGGGGGTTGAAACACCACAACATCACTGGACATCTCATGCTATCCCCAAACTCATAAGGATTCTCCTGCCTGAGCCTCTCTAGTGCAAAGATTGCAGGTGTAAACCACCTTGCAGAGCTGAATCATTTTATTTTTTAAATATGAACACACACATTTATTATCTCAGAGTCTGTGTCTGGATGGTCTTTGGAAACACTTATTTTGAATAGTGAATTAAGCAATCACTTGTTTCGAAGAATAAAATCTAGCTTAATACTTTTCTTAAATTTAGATATTTTGTAATATTTTTCCATGTTAGAAAAAAAAGTCTCAGTAGGTTTTCTAGTGAATGTTTGTAATATGTCTTTAGTATGGAGGATGGACCAGGAATTTGGGACTAGGCTGGGCTAAATAGTGAGACCCTGTCCAAACAAATAGAAAGAAACAAAGAAAAAAAGCAGCCATCTCAAGAATATAGGGAAAGTAAGCATTCTTCTCCATGCCTGAATTTGTAATGCGCTCAGTTCCCAATGCAGAGGACTTATTTGACCACGGACCCAATCTTATTTTCTAGAAGACATTTGGAAAGATGAGGTAAATAACAATAGGTCACAAAGAAGAATGAGCTAGTTCTCCTGTGCCACCGCTGAGGATGGGACTTCTGGGTCCAGTTGGTTATTGGAACCTGCTGGGATCTCTCAAGAGCAACTGATAATATATTGGGTGTGTTTCACTTCAAAAGAGCATTTTCTTCTGTGGATTAAAGCAGATGACTTCAGCTCCCAGATAAACACCTGCTGTTCCTTGATAGCGCAGTGGGGAACTTACAGGAACTTCTACTTTGACCCGGAATCATCTGTGGACTCACCTCTTTGAAATTGTTTATCTTGAAGAGACAACCTGGAAGCACAGAAGCCAAACAGTGAGGAATTGTCAAAAGCCAGGAGCTCATCCATTGCATCCCTGCGCTTGACTGACTCTCCCCTGACTTCCTCCTGGCTTAAGTGCGCCATTCATTACATTTTGACAAAGGACAGGCACCTTAATGTACTTAGCAAGGAGCTTGAGAAGGAATGTGTTTATATGTTTTTCATGAGCAGCAAATGGACACACATGTTAAAACTGAATGTTTTATCCAGCCCTCTGACCAGGCAGATGTCAGCTGGGCTGTGTTTGAGTGCTTTTTGGGAAATCGATTATTTTAATGTGCCCACGGCATTCTCTTAATCAGTGGGTTATTTTGTGAATCTCTGATTTGCATTTCCCTGATGGTTAGAGAATGCTGAATGTGCAAGTGTTTCTCTTTTGTGTTTCCTTTCTTGAGAATTCTCTGTTTAGATCTGTACCCCATTTTTAAAACTGGCTTGTTTGTTTTCACAGTATCTAGCATTATTTTTAGTTCTTTAAATATCTTGGATATTATACCTTGAATGGATGCATAGTTGGTAAAATTATTTTATCATTCTGTAGCCTGACACTTTGTCCAAATGAGGGTGTCCTTTGCCACACAGAAGTCTTACAGTTCCATAAGGTCCTATTTATTAATTTTTCATAGTGCTTGTGTTGTCAATGTTCTCTTGATCAGTGAACTATTCTGTTATTCAGAATCTCTTTGTACCAATAAGTTTAAGACTATCCCCTGTTTGGTCTTCTACTGGATTCACTGTATCTTGACTTATGTTGAGGTTTTTGAACTATTTGTATTTGAGTTTCATGCAGGGTGAGAAGTCTGGACCTATTTGAATTCTTTTACATACAGACATCTAGATTGATCAGCACAATTTCTTGAAGGTCTTGTCTTTTTATTTTCAAGTATGTATTTCTGGCTTCTTTGTTAAAAATCAGATGTTCGGCCTTATGTTTGGTTCTTCAACTGGACTCCTTTGGTAAATTGCCTGTTTTATTCTAATCCAAGGTGATTTTCTTACTATAGTCCTGAAGCACATTTTCAGATCATGGATTGTGATACCTCTAGCAGGTTTTATTATTTAGGATTATTTTAGATATGCTGGGGTTTTGTATATGAAGCTGAGAATTGTCCTTTCAAGATGTGTGATGAACTGTGTTCTGATTTTGGTAGAGATTGCATTGAATCTGTAGACTATTTTTGGTAGGATAGCCATTTTTATGAATTCTGCTGACCTATAAGCATAGGGGATCTTTTCAACTTTTGTTACCTTCTTCAATGACTTTAAGTTTTGATTAGATAAGTCTTTCACTTGTTTAGTTAGAGTCACCCCAAGATACTTTAGGGCTCTTCAGGGGGCAATTGTGAAAGGTGTTGTTTCCCTGAGTTTTTCCTTGGTCATTTGTCCTTTGTATATAGGAAGGCTACTGGGTTTTGTGTGTGTTAGTTTTGTATCCTGTCACATTGTTGAATGATTTTTTAAGCTGTATAAACTATAAGAATTTATAGGATTGCATATATATACATATATATATCATCTGGTAATAAAGACATTTTGACTGTTCCTTTCCTGCGTGTATCCCTTTGATATTTTTCAGTTGTCTTTTCACTATAGCTAAGACTCCTAGTAGTGTATTGACTAGCTGTGGAGAGAGTGGACAACGTTGTCTTGTTCCTGTTTTAGTAGAAGTGCTTTGAGCTTGTCTTCCTTTAGGTTGATGCCGGCTATGGATCTGATGTAAATCACCGCTGTTATTATGAGATGTGTCCTTTTTATCCCTAGCCTTTGCAGTATTTTTATCATGAAGAGATGTTGGATTTTGCCACAGATCTTTTCTACATCTAATGAGATGATCACGTGGTTTGTGTCTTTCAGTTTGCTTACATGGTGGTTTATGTTTATGGATCTATGTTGGACCATCCCTGCATCTAGTTACCTTGTATCCACTG
>NW_021604568.1:11853786-11862047 GCF_004785775.1 Grammomys surdaster | reverse complement strand
TATCCACTGTACAACACTAGTTACCTTGTATCCACTGTACAACACTACACTGGAACCAGGACAGTGTATCTGGAGCAGGATAAAGAGACAAATACTGTACTGAACCACTCAGCACCTCTTAACCTTCCCTATGTAATATGACCTCTCCAGGGCTGCATTTTCCCATACGTTTGTGATTCTCAAAAGAAAATTGTCTATGAAGATACCTCACGGCTGAAAAATGGACCATGTGCACACTATTTGTCAGCTATGTTAGTATTAGAATCTAGTGGCATATAAACTTTATCTAAATGTTAGATCAAACTGGTAGTTACTTAATTATTTTTAGTTTTAAAACATTCCTCTTGGGAGGAGATCATCATGGTTTGAATTAGTGACTATATATCATTAACTGCTGAATGTTCTTTCTTTAAGATACATATACATATATATCTTTTAGAATTTTGAGCATTTAATGACATTTTAATAGAATGTAATAATTTTTTCTCTCATCCCACACACTAAAATTGCTTACTATTGTAACAGTTACTAATGTTCACCCATGGGATGATGTGGTTCTCATAAAAATAAGGTATACTACTGGTTTAATAGTTTATAAAGCTCATGTGACTATGAAGGGAGCCAATTTTTTAAATCATTGTTTTGGTAGGAATATCATCAGGCTTATGAGTAGAAATACCAGGCATTGCAATTCTTCCTTGTGATTTAAGGGCCATTGGTGTAACAGTACAGGGTCATCAGAGACACACAAAGAGCTGTGGATCCCCAGAGTGCTAGTTCACCTGTTTTGAGGCCACCAGAGCCCCTTTACCTGTGGAACCTCTGTCTTTTACTCAGAGGTCAGTCATAATTCTTCCAAGACACTTCATGATTCTAAGAAGTTGATGGATATCTTTTGAATCCTGAGCATATGTTTTATTTCTAGAATTACTAACTTGAAAGACCTTCTCTAGAATTTGTTTTATGGGGATTTAAGAATGTTAGCATGAATGTGGGAACTGTGTTGAAAAGAGCTGAACAAATCAAGTTGGTTTGAGGGGCTAAGAATAATAAGAAACCCAAGTCCATTGAAAGTAGGTCAGAGAGGCAAGGGAGCTCTCTGCGTGGGAGTTGTTTAGTCTAGTCAGAAGAACAGCTCAATATTAATGAAGATACATCACATTTTGGTACAGGAATAGGAGAAAGGGTAGAGTTTAAATATTTTACTCCTTCAGTTAAGATTGGCCACAGATAAGGTACAAACAAAACCTAAGAGAGATCAGTGGCCCTGGCTTTGATGTATGAGTTTAAGGTCCAGGAAGGAGCTAGTGTGTTCTTCAGGCTGAGCATGCTGACCTAGTGTATTAACTTCCTTTTCTTCTAGCCATACTGAAGAGGACCTTAGGCATACATTTAAACAAACCTGTCATTTATAATTCTGTGTTATACTGATGATTTATTAGGCCCACACACTGTCTTAAATGTCAAGGCAAGGGGCAGAAGGCATTTTTTACATTAACATCTTAACAATTTCACTCTCTCCAGCTATCTGAATCTTGAACCATTTAAGTTTACAAACTCTGAGTGAAAACCTGTCATTAGCCAGAGAGCAGCTTTACATCACAGTGGAAATGCTCATCCTTCTTCTATTGGAAGGTTACCAATTATCTCATGGCAGCTTTAAATTTCCTCCTCAGAAGCATTATGGGATATAATAGTTTGGAGCTTAAAAGTCACCTGAAAAAACACGTAATAAAAGTTTAGTGTCCAAGTTTGCACCATTAGAAAGTTGTAGGAAACATTAAGTTTAGCTTTGTGAGAAGTTTTATACAATGGAGTATGTTGTCAAAGCTGTTCAAGAGATGTTAGGGCAAGAAGAGGAGGAATGGGAGGGATGGAAGGAAGCAAGGAGAAGAAAAAGAAAGTGAGAGAAGGAGGAAAGAGGAAAGCTACCAACTGGAACCACTATTGGTCAGCCATAACTATGTTTCCTAAGGATGATATAAAATAAATAACAATATGGCATTCTTTTCTTTGCCATTAAGAGACTTACCATTTGGAAAGCAATCACTGGTAGATTGTCACTGGCCAAGTAGGTGGCCTTAGGCTTATGTTCATATTAGCAGCACTAACTGGACTCAGTGGGTTATTTAAAAGGAAAAAAATAAGTTGGGGAGATATGTACTGGGGGAGAATAGAGGAGGAGTTACGAATTAAGCAAGGAGTAGAAGATGGATATCTTCAAGAGACATTATATACGTATATGAAAATATCAAATAATATAATGAAAATTGGTTAAGAAGGTTACTGTTCTTGCAGAGGATATGGTTTCAGTTCCAAGCACCCATATGACTGCATAGTTCAAACTATAACTCAAGTCCAGGGGGTAGGACACTCTCTTCTGGCCTCTAAAGGCACTAGTCACATATATGTTTCACATACATACATGCAGAAAAACTTTCATACATATAAAATACAAGTAGATAGGTCTAAAACAATCCTCACTTTACAAATGGAAACAAAAGCTAGAGTGTTCATATTTCCAATGATATGAAAACTTCAAATATTAAATTATTCAGACATTAATACTTGGCACTACCATGTCTTGAACAAAACAGAACTGAGCTGATAACTAGACAAGATACTTGCATTAAAGACTAAAGCTTTGAGATTACAACATTTGCATATTTCTTTTTAGAGGACTAGGGAGTGATGGTATCCTTTGAATCCAGTTGTTCTTCTTGGTCTAACTGTGCCTTTAGATAGGTAAGGCTGGACCAAACGTGACAGAGGTTAGATGCATGAACCTCAAAACCTTCCTGTTGGTATGTTTTTTCAGTAGTCTATGGCTATGTCTGGGCTGATGGCAAAGCTACATTTTTATTAATGAGTCCAGCATGCTAAGGGTAGAAGTAATTTACCCTAGGTGTCTGGAGGAGCCATCAGCCATCTATTTTGATTCAGTCCATTACCTGCTTCCCATGAGGAATGAGCTGAGAGTCTGGCTCCAGACTCAGAATGCAAGGAAGATGGATAATATGCTCACCTTGCTTTAGTCATGGATCTCCATGTGATTTCATTCTGAGATCATAATGAACAATCATATTTTTCTTTAGGAAAATCTCTTTTCTTCCCTTAATGATAATGGGCTTCTTAATATCTTTGTTCTTCTCACAGTTATGGATTACTGTGCCAGTTATTCCGAGTAGAATCCTTAAAATAATTCTTCCTTTTTACATTGTTCCAGATGGCTGCCTTAATTTGTTTATTGCTTTTGCAGATGTTGCAGAGAATTTTTGGGAAAATAAGCCAACGATGGATGACTGCAGTTAGTGAAAGGCCTTTTCCAGTATAATTTGCATATATACTGAATCATTGTGTTCTAGACTCAAGATTTACAGGGTTTAAGGAACTAGAGATTTATCATTTGGGATGGTAAATAGTCTTGCTTTTTCTTGAAAGAATATACCCTTGCAAATAAATTTAGTAGCAATAAATTATGTTTCTCTTTGTCAAACCAAAGAAGGAGTTGTATAAATATAATCTCTTATATTTTAAACACTGTTACATAGTTACTAAAATATATTAATATAATCCTGACAATAAAACCACCAGATATAATTGTAATTCTTGATACTTTTCCCATATTTCTGCTGCAACAACTGAGGTCCAAAGAAGTTACATAGAGTAATTCAGACATTCTGGCTCATAGACTGGCTTTCTGCATACGTTTTTTTTTTTCCTAATGACATGTAATTTCTAACGACTGAGGACTTTACACAGTCTATATCCAATAGAGTATTTTTTATACTCTTAAACTTTAAGGGAGAAATTGTGATAGCTCAATGTTCTATTTAAATATTCTCAATTTTGACCTAGGGTAAGCCTTGCATATCAGCAAACCTAACTACCCACTTACTGACAATTTTCTTCTGCATTCTCTCTCATTTGTGTCAATGTAACCTCTGCTGAACTCTTCCTAGTGTTGGATTCCATGTGAGAATAACCCCCTGTTATATAAATGTACTTATCAGAATCAATACAATTAAGGCGTTATTATTTGAATTCTGTCTTAAAGGAACTATTGACATTTTCACAAACGTAGTATTCAATGTAGATGGTAACAAATTTAATTGGATGACCTGAAGTACAGGCTAAGGTAGATAATTTAAAATATATTATTGCTTAAAAGTTTCAACTAAAAAAAAAGTTTCAACTAAAATAATCTGTATTGAAAATTTATCATCTTATTTATATTATCTTTTTACTTAGTATATCTCACGTTCCTAGCATGTCTTCATGTAACACATTCTCCAGAGTTCCTTCATGTTAATCATTTTTGCTCATCAACACAGTAATATTTGCAGAAAGAAATGCATCATTGAGAGAATATCAAAGTTTTAACTACAAATAAATCATGCTAATAAGCTCAAGCACAATGTTTGAATTTACGAAAAGCATTTAAAAATTTTTTAGAATAAGGACACTTCATAATTAATACATATTTGAATCATAAAAGTGTTGAAAGGCTACTGATGATTTTCAACTGGATGTAAACTCACCTAGGAGACAAAGTGTGTCTGTGTTGCAGGAGGTTACATTGGGTTAACTGAGGTAAGAAGAGACATCACTGCCTACCACCACTATTGTGGGAAGCTATCCTTATCACATCATTGCCATTAACAAGTCTGTGCGCATGCGCTGGAAGGTTTTCCCGCCTTTATTAATCTGACAGTTGGAACACGTCATGTGGCCTGAGGCAACAGGAGCCCATCAGAGACTGCCACGTCCCAGGCGAGCTTAGCTCTCTATATAAGGGAAGGGTTTTAGGCCCTTGGGGTCCCTCCTCGTTTGTGAAGCTTATGCTCTCCCTCTCAAGATGCATTAAAGCTTATACTGCAGAAGGATCCTGAGTGTGCCGCGTCTTTCCTGCTGGCGGGAGGTTGCGCGGGACAACTGGTGCGAGAAACCCCGGACACTTGACCTTGCCATCGTCAGCACCTTGGAGGACCCCTCGATAGAGGAGGATTCAGAACTGCAGGGGTGAGTTCGGAGAGGTATGTCTATTCCTGAAATATTCGGGTTGTGCTTGGCTGTCATTTTCATGGTGCTTGTTTTGCCCTGTCTTCGCGGTGGCCATTGTTAGTAGCAAAGTAGTCTGAAGTAAATAGCCAGTGACACTGGTCTTGTCTCTTTCTCCCTCCTGTAGATAAAGGTGGGACAAAGTTCCTCTTGACTCCCGGCCGTTAGTCGGACGTAGATAAGCCGCGGGCTGGGCCGCTGTTACTTTCACTTTTGAGACGGTACTAAGGCGGACGTAGATAAGCCGCGGCCGTCATGGGTTCATCACAGTCAATAATCACTACTTTGGAGGCCGTACTCAAACAGCGGGATATTAAAATTGCTAACAGGACTTTGAGGAACTTCATAAAAGAGGTGGATCGCGTTGCCCCCTGGTTTGCCGTCTCTGGGTCTTTGGCTCTCCCCTCTTGGAATAAACTGGGAAAGGACTTAGAAAGGCACCGCGATGACAACGATTTGAGTAACGGCACAGTTGCGATCTGGAAACTTATTAAGAACTGCCTACAAGATGAAAACTGTAAGATAGCCATAAGGAAAGGACAGGCTACGCTAGAAGATGTTCAGGATAGCATGTCAGAAACCGAACGCAGTGAGAGGATGGGCGCGCGTAGGAAAAAGGTACCGAAACAAAAGGAAAAGGAACACCCTTCAGCTGAAGAAAAGAACCCTCCTAAAAAAGGAGAGATACCCCCTAATGGGAAAAGCTTGCTTTACCCCAACCTAGAGGCACTGACTATCGACAGTGCAGAGAGTTCCTCTGGGGACTCCAGTGAGGAGTCATTAGATTCTACAGAGGAGGCGGAGTTAGACGAGGAAGCAGCAGAGTACGAGGCAGAGAGATACCATCCTGATGAGCGTAGAATCAGAAAGCCTCTGAGGAAGCCCCCTAAGAAAACGGTTCCCTCGGCCCCCTCAATTCCTCCTCCCCCATACGCTCCTCACTCGGGATATTCCCTGCTCTCAGAGAAAGTCAGGAAGAAGCTCAGGACAGCTTTCCCTGTTTTTGAAACAGAAAATGGAGGGCGAGTGTACGCTCCTGTAGACTTTACTCAACTAAAAGAATTGGCCGAATCAGTTCGTAAATATGGGCCCAACGCCAATTTTACTTTGGTACAATTAGATAGACTTGCCAGCAATGCCTTAACTCCCGCAGATTGGCAAGTGATTGTTCAAGCAGCCCTTCCCAGCATGGGTCAATACATGGAATGGAAGGCGTTATGGTACGAAGCCGCACAAATACAGGCTCGCGCCAACGCTGTCGCTCTCACTCCTGAACCGAGGGAATGGACAATGGACTTGTTGACAGGTCAGGGAGCCTATGGTGCCGACCAAACCCATTACCACTGGGGAGCCTACGCTCAGGTTGCAGCTACAGCCATTAAGGCATGGAAGGCACTCTCCAAGAAAGGAGAGGGCAACACACAACTTACCAGGATAGTTCAGGGGCCTCAAGAATCTTTCTCAGACTATGTGGCTAGAATGACAGAGGCTGCGGGGCGTATTTTTGGAGATACTAGTCCGATGGAGCCTCTGATTCAACAATTAATCTTTGAGCAAGCCACACAAGAATGTCGTGCAGCCATTGCCCCACGAAAACATAAGGGGTTACAAGACTGGCTGCGGGTTTGTCGAGAGCTTGGTGGACCACTTACTAACGCCGGATTGGCGGCAGCCATTCTCCAGTCACAGAGACGCCCAGTTGATAAAACTAATCTTAAGGTCTGTTATAGGTGTGGCAAGCCTGGTCATTTTAAGAGAGATTGCCCCACGGCTAACAGGAAACCAGGTGTTCCCTCGCTCTGTGACAGATGTGGCAAAGGATACCATAAGGCCAGTTCATGCCGTTCCATTAGAGACATGAAGGGCCGGCTTCTCCCTCCTTTAGATGACAAAAAAAAAACGGAGTGGCGGGCCCTCGGACCCAGGGCCCTCAAAGATATGGGATCCGTTGGACCAAAACCCAGGAAGTTCAGGAGAGAGAACGATCAGAGTCCTCCCAGGGCGACCGTGCCGATTGGACCTGCGCACCGCCTCCGATTTCCTATTAATCCCTCAGATGGGAGTCCAGCCAGTCCCAGTTGAACCTGTAATGTTAACCCCTGGGGCCCTGGGACTTATATTGGGCCGAGCGTCACTTACACTACAGGGCTTGATAGTCTTGCCAGGCATAGTAGACACTCAACATTCTACTGAATTGCAAGTCTTGGCCTCTAGCCCAAAAGGAGTGTTCTCCATCAGCAAGGGTGATCGTATTGCCCAATTATTGCTTATGCCAGGTATGGAAGATGAGACAGAAACAGACACAAGACAGATTGGCTCCTCAGGAAATGATTCTGCTTATCTGATGATATCATTAAATGAAAGACCCAAATTAATCCTAAAGGTACAGGGAAAAAGCTTTGAGGGAATTATGGATACCGGAGCGGACAAAAGTATTATATCCACACAATGGTGGCCCAAAACATGGCCTGTTACTGAGTCCTCCCATTCCCTACAGGGGCTAGGGTATCAATCTAGTCCTACCATCAGTTCTACTGCTTTGTATTGGGAGGCACCTGATGGTAGGAAAGGAAGATTTATTCCTTATGTGCTCCCTCTTCCTGTTAATCTTTGGGGAAGAGATATTTTACAAGGTATGGGCTTCACCCTGTCCAATGAATATCCTATAGAGTCATCCCATATCACCTCGTATTCCTCACAGGCTAAAGCAATGATGACGAGAATGGGATACGAACAAGGAAGTGGTTTGGGCAAGTTTAGGCAAGGAAGGGTCAAACTTATTTCACCCTCCAACAAACAAGATAGAAAAGGTCTGGGTTTTTCCTAGGGGCCGTTGAGGGATTCCTGCCCATACCTTGGAAAACAGAGGATCCGGTGTGGGTTCCTCAATGGCCACTATCCTCTGAAAAATTAGAGGCCATCACAGAATTAATAAAAGAACAGATGACCCTTGGCCATATTGAAGTTTCTACTTCGCCTTGGAATACACCCATTTTTGCAATCAAGAAGAAATCTGGGAAATGGCGGTTGTTACACGACCTCCGGGCAATTAATGAACAGATGAATTTGCTGGGCCAAGTGCAGAGAGGGCTCCCCGTCCTTTCTGCTCTTCCAAAAGACTGGTCTCTTCTCATAGTGGACATTAAAGACTGCTTTTTTTCCATTCCACTGTGTGTTCAAGATAGACCTCGGTTTGCCTT
>NW_021604568.1:11841212-11853776 GCF_004785775.1 Grammomys surdaster | reverse complement strand
CCTGAGTGTGCCGCGTCTTTCCTGCTGGCGGGAGGTTGCGCGGGACACACTATAAGTTACACAATTCCTTCGTCTGAGGCCTGAGACTGAGTAAAAATGAAAAACTAAGTTCAATACCACTATTCATTGCACTTTGCTTCCTGAATAGAGTTGTAGTGTTACCAACTGCCTCAAGCTCCTGTCACCACCTGCACACTGTGATGGATAGCACTTTCACATTGTGTGTCAGAATAAACATTTTTCTCCTTTTAGTTGCTTTTATGTCCTATACATGAGAAAACTTTCTGATACTATGATATAAAAGTTGAGTTGTATTGAATCAGGTAACTTGACAATTTGATTTATAAGAATCAACTATTTTATCATAGTGACTTACTTTCCCCATTTGAATATACAAAGACCTACAGAATATCAAGATCAATAGGTAGCTGGTATGATTCAGCTATGTTTACAATGAGAGAATGACTAGCAAGTCATTTGGGATAGCTGGGTAAAAAGAATCAACAAAACTGACAAACATTAATCTAAATTAACCAACATAAAATCAACAAAATTCCCAAATCAGTAAGTTAAGAATTTTTACAAAAATTCCTAAAAACATTAAAAAGGATGTAAAATGATGCTATGCACAATTTTATGGCTAGAATTTATGCTATTTTAGGTGACACTAATATCTAAGAATATATTGATGACAAAGCTGACACCGGGACTGGAAACATAGCTGAGATTAATGCCACCTGTTGCCAAACTTGATGACCCATGGCCAATGTCCAGAATGTCAATGATAGAAAAATTACTCCTGCAACTTGTCCTGTGACTTGCACATGCACAGACAATACAGAAATGAAAATATAATTAAATTCTTTATAATCCACTTATAGAAGAAGAAAGAATAGCTGGGCTGGCCTACAGCAAGAAAGATGTAACAGTGTGGAGAAGAATCAGGAATGTCTATCAAAGTCACCGACACTTGCATCTCTGGACTCAGCACCCATCTCTTGCCACTGTTACCGTTACACTTTACCTCTCCACAAGCAGAAGGAGGTGATAAAGGAAGATGGAATCAAGGGGAAAGATTAACCACAGAGATTATCTCTAAGATTACTAAATGTACTTAATTTCCAAAGCCACGGTCCAAGCCTGCAAAGAGGGGACAAGAGAGGGAACCCAAGGATGTGAGCGATCTTGGAGAATGTAGGTGCTCAAGCAGACCAAGCACGGAAAACTAAACATACTAGGTTTATCAAGGATAATGTACTTTTTGTTAGCTGTACTTCTGGTGACTTTGCTAATTGAAAAACATTTTTATTAATTCCTATAAAAACAGAGTTTTTTTTTTCTCTCTGAGCTTAACACAGGGAATACTTCCTTGTTTCGGGTAAGGAACATGTGTTACTGGTAGAATGCCTCCCAACCTGGTTGCTAAAGGCAAAACTACTATTTTCACATGGTTTTTAGAGACCTCTTTTGGATGCTCAGAATCTTTGTCAACACGTTCAGTTTCTCATTCAAGAGGAAGTCAAAACCAAAACTGGACAGTCAATATAAGGAAAATTATTAGAGCAATAGATATACCCCTCTTCACTTCTGTTGCAAAATTCCTAAGTCAAATGTTAAGAATGCCTGTGGGTGGGAAACTTAAAATTTACTTCTTTGTGTTCATCTTTCATCACCATCCTCTCTTTCATCACTTACCCTCTCTTAAAAACAGACTTGTTGGTACCTGAACCAAAGAGCTGTGTCTGCCAATGTGTCAGGCCATCTAGAGTCTGCAGTTACGTCATCATCAAGGTGTTCCTTAAAGGACCATTGGTTCCTAATCTAAACGAGTTTATATCTTCAGATTGAAAATTCTGCCTTTGTCATTTTATTTCTTGGAAATCAGTACTGATTTATGAAAAATAGTTAAGCAACATCCTTAGTGTGAAATGTCAACCCTCACTCAAAGCTTTCCCTGTTCAGAGCACCAAATGAAGATTTCAGTGGACTTTATAATGGTTTTCTAATTTTGACAATCCATACACGAAGGGTGATTGAAAGCTGCATATAGTCTATGATTATCTGTTCATGGCCTGACTAAAACACTATGCCTGTCTGTACAAATTTCTTTAATAAGCTTGGATACAATTTGGACTGGAAAATAATTAACATAATTTAATTACTAATTTTCGATCTTCTCATTAAGCAAAAACTAAGAGTATAAGGCTTTGTGTATGGTAAGGAATTCTATTATAATCTTAGTGAAAAAATAACCTCACTGCCTTAATATTCAAAAGACAGAAAGAAGAGAATATATTTAAACTCATTATGTGGGCTGTGTTTGCCTTGATTTCAAAGCTACAAAGTCAATGCAAGAAATACAAAAAAATTGTGACCAAAACCCCATCTTGATACTAACACAAAAATTCTAAGTCAAATATTAACAAAGTAAGATCTCCAATTATTTTATGAAGGACCAATGTATTATGACCATCCAATATTTACAAAAGCATATAGTTTTGCCTAACATTAATGTAATTTATTACATTAATAATAAACAAAATTATCATAAAGAGATAAAATTTTCATTATTAACTCACCTGCTGTGTAAACATTAGACAAAATGAAAAAAAATCATTTGAGATAAAATGACTCAGCAGTCTTTGAAAAGTAGTTTTCTTGGCTTAATAAATAGTATATATTAAGTATTTAGTTATTTCACTGTTAATCATAGTTTACAGACGATTTATACTTTTAATTGGAATTGAGACAAGGATAGTATGCTCACCACATCTACTCCTCACTCTATAGCAGATACAAATACCAAAAGCCCATAGCAGTGGATAAATGAATAGATACATAGATGACTGATAGACCCCAGAACTCTGTAAGGAAAGCAAACATAAATTGTCTTTATTTGCAAACGACGTGACCCTTTGTAAGGAAAGTCCTATTTATTCAACAAAGCTATAATGCTCAAAATAAGGTTGTTCAATGAGTTTGCCATTTTCCTAAGCACTGATGAAGAAAGAATTGAAAACTAAAAAGAAGACAATTTCATTCAGAAAACACAGCACACAGGGACTCACATAGAGGTATATGTGAAATATTTGCACGCCAACATCTCTGCAATTGATGAACATATAACAAGTTCAGAGAAATTTCAGGCTCATGAATTCGAAGTTTCAAACATTTTAAGAGAATTCTCAAATACAGCTACATAATATTAAACTTAGATTCACTGATGCCTTGCCTCGTGTTTTTGAGATGTAGAATTTTTTCTGATAGTGACAAAAGCGATTTGCTTATACAAAGAGCATGATTATAGAAGTATAAAAATACGTATATAGGAGAGATTTTAATAGTAAAAACAAAAAATTAAATCTCCAAGCAGAGTTCATGATTAAATTAGCACTTAGAGGTTAATTAAGTGTTATCCATATTGTTCATATGGAAAGACACAATTGTCACTGACAAAAGCAGATTTAGAAACAGCAACAGCATGATACATCTTGTGTGCTCATAGGAACAGAGACATCTCTCTGAAATTAAAATGGCTAAGAACGCTTATCACTGGTTTGCAAGATTAGATATATGATTTTATACTTTCATTTGAAATGTGAGGAGATGGTTTGAAACTTTTAACATAAGCAAGTTATATAATCCAAACACAGTGACGCACTTTGAATGGGTTCATTCGTATGTATTCTTTGGCCTCCATACTTATGTTTTACAAAATACTCTACCCGCCTCTTCCCCTCCCCACGCCTCTCTCCCTGCTCTGTACTTTCTGACAAACTTGTCCTCTGATTATTTCCCTTCTTTTCGTCCAGATCCACATCATGTTTCAGCTTCCAGGTGAGTGAAACGCTGGAGCCGTCCTATCTATTATCACAGTGAATAACACGGAGTGAGAAGACACTGTGTTAATTTCCTGCTGGTGCCCCGTGATATGACAGGGGGCCATTTTATCAGTTTCTTCTCCCACCAGACAGATTTTTAATTGATATTCTTGACAGATTCGCTCTCTGATTTAGTGGCATCAGCTGTCTGTTTAAGAGTTTGAATGACTAGGGAGTAACCAGCCTTCTGACGAATGAGCTGCCAGGGACAGCTTCACCGCTAGGGGAATGGAGTCCTCTCTTAATGCTAAATTTGAGCACATTTCCATTGTGTATATTTTTGTTTATAGAACGTCAACATTGCAGGACACTTAATTTATTTTTTATTAGCTTTTTTTTTGCAAGAGTTTCAGCTTTATAGAAAACTTGTAATGACAATAATAGAAACATCTCGAGCTCTCGGGGTTCAGGCCTTACTATGTATATCTTATGTAAGTAAGATAAATCAATACTCCAATATTTCTATATTGTTATCTATTAGACAAGAGACCTCATTCAGCATTCCTTGGTATCAATAACTGTTCTTCTGCCGCAGGATCCTATCTAGAATATCGTATTATATTTAGCTATGATGTCACTGTTAACGCCTCTTTGTTGTGGTAGTTTTTCACTTTGTGTGGGTGTGTTTTGATATATTTCCTTTTAGTAAATGTGCCAACTCTAAACAATACTGGTCAGATGTGTTGTGGAGAATTCTTCAATTCAACTTTGATAATTTTCTCAATTAGTTTGTGAATCTAGGATAAGGTTTGGAGAAGAAGCCGCGGATGGGAAAGGCAATCCTCGTTGTATCATACAGAGGACCTTTCCTATTACAGCTCTTTGTCACTCAGGACGTGTTCATCACCATCACCTGCCTATGGTGTGGCACATTTATACAATGGAGTACTACTTAGTTATTACAAATGACTTTATGAAATTCTTAGGCAAATGGATGGAACTAGAAAATATCATCCCGAGTGAGGTAACCCAATCACAAAAGAACACACGTGGTATGCACTCACTCATAAGTGGATATTAGCCCAAATGCTAGGAATACTCAAGATATATTTGTTACTTTGAAAGAAAAATGCTGTATTCTGTCCTTCATTCACTTTCTGTCATTGGCCGGGAATTCATGCTCACCAGCAATATTTCCTATGTGTTTCCAGGATCAGTTCTTCCTTTGAGTTTCAATTCCTTTTATTGAAGAAAGACTTCCTGATACTTGTGTATATGTTATGGTACACATTGGTGTCACACACTTTATTTTATGTTGTTCATTAATTTAGGTTTAGTTTGACCTCTTTCGTTTTAACTTTGAGTTTTTATCTGTATTATGATTCTTAGAACTGTTGACAAGTGTTTTCTTTAAAAAGTCAAATGTTAGACTCTGTGCTTAAATTCACTGCTTGATGTATCAGAGGACTACAGTTTGGTTCCCAGCATCCACGTGATAGTTCATAGTCACCTATGACTCAAGTTTCGAGAGATCTGACACTGTTTTCTGACCTCCACTGAACTACTGCATGCAGATGCTGCACTTATTAACACGCAGACAAGATACTCACTCATACATACAGAAAATAATAAGTAAAATCAACCTTATGAAATCAAATGTTAATTGTCTATTATTGGCATGTAAGACACTCATAAGATTTTGAATGTTTACTTTATATTCTGCTGTCTTTCTTTATTCACTTTAATTTAGAGAGAATTTTCTTTGTAAACACTTGGAATTTACACATAGACAAAAACGCTATTTTTGAACAAAATATATATTTTGGTATCCCTGTGTGTATGGTTTGTTTCTTCTTTTCCACATAATGTTGGAAACAGTAACAGTCTTGTGCAAACAGTGGTGGCTACAGATAGCATTCTTTTGTTCCTAACAATAGAGTGAATGCATGTAGTCCCTAGGAATTAACTGTAATGTTACCTATGGATTTGTTGCAAGTGTTTCATTAAAATATAGAATCTGTCTATTTCAAATTTACAGAAAACTTCATCAGGGAAGTGTGCTGGATTTGTTTGGTGGTAGTTTGATTTAATTTGTATGCTATACCATTTTATCCTTATGCTATTTGCACAGTGAATCTGTACAAAAGGTTCAAACCCCACTTGAGAATGGTGTGTATGTCTTTCCTCAGACACCTTTGAATTTGGTTTGCTAATGTTTGGTTGAATCTTTTCTATTTTAAAAACCTGTGTTCATGACAGTTACCTGTTTTCTTGTTTCTTTTATCAGTTTACTGCTCCGCCTTTTCTTGTAGCATGTGTGCTATTCCTTTGCTAACATCTTTACCTCTTCAGTTTAATTGGTATGTTTAGAACCAGCAGAAAGTGTTGGTGTCTGATAACTTGGAGTTTGAGTTACAGGCAGCTCTGAGCCATTTGATGTGTGTGCTGTGAACTAAACTTGGAACTCCTGAATGAGGAGTGCACACCCATAGCCACCAAACCATCCCCCTGGCTTCTAAATCATTTGGGGGGAGCAGATGACAAATGCTAATATATTTCAAAGGATAATTTTTCAAGATGTGGACTCAGAATTACAAATTAGTATTCACAAATATCTAAGACATTTTATATTCACGATTACTGTGTCCTTACTGTTAAACCACCTGTATCTCTCATGGCTGTTACTCTATAGGGAAGGGTCCATTCTTTCCTTACCTACGTATGGTTCTCTGGGAGAACAGCAATTTTAAGAGGTTAAAGTGAGATTGAATATATGCCCATAAAGTATTTTAAACTGGTTATGGAATAGAATTTACAACTATAATTTAGAAAGACAGTCTTTCCTGACAAATGATTGAAGTTAGGATTCATTTCAATTATGTTTCCATGGAGACACTTTTAGATTGTGAGGTTAGCTTCCTCCTTTGCAAGTAGAAATCAATGATTCTGTGTTCATCCCTCTTTTATAGAGGGTCTGGCAGTCATTCCCATTGCCTCTTGTATGTGGTCTCAGAGCTTATGACCAGGATGAGAAGCCACTGAAAGATGTATGACCATTTATCGTTATTTTTATTATTTACTATGAAATAATTAATATAAAGGTTTTCTCAGAGCCAGAACACCTCCTGTTTGCACCCAGGATAGAATTAATAAAAATGAATATTAAAAATCAGCAGGAGATAGAGAAAAGGTCACTGTCATAGAGTGACATTTAATTGGCAATGAAACCATTTAATTAGATTTTACTAGAATAAACAATGTAGGGCCACTAGGAACTTAGGAACACATTCAAGGGTCTAGCACCCCTCTAGGGTTGATCTTGGTGAAAAGACACACATCTGACTTCTAGCCTTCCTGGCTATTCTTTCCTAGGTGTCTCTTTCTACAGTCTGGCTCTCTTCTCCCTGAGCATTCTGGGTCCCTGCCACTTTTTCTCAGTATTTACCAGCACCATATGCTTTCAGTTCTAGTGGATTCATAACACTCATAATTTCGACACTCAATAGCACCCCTCTCCGTTCAAAAAAGTTTAAGGAACATTTCTAGATTATTCATACTGTGAGAAATGAACTTGAAATTTCTCTTTTCTCCCTACTTCTTCATAAAATTTATATTTTATTGATATAATATGCTATTCTTTTAATCACATTATCACAATGAAGCTTTATTTTTAGGTAACACGGTGTTACATTGTCTTAGAGTCTTAATTGTGTGCATGTGTGAGTGTGTGTGTGTGTGTGTGTGTGTGTGTGTCTGTGAGCATGAACTTAGAGTGTAGTGATCTACTTTGGGTATATTCCTCTATCACTTTACACCATACCTTTTTTTTAAGTCTTGAAGGTCTTATCATACAGATCTTTCACTTGCTCGGTTAGAATCATACCAAGATATTTTATGTTATTTGTGACTATTGTGAAGGATGTTGTTTCCCTAATTTCTTTCTCAGCCTGTTTATCCTTTGAGTAGAGGAAGGATTTGTTTGAGTTAATTTTACATCCAACCACTTTGCTGAAGTTGTTTATCAGGTTTAGGAGATCTCTGGTGGAATTTTTGGGATCATTAAGCATGTTATCATATAATCTGCAAATAGTGAGATTTTGACTTCTTCCTTTCCAATTTGTATCCCCTTGATCTCCTTCTGTTGTCTAATTGCTCTGGCTAGGATGTTGAGTACTATATTGAAAAGATATGGAAAGAGTAGGCAGCCTTGTCTAGTCCCTGATTTTAGTGGGATTGCTTCAAGTTTCTCTCCATTTAGTTTGATGTTGGCTACTGGTTTGCTGTATACTGCTTTTACTATGTTTAGATATGTGTCTTGATTTCCTGTTCTTTCCAAGACTTTTACCATGAAGGGGTGTTGAATTTGTCAAATGCTTTTTTAGCATCTAAATGAAATGATCGTTTTTTTTTTCCTTTGAGTTTGTTTATACGGTGGATAATACTGACTGGATTTCCTTATATTGAACTATTCATGCATAACTGGGGTGAAACCTACTCAATAGTGTTGAATGATAGTATTGATGTGTTTTTTTGATTCAGTTTGCAAGAATTTTATTGAGTACTTTTGCATTGATATTCATAAGGGAAATTGGCCTAAAGTTCTCTTTCTTTGTTGGGTCTTTTGTAGTTTAGGAATAAGCATAACTGTGGCTTCACAGAATGAATTAGATAGTTTTCCTTCTGTTTCTAGTTTGTAAAATAGTTTGAAGAGTATTGGTATTAGGTCTTCTTTGAAGGTCTGATAGAATTCTGCACTAAAATCATTTGGCCCTGGGCTTTTATTGAAAGACTTTTAGTGACTACTTCTATTTCTGTAGGGGTTATAGGACTGTTTAGATGGTTTATTTGATCCTGATTTTTACTTTGGTACCTGTTATCTGTCTAGAAAATTGTGCATTTTATCCAGATTTCCCAGTTTTGTTGAGTATAGGCTTTTGAAGTGAGATCTGATGATTTTTTTTAAATTTCCTCGGATTCTGTTGTTACATTTACCTTTTCATTTCTGATTTTGTTAATTTGGATATTGTGTCTGTGCTCTCTGGTTAGTCTAGCTAAGGATTTATCTATCTTGTTGATCTTCTCAAAGAACCAGCTCCTGATTTTGTTGATTCTTTGTATAGATCTTTTTGTTTCTACTTGGTTGGCTTCAGCCCTGAGTTTGATTATTTCCTGCTGTCTACTCCTCTCGGTTATATTTGCTTTTGTCCTAGAGCTTTCAGATGTGCTGTCAAGCTGCTAGTGTATGCTTTCTCCAGTTTCTTTTTATAGGCACTCAGAGCTATGAGTTTTCCTCTTAGCACTGCTTTCATTGTGTCCTATAAGTTTTGGTATGTTGTGCCTTCATTTTTATTAAATTCTAAAATGTCTTTAATTTCTTTATTTATTTCTTCCCTGACAAAGCTATTATTGAGTAGAGAATTGTTTAGCTTCCATGTGTATGTGACCTTTCTGTTGTTTTTGTTGTTATTGAAGACCAGTCTTAGTCCTTGATGATCTGATAGGATGCATGATATTGTATCAATCTTCTTGTATCTGTTGAGGCCTGTTTTGTGGACAGTTTTAGAGAAGGAACCATGAGGTGCTGAGAAGAAGGTATATTCTTTTGTTTCAGGATAAAATACCTGTTAAATCCACTTGGTTCATAACTTCTGTTAGTTTCACTGTGTCTCTGTTTAGTTTCTGTTTCTATGACCTGTCCATTGCTGTGAGTGGGGTATTGAAATCTCTCACTATTATTGTGTGAAGTACAATGTGTGGTTTGAGCTTTAGCAAGGTTTCTTTTATGAGTGTGAGTGCCTTTGAATTTGGAGCATAGATGATCAGAATTGAGACTTCATCTTGGTAGATTTTTCCTTTGATGGATATGAAGTGTTCTCCCTTATCTTTTTTGATAACCTTTGTTTGAAATTTGATTTTATTTGATATTAGAACAGTTACTCCAGCTTGTTTCTTGGGCCCATTTGCTTGGAAAAATTTTTCCAGCCTTTTACTCTGAGGGAGTTTCTGTCTTTGTCACTGAGGTGCATTTCTTTTATGCAGCAAATTGCTGGGTCCTGTTTATGCATTCAGTCTGTTAGTCTATATCTTTTTATTGGAGAATTGAGTCCATTGACATTAAGAGATATTAAGGACCAGTGATTGTAGCTTCATGTTATTTTTGTTGTTAGAGGTAGAATTTTGTTGATGTTGCTATTTTCTTTTGGGTTTGTTGAAAGAAGATTATTTCCTTGCTTTTCTAGGGTGTAGTTTCCCTCCTAATGTTGGAGTTTTCCACCTATTAACCTTTGTAGGGCTGGATTTGTGGAAAGATACTGTGTAACTTTGTTTTTGTCATGGAATATTTTGGTTTCTCCGTCTACGTTAATTGAGTATTTTGCTGTGTATAGTAGTCTTGGCTGTCATTTTTTTCTCTTAGTGTCTGTATGACATCTGCCTGATTTGGCTTTTAGAGTTTCTGGTGAGAAGTCTGGTGTTATTCTGATAAGTCTGCCTTTATGTTACTTGACTGTTTTCCCTTACTGCTTTTAATATTCTTTCTTTGTCTTGTGCATTTAGTATTTTGATTATTATGTGAAGGGAAGAATTTCTTTTCTGGTCCTATCTACTTGTAGCTTTGTAGGTTTCTTGTATGTTTATGGGCATCTCTTTCTTTAGGTTTGGGAAGTATTTTTCTAGAATTTTGTTGAAGATATTTACTGGATCTTTAATTTGGGAATCTTCACTGTCTTCTATACCTATTATCCTTAGGTTTGGTTTTCTCATTTTGTCCTGAATTTCATGAAAGTTTTAGGAGCTTTTTTCATTTTGCATTTTCTTTGACTGTTGTATCAGTGTTTTCTTTCTTATTGTCTACTATTCTTTCTTCTATATCTTGTATTCTGTTGGTGATGCTTGCCCATGACTCCTGATCTCTTTCCTAGGTTTTGTATCTCCAGGGTTGTCTCCCTTTGTGATTTCTTTATTGTTTCTATTTCCATTTTTAGATCCTGGATGATTTTGTTCAATTCCTTCACCTGTTTTGTTGTGTTTTCCTGTAATTCCTTAAGAGATTTTTGTGTTTCCTCTTTAAGAGCTTCTACCCATTTATCTGTGTTCTCCTATATTTCTTTAAGAGAGTCATTTATGTCTTTAATGTTTTCTATCATCATCATGCGAAATGATTTTAAATCAGAATCTGACTTTTCAGGTGTGTTGGGGTATTGAGGGCTTGCTGTGGTGGGAGAACTGGGTTCTGATGATCCCAAGTAGTCTTGATTTCTGTTGCTTAAGTTCTTGTGCTTGCCTCTCGCCATCTGGTTATCTCTGGTGTTAGCTGGGCTTGCTGTCTCTGACTGGAGCTTGTCCCTCCTGTGAGCCTGGGAGCCTGTGATCTTAGGTGTGTCAGCACTCCTGGGAGACCAGTTCTCTTTGGACAGGATTTGTGTGCCCAGAGCTGTGGCACAGGGTTAGCTCCAGAGCGCAGTTGGAAACTGGAAGTAGTCTGTCCCAGCTGCTCAGTGGTTCCTCTGCCCTGTGGGCTCTTGGCAGATTCCTCTTTGTACAGTGATTGGAGCAATAGTGGTATTCTCACCTGTGAGCTTAGGAGTAACAGCACTCCTGGGAATCAGCTCTCTCTGGGCAGGATTTGGTTACAGGGAGCTGTGCCACAGGGTTAGCACTGGGGCACAGATGGAGACCCTGAGGTCTTTTTTTTTAAGTTGATGGAAAATGTTAATTCTCAGGTTGGATAACCTTAGTGGAGATGTTTATCTCAGTGATCATTTGCCAGTAACTGGAAGTATTTTCAGAAGTCAACAGTTCCTTTCATTTCAGATAAAGGTAATGTGATTGGGTGTCCTTGTTAAAACAACCACAGCGATCAGAAGTTTCTGGCAAGATTATCCTTCTCCATAAGGATAGAATTTTTCACAAGAAAAATTCACCCTTTTCATAAGCCACACAGATCATAAGTTAATTTGAAAAAAATCTAAATTCTCTTGTATAAGAAGAGATGTGGTTTGCTTGTTATCTTTTATGGCATGTCAATAAGTTGTAATAGTGTTTTTGTCTTTCCTAGATCCTTAAAATTAAATAAAATCACATATTGACTTAGTTTCAAAATGAGACTGTCATCTTTATCTACCAGGGGTGATGTAGGTTGTAATGGCTAATCCTGACTGTCAACTTGAAACAATTTAGAATCACCTAGGAAACACATTTCTAGGCATCTATATGAGAATGTTTCTGGAAAGGCTTAAGTTAGGTGGAATCACTCACCCTAATATGTGGTTGGCTCCATCAGTGGACTGGAGTTTCAGAGGAAATATAGTGGAGAAAATTATCTGACCACAAGCATTCATTTCTCTCTCTGATGACTGAATTTAGGAGGTGAGCAGTTATCCCATGCTCCTGCCTACATGACTTCTTTGCTGTGATGGAATGTTCTGTCTAATCATGTGTCACAATAAACCCTCATCATTATGTACCTTTTGTCAAGGATTTTGTCACAACAGTGAGAAAAGCCATGGATACAGGGGGTTGCCTGTTTATGATCTCTGTTACAAAATTGAGCTAAAACATGAATTTTTTGACCTTGGTATGTTGTTGAGAGTGAAGTATGCAGAGGAAACATAAAACCAACCAGTGTTCAACAGAAACTTATAAAATACCATGCTCTTCAGAATGGTTTTGGACATAAGTAGTAAAGCATAAGATGAAGAAGGAGAAGGAGAAGGAGAAGGAGAAGGAGAAGGAGAAGGAGAAG
>NW_021604568.1:11778519-11841202 GCF_004785775.1 Grammomys surdaster | reverse complement strand
GAAGAAGAAGAAGAAGAAGAAGAAGAAGAAGAAGAAGAAGAAGAAGAGTAAATGGGGAAAGAAAGAGATAAAGGAAAGAAGAAATGAATGAATGAAGTAAGAAAAATAAGGAAATGAATGGAAAAGTAGAAAACAGATTTTCTTACAGTAGGTTTGGGAGAATAAATGTTAGTTTGCATAGCTATGAATTATACATAGGAGGGACTTTGCGGGAAACTAAACTATGTTATCAAGATTCTTGCCTAAGAAGTCTCTCTTCCTCTCTCTCTCTCTCTCTCTCTCTCTCTCTCTCTCTCTCTCTCTCTACTTGGGCCCACCCTGAGTATATTTGCATTGACTTTTTATAGCTGCAGATGGGCTGGTAGCAGACACTGAGGTAGTGTTATTCTCCTCATGTCTGGGGAAGTCCAAGTGTTCTGTAAAATTTCCACTAAAAATAATTAAAATCTCAAGATTCAATTCAAACAAACCATGTCTGTCTTGTGGCATAGTGATGACTCTGCTTGATTATGTTCTAGATATTCTTCCTTCCTCAAAGTCAACACTATAGCAAAGTAACAGAGATGTCACTGAGAGGTTACAGAACCAGCTTATGGATCTGTGATTCTGTCAACCCACTACAAAGCACACTTTCTACTGCAGGTGAGGTTTTATCTTCAGTAGAAAGTTAGATTTGCTAAGACTGATCATGTAGAATATGTACTGGGCAGAAAAAAACCATTTTTTCACTAGCACATTTTCCTTTCCATTTACTTCACTTATCTTTCTACCCTCCCCCAATTCTCATTCTTTCAACCAAAATTCATTAAATAGTGACTATTCCAGTACTTCATTTACCATATGGGGTTCTTCAGTCCTAGTACCTCACAAGTCATGTGTCCTGTTTTTTAAGGATTGTAATCCTGAGACAGTTGAAAACTCTTCATTGATTTCTGTAGATCTCCTTTCAGACCTGATGAGAATTCAGAGGTCTGAATACTGAAAATGATTGCTCACAAGAGATTAAATCAACACAAGTCTCATCCTTGCTTTACAAGACCAGAGCTAGCAGTGATTGTCTAACTTTTGTGTTGAGAATGAAAATCAAATTCTCAGGTGTTATAAAGCCAATTCCTGAACTAGAAAGTTGACTATCTGTATTATTTGCTTTTAATTTATAGACTTACTTCAGACTTTCTTGAAAACTGAATAGTTGGAATTTAAACACCCCCCCACATACACACATAGTGTGCATGTGTGTGTGTTTAGAAGCCAGAAGTGACCATTAGGTGTTACTTGTCAGGTACCACTTACCTGGCTTTTTGTGTCATTGTTTCAGACTTTTACCCTACACTGGCTTATTTGTCTAGATTGACTGGTTAGCATATCCCAGGTTCTGCTGGTTTCTAACTCCTCAGTGCTAAGATTATAGTCAATACCATCATCCTAGAATTTTTGCATAGATTCTAGGGATCAAAATCAGTTCTTTATGGTTGTTAGGATACTAGCACAGAGCATTTGTTTATGAAATTGACCCATGCATGTTTATATCTGGACCTCAGTTTCCTTGACTGTAAAATAGAATCCTTGCATACTGCCACTTTCAAATTCTTTTGTATTTTATGATTTCCATATTTCTTCTATCTAAATCATGCTATAGCATTTCTTCCTTATCTTTGTTTTATGGCTTTGATAGTTTTTCACTTTTTAGGTATTAAAAAATGAATCCCAGAATAAATATAGCTATAACAAGCACCCAAGAAGTTTATCAATAAGAGGGTTCAGAGTGCTGAGATAGGTGACTTTGGTGTTTCTCAGCATTCAGCATTGGTTCTGCATACTTTACGCTCATATTCTGACTCTTCTTCTGGTACCAAACTAACTGCAGCCTTACACTTTGGTCCAGGTTATGTCTGGTGTCAAGGATGGGCTGATCATCCTCTCTAGATAGATCTGGGAGACTTACATGTAGTTGTTTGAAATCACTCACTTGTTGCTAGTTAACTGTTTCACTGCCTCCTACTTGTGGGTGAGGATGTAAGTTCTTAGCTCCTGCCCAGTGCCATGTATGCCTGCCTGATACCATGTTTCCCATCATGATTGTCATAGATTCTAACCCTTTGAAACTGGAAACCACCAATAATGTTTTAAATAAATTGATTTGGTCACGGTGTCTCTTCACAAAAATATAAAAGTAACTAAGGCAGAATGTTAAAAGGATTGATTCAGTGGTATTTATATTTAGTTTTTTTCAAATTGGTCAACTAATATTTTCTGCAGATCAAAACAATTGTTATTCTGGGCTGAAAATAATTGTGGCTAAGTGGGATCTGAAAGGAAATCAGACTTGAAAATGAATTACAAGCAGTCTGTGAACTCCAGATTCCAAATTTGCTCAGGAAATTTGATGTTTCTGTTTCTCCGACTCCGTGTCCTACCAATTAGCATGCCCTTTCTCTGCAAGAATCTATCTAATATTGATAAATTGTGTGATTACGTAATTTATGACCAAGCACCAACCCTTCTTTCCATGCCATCCACCAATTCCAAGGGCTCTGGGCAACTATGACTTACTAACTCATTCTAGGAAGAGATACAGTATCATAATAGAAAAAATCTCACTACCTGATGGCTGTAGCTGGAGTCTTCTGCCAACATAGAGATTTTCATGTACTCTGAAGCCTACTAAACATCTCCTTTGCCTTATTGTCATAGAATTCAGAATGTGTTGGTGGGATTTCCTGACATAAAATAACAGTAAAATTTAATTGCATATTTAAATGGATTCTCATTTCTGGCACAAAAAGAATTGAACAGATCATGATAGTTAAATGTTATGTGTTTCTAAAGAGCAGTCTGAAAACAACAGACTGGACAACTTGTGTTTTCCAGGTCACTAAGTATGGCTGCTTTTTCCTGGAACAGGAACCACCATGTCTTCTCATGAGTGCTAGGAAGGCTCATACAGGAATCCCAGTAAGGAAGAAAGGATAGTAAAAGCTATTCCTTAAGAAGACAACAGAATGTTGAAAGGAAAGGGGTTTCTAATGATGGAGAAACGAATTTGATTATTAATTATTATTATTGTTATAATAAATACTATATAAATCTTCCTATTTTTGGTTGAGGCTAATGAATCCTCTTCTTGTAACATTATTCTGAGATAATGCATCTAGAGTGTCCAGAGTAACTGATGTGTATGTGCCTAAGGCACTGGGTCTTCAGGACTGCTCCAGATTAAGACTGCAGCCCTCTGCCACTCTGTGTTCCCTCTTTGATTTTCCCCCTTGTTTAGTTTTTGGGTATATTTGAAATAGCCTTGGAAGCATTTCCTGGCTTTATGTGGTTTCAAAGACTGTATGGAGCCCTTTGAGAAAAACCCGTGTTTGTACTGTATGCCAGGACAGACGTTCTGCTTTCTCTTTTATCTGCTGTCTCTTTTGGACTACCCAGGAGATTGGTTATGACTTTTCCACTTTTTTTTACATGTAATATATTCATGCACACTCATGTGTATGTATACTTTCCATAGAACAATCACCAGCTAAATATTTGCCTCTTGCCAACAGGCAGAATGGAGTTGTTAGATATCTACAGTTCTCTGGGTTTGTATGTTATTTAGTCTCTCATCTGAAAAATGCCTCAAGCCTACTCCATAGCCTCTTTTGTTTGGGATCATGTAAGTCTACATCTGTGAGCATTGCTGTAACATTCAAGCTAAATTGTTGTGTTTAGTTTCTGTTTCATGAAATGATTTGGCCAAGGGTCTGAATTTAGAAATAAGAAACTGTTCACTGTAGAGAAAGATACTCTTGGAGTCTACCCTCTGAGCATGGTTTCCACTCAGAACAACAATGTACCTGGCACTTGTCAAGACCTGGTGCAGGCAGCACCTAAGGAATAAAGATACAATTGGTGAAGCAAACAGGAAAGTGACCATTTATATGAGGCATTTAAAAAAATCTATGGCTTGGAGAAAATGATGATAAATTAAAAGTTAGAAGAGAAAGAGCTCATTGAATGATAAGTAATATAGTTTTTGTAATTTACTTTGTAGCAAAATTCAAGCACAGGTGTATATTTATATTGTCTAATTCTAGACCCACAAAGACTAGAGTTTTTATATAATTACCTTCTACTTATGTCATTTCAGTGATTTCTGATTGTCTCATCTTTGGCTTGAGTATTATAATAATTTCTACAACAAAGAATAGTGATGGAAAGACTAGATTTTTAGGAGTTGAAGAATAGAATTCCCTTGAAGATTGAGGCTTGCATCCCAGTCACAGGAGACAGAGAACAGTGAGAACAGAATAAATATGTGTATATAATATATTAGAAATACCCCTTTTTATAGTTTGGAGGTTAGATGCCAACAAAATCCATGGATTCAAAGCTTGCTATTCAAGTGTGGCACAGTTAGGAGGTGATGAAAATGTTAGGAGGTGGGACCTTGCAAAATCCTTCAGTCACTGGTGATATTTTCTTGAAAAAGATTACTGAGACCCTGACATATTCATGAGGTAAAGAGTTTGTTCACTTATGGATCACCAACATTGTCATTGGTATACCCATCCAAGGCCAAAGTAAATACTCTCTCTATAACTTATGTATATCACTCATTTTTTGACAATGATGAAAAATGTCCTAGCAAATTTTCAGTCATAAAATAGAAATTGGAAGGAGGAATCAGATGCATTGGCCTCTGGAGTGCAGAATTTATCACAGACTGGCTAGGAAATGCCATATTATGACTATTAAGCAGAGACTTGAGGAAGACAAGGAAAAGAACACTGGGGATATCTTGGAGAGAAGTTTTCAGGTAGTACCAGGAAAATATTATGTGCAGTTTGTCTTGAATGAGTGAAGAACTACAGTCACCACAGGTTCAGTTTGGGTGGGGGATTCCTTAGTGCCCACTCCAAGTGTTTGAAGAATATTATACTTGAAGAGAAACTGTATAGGGGGATTATTTCAGAGCAGAGAAGTGATAATTGACCTTCGCTTCACTGAATCTGCTAAATATATTATGTTCTAGAATATATTTATTTTTCAATATTTTCTTGATTTTTGCTGAGTTTTCAAATATATCAGAAGAATTTATAACCAATCAATTACCATCAATTTTATATAAACTTAGTGCAAGTAATGTAAGTAGATGTAAGACTGTAAGTAATGGAGATAAGAAATATTCCTTTATGTGCTTTAATTTTCTGTATCTAGAAAAATGAATGCCCCATGCAATATATCAAATATAAGCAGTTTATATAAAATAACAGTATGTGACTTGAATGAGCAACTGGACACTTCCTTCCTTTCAGGAGCATTGATTCTCTAAAAGGCAATAGTTATTTTCTAGTGGCTAATTTTCATGATATTCTTCAAAAACTGGGTGATTTGTCAGTTTATCCTTAACATATAGTAATATTTATTACATATCTCAGTTCACTAAATATCTCTACCTAACAAGCATTTCATATTGATTTCGGATTTCATCTGTATCTTTTGCTAACAAGTTTTACTTTCTTTGTATTAATATATTTAAATTGATCCAGTTTAATGCAAATTTAATTCACTATAAAATCTTCATTTTGACCAGTTCTTTAGCCTGGAAATTCACCGAGTGTTTTTCTTCCTATCTTTCTCTTCCTTCTTTCTAGAAAAGACATCCTGGTTTCAAAAGAGTTGTACCAATGGCTGTGGGTATACCAATGACAATATTGGTGATCTATAAGCGAGCAAACTCTTTATTTCACGAATATGTCAGGGTCTCAGCAATCTTCTTAAAGAGAAGGGGATTTTTTGTATGAGAAAGTCCAAAAAAAAAATGAAAACAGTATCTGTGCCTTTGACTCTGCACTTACTGTGGTATACAAATACTGGGTCATCTCTAACTTCTCTGTCTGGAGAAATATTTTATATATGTGAAAATGTTAGAAAAAATAAGGGGATATTTTGTTTTATAATTTCACATCATAGTCCATCACTGAAGGAAGTTAGTATAGAAATTCAAGGCAGGAGCCTGGAGCCAGGAACCAAAGAGGAGGAATGGAGGAACACTGCTTACTGGCTTTTTGCTCATGGTGTGCTAAGCCTGTTTTCTTATTTAACTCAGGATCATCTTCCCAGGTCTGGCATTGTGCAGAGTAGGGTGGTATCCACCACATCAATTGTCAATCGAGAAGATGTTTCATAAATTCCACAGGCAAATTTAATGAAGGCAGTTTTTCAACAGAGGTTCTGCCTCTTAGATGACTCTAGTTTATGTCAAGTTAACCAAAACTAACCAACACACACACACACACACACACACACACACACACACACACACAAGCCCAGCACAAATTCAGTTACTTTGCAACTTTTCTACCTTTTCCCCTTGACAGATAAGTGTTCTGTTATCTTCTATAAAAACGTGCCTTTTATCATAGCTCTATAGCCTCCTTCCCATCATTTTGTCTGTATCTGCACTGTAACTCTCCAACAATAATTTATAACACTTGCTGACTCTGCCTTTCAAGACACATGTCAGTGGACACAAATGAGAAGACGTACATGGATATGGAAATGACTTTGAGGAGATGTCTTGGCACTAAGAGTTTTTTTAATACTCCATCTGAAGTAAGCAGATTTACTAAAGGCCTTTGGAGTTTCCTCTGTGGTTTCTATTATGATGGTAATCACAATCTGCATATAATGATACGTTATACAATGATCTTGAAAGGCCATGAAGGTGAACAGCTTTTAAAAGAACAAAGTTATTTTAAATTGTTATTAAGGTTTTGGATTAGGGGCATGAGTCTCACTGCACTCCACAAGTAAAGATAATTTTAATTGAGCTAAGAAGTATGAAATTTAGGTCACAAGTATAATGAATAGTTATTGGAAGGAAGATTATAGATAATGGATTATACTCATATCAGTTCTGCTCTCAAGAATCTGCTTTAAAGGCCAATAAAGTTTTCCTATTTGACATAATATTTTTTGTATGTCTTTAGTGTATGTCACTGTTCAGTTGAATCTTGATCTTCACACCAGTGTCTCAAAAAGTATTGATATCTCAGGTGATGATAATTATGAATTTTTTCCATTGTTTCACTGGAATCTGCCTAATTCCTTCCAATGTGAAATGCTTGGGGTGATAGGCACTGATATACTAGTGAGATATGATACTACCATCACTGTCTAATTCCTATTCTGGTTGGTTAAGTGTACAATTATGTGAGTCTATTCAATATGTTCATGAGTGACTTAAAACTGATACCATGCCATGGATTTACCAGCTTTCAAGAAGAAGGTCTAAGTTTTGAAAGAAAAGAGAAGGGAATTTTTAAAAATACCATCAGTATTGTTAACTGAATATTTGGGTAATAATATATATTTTTTCAAAAGAAAACAAATTTCTGTAGAGGAATTTTAATCCAGCAACATGGCTGCTCTGACAAAGGATCACATCCACAGACCTAGTTCTGTATGACTTGGCTGGAATGCAGGAACACTCTGTATTATAGTATTATCTGGCTGCAATATAAACATAGACAGGCCCTTAGTATACAACTTTAATCTCAAACAATGAAGGCACAGCTAGTTTGTAGAAGGAAGCAGCCATGTTTGAAAGTGACATCTAATTGAGGGGCAGACAAAATGATGAATCATAGAAAGACTTCGGAGAATGAGTCAGAGATAAGATATGCTCAGTTCTCATGAGGACAGGAAAGAGGGGCAACTTAAAAGAACAGCACAGAAGCAGTTGGGAGTAAGTGTAGTGAGTACAGTCCACTGGAGTTGAGTTCATTCATGAGTTCATACAGTTGAGAGCAGGTCAGCAGGGGCAGTTGAAGCCAGAGAATGAGAAGGACCCAGAAGATTAGAACAAATTGCTAGAGTTAGTTTGAGCCCCAGCAGGAAAATTCAATAAGAAGCCAAGAGAAGCCAGATTGAATAAATCGCTAGAAGAGTAGGTGGAGCCAAAACAGCTGAGTTGAACCAGCCAGCCAGGGTTCATAAAGAACTAGAAAGGGTGAGTTTATTCAACAGTAGCCTCTGAGATGACAATTGCATCATGTGAATAAAAGTCACTATTATAGACTTCAAAACCCTTTTTATTCTGTGCTGGATCATTAAGATTTATGCTGTTTCTATTTATGCACATATATCAATAAGTTTTCAACTCTATGTAAAGCTATATCATGAACTTGCTGTTAATCTATTGAATGGTGATCTGAAACTCATTATCTTAAAAAAATGTATCATCACAGAACTTAGTACTTTGAAGTCATTTCTTCCTTTCATTATTTAAACTATGTCATTTACTTATCCTTTGAAGGCAAATTACATTTCTCTCGTGAATATAATTGAGAACAATCTAAAGAAGATTATAATGGTTCGTGTTCTGACTTAGGTTAAAATCCCGTTTTCTTCCTGCATCATTCTTGACCTGGAATGAGTTATTTACTTCTTTGAGCTTTTACTCATTTAGATATGAGTATAGATACTATCATTTACCTAATAATGCTGCTTTGAAGGCTAGATATGATTCTTTTACTTATTGTTTAGATATGAGTATAGATAATATCATTTGCCTCATAATGCTGTTTTGAAGAGTAGAGATGATCCATAAAAAGTGTTCAGAACAGAGGCTGGTATAGAACAGGACTCTGATGCTGTCAAAGTTCATTTTATAAACATTTGTGAGTGAATGATAAAGGTATCAAGATGCAACTCGATGGGAATACAGAATGTTACGGCTCTAGCATTACTAATCAGAGTAGAAAATATGTTTCGAATATATTTGAATGACAATTTCTAACAGCATATAATTGGGAGTTTTAGATAGTCATAAATGGTCTGATATTAAATCAAATCATTAAATATTAAATTAAGTCATGGCTTTTTAAACATAGAGCTTAATATACGCCAAGCATTCTCTTCATGGCTGAATGATGCTTCAAGTCTGACAAGATCCTAGTGCAAACTAGTAGGAAGCTAAAGTAATACTTAGTGGCAAGTGCTGACAAGGACCAATAGAGACTGAAACTCTTCATACATCATTAGAATTAATAAAAGATTTATAGTCACTCTTAAAACAAGATTTGTAGTTTTTTATAAAGTTAAATGTACACTTGATACATGATATAATAATTTTGCTTGGAGGTAGAACTTAGGTTCACACAAAAACATACTTATTAATGTTTATTGCTAATAATTTGCAGCTCCCAAAAAATTTCCAGTTGAGAATAAATAGACAAAACCTGGAACATTTATGTAATCAAATATGATTTAGCAATTGAATGGAACAAACCACGTAGCCATATACTGATATGTATGGATCTCAAATGCATTATACTGAATTTTGGCCATTAGACCGAGAAGGTCACATGCTATACTGTTGCATCTTACAACATTCTGAAAAAAAAAGCACTATGTGTTCCAGAAACTGTATTTGAAGAGAATGCTTGTGAAAGGGCATGAGGGAACCTGGTTGTATGACAGAAAGATCAGCACCATTATGGTATTGATGATCATATAAAGGTGGATGTTCTACAGGGGTTATAGAATTGTATATCAGAAAAGCTATGATTTTCTTTATAAAAATGGTACATCAGTAAAGTGAGTTAAAACACAAGTTCACAAGTATAACAGCATACTCGTGTTTCACAAAACTGGGGCATAGGTGTTTGGGAATTGTATAAATTATTCCCTTTATTTATGTGTTTAAAACTAAATACACAAAAATAAAGAAGACCCCACTCATTTTTTTTTGGCAGGAGTTGGGTAAGTGAATGCTTATTATGTTGTTGATGAATATGCAAATTGCTACAAAACTGTTTGAATGTAATTGTGAACAGCTGTTAAAGCATGCAATTGCATAGAGCCTTTGTTGCTGAGGTCCCATTCAGTGAATCTCTCCTGTAAAAATAAAACCCTCAGGTTTTTAAAGCTTTGTGCATAAAGTTGTTTATTACAGCACTGTACTTCCTGGCATACAACTGAACATAAAATGTGTGCCCATAAGTGAAGCTCTAAAAATGAAAGTTTCATCCTTGTAAAACCCATGTACTTCTCAGCTACAGAACACTCACACTATAAACGATTACACAAATACCACAGTAACAAGCTAGAATGCTAATGTACAAACCTGACCATTCATAGGATAATGTGTTCATCTGTATGGGCTGCTATATCAAAATTGTTACTAACTGTCACTGCTTAAAAACAAATAAACAAACATCATCTCTCACAGTTTTGGAGGATGTCCTTGAAGGCCTGATGACTCAGGGTTAGATTAGGCCTGTTTTACATGTGACAACTTCTATATACTTCAAGAGAGGCACAAGCTACTCTAGGCTACTTTCATAAGGGGAATGTCTTACTAATGAGGGCTCAGCTGTGTATTAAGCACTTCCCCAAAGCCTCAGCGCAGCAGGCTAAGAATTTCAACCTAAGAATTTTGATCGAAACACAATTTTTCTCAAACTTTTATGTGAGATTAAAAAAGTCAAAACAAGGGTTTTTTAAAAGTCAAAACAAAACAAGAAATTAAGAACTATAAGTTCAAATATTCAAATTCTTGTCATCATTGCTTCTGGTCACCAAGGGCTGCAGCTAGAAGTGTCCACCGTCGAATTTTACATTGCTTTCTGTACATTTCTTGGGAGGTCTAGAGCAGAGCTAAATTTTATGAAATGAAAAGTGATTTCCATCCTGTTCTTCATAGAGCATCCAGTAATCTACAGAGTGGTTATAGTTTTATGTTCCCATTATATTATTCATTTAATGCTCTTTCACATTTGAAGGTTGTTGTCATATAGGCCCATGTGGCCTATGAGATTGACTTCAACTTCAGTTATTTGTCTTTCAAGACTTAAGGTAAGCTGGGTATGGTGATGCACACTTTGCTTCCAGCATTCGGGAAGCAGAGATTGATTTGGTCAACATAGGAAACTCAAAGACTACCAAGGCTACTTAGTAAGATCCTGCCTTAAAAAGAAGGAGAAAGGGAAGAGGAAGAAGGAGAGGAAGAGGAAGATGATGAAGAGGAGGAGACTTAAGATAAATTCAACTTAAAGGAGAAAGTAAAAGAAAAAGAAAAAAGAAAAGATAGCATTAATATCATGTTGAATATAATAAATGTCTCATTGGCATGCCTCCAAAGTGTCCTCTCAAAGAGGAATTTTTTTAAATGTGGTAAATTTTAAGGTAAATGGCAAGTACTCAATTGAATGGGAGAAAAATGGACCAAATAATATTATATCTTCATAGAAAAAATAATCTGTCTAATGGGAAGAATAATTTAATCACCATTGCCTTCATCTCTACATGCATGTTTGGCGGCACCTCAGGGAAGGAAACAAGAGAGCTCATTGTCTGCACTCCAGATTTTCCACACTGCTGAATTGGAGAACTTTTTCTTAGAAAAGCAGATTCTATGCATTTAGTGCATTAGACATACTCATAATTGAAGATATATCTATAATTAAAGATTGGACTCTTCCATAATCAGCAGTCTATACTGAAATGTCAGTAAGTATTTTTTCTTAAGTTGCCAAAGACATTTTAACTCTCTTCATGATAAAATGAAGGCTACATCCATGCACCAATGACCTATACATGAAGTAGGAGGAACTAAATGCACTAGGGTCCAGAAATACCTGGGAGTTTAAAATCCCATGGAGAATGTCTCATGATACTTACCAAGGAGTAGGGAATGCCTTTGTTTGGGGTCATAAACCTCTGTGATGTAGTTGTAGGTTTGGGGTACACAGACTTTGTCACTTCAGTGTATGAAGGCTGATATGTTGTCTAAAATTTCCTGCTTGGGTCTTTCTGGTAATCTATTTTACATTTTGTTCTCTCTTCCTGATTTCTCCTATAACATCCCTTTAATAACCTCACATAACTCCCTGTTTTTTACCTGCTCCCTGGGAAACCCAAAGAGGCAACTATTTTGTCTCATTCTAATCTTGGAGCCACAAATGAGGCAATTAGGGGGAAATGTATTATGAAATAATAATTGAACACATCTTGTGGAGAAACATTAGAGATTGTTTCCATATGTTGATTTGGCTTCCTAATTACTCTCATTTTATTCACTTAATCATTCACTCCCTGAAAGAGAGCTCAATGTTTTCTGCAAAATGGCTAGAAGCAATAGTGATGGGCACACACCCCTTCACAGGATGGGGCAGAAAAACACAAAAAAAATAATGAACTTTTCATTGCATCCACACAGGTTACCTAAAAGTGATAAAGTAAGTCTCAAGATTAGCTCATCTGTGAATGTGTTCATCATTTCAATGCCAAAATACAAACTTCCTCAAGTGCCAACTTACTCGGAATAGTTTGGGTAGAGAAATTTTAGAAATGGATTGGTATGAGATAAGAAGCCTTCAATAATAAATATTCCATACAATAATGATACACCCAGCAATGCCTTTTATGAGTTTGAAAAATCACACTTGGAAGAAATCTGGGAGAGTTGTAGAACCCAAATATTCATTAACAAAAATGAAACAATTACTAAAATTAATTATGGAAAGGAGATGTCTTCTAGATTGAAAAAAACACTAATTTATTCTAAGTTTATTTCATGGGTTATTTGTTGTGAGATGTAAGTTTTAGAATAAAGCACTGGGAAAGAGGAATAAAAGCTCAGAAATTTGAAAACAGGCTTCTCTGTGTCCCACACTGTTGTAGGTTACATATGTTACCTCTGACCTTCATTCCCTCTCTCTTGCTTATTTTGTTCATGTTTGAGGACTCCTTCAGTTTAAAGGACAGTCCACTGTGTCCCTCTCTCATCTATATCAAATGCCCATGGCTATATATGCACAGCAATCTACCTGCTATTATCTACTTCTTTTTTATTTAATGCATTCACTGTTTTCCTTAGTGACAGATTTGTCTACTCATTGAAATGAGCACAGACACGTTTTGCATTATTCTCCATCAAGAGCTATCATAAAGTGTATATGGCAACAGCACAGGAAGTTATGTGTTGTGAAGTAAAAGAACATTTCTGAGCCCCAGAATGTATCTCACCCCAAAAGGAACAGTTGAACACAGTGAGAGACTCATATACTTTCACATACCTATATTCTTTCAGAAACTGGAACTCTATAGAGACTGGCTTGCCAGGATTTAAGAACACTAACATACATCTCACAAGGACACAGACCAGGGGGCTAGAACACTCAGAATAAATGGGGGTACAAGACCTTTAGAATAGTGTTTCTTAACCTGTAGGTCATGATCTGTTGAAGGGTACAAAGTCTTAGGCCAGTGTTTTTCAAACTGAAGGTCATGACCTGCTGGAGGTGTTGAACTACCCTTTTACAGGAGTCACCTAAGACCACTGGAAAACACAAGTTTTTATCTACATTATCATTCAAACAGTAGCAAAATTATAGTTAAGAAGTAGCAACAAAATTTTATGATTGAGGACTACCACAACATGAGGGAGTGCACTAAAGGGTTGCAGGGTTAGGAAGGTTGAGAACCACTACCTTAGAGGAACAGCTTAGTTAGTGGAGAATTTGAATCAGAAGTGAAGCAAGAGGAACAGAGTCTATTTATAGTTTTGTAAAGCTTATTGTGTGTAAAGCCTTCTAGATACTACCTACTTGATTTTTAAAATATTTTTATGTGTGTATGTGTATGTACATGTGTGAGTCAGGATGCATATTGGAAAGTCAAAAGACATCTTTGGGAGTCAGTTCATTCCTTTTACCAGGAGGATGCCAGGTATTGAATTCAGGTCATGAGACATGACAGCAAGAATTTTGCTGACTAAGCCATTTCATGGCCCTACTTGAGTATTCTCTAACCGTTTCAATATTCTGTTGGACTCTTGAATGATCAACCTCTTTGGCATAGGACTCAGTAAGGCTAGTGCTTGCTAAGAGCTACAAAGTTGGCTTCAGAATCAGGTTTCTCTTTTACTTTGTTACTTCCTGTTAAAGAGTTGGCTCTTCTATTTGTGAGAGGGGTGGCAATTATAAAATCTGGTAGGAAAATCTCACACACTAAAGAGAAACAAAAAAAGTTGAAGGTTGATCACCTAAAAATAGCTGGTGTTTCAAAGTCTGAATGTTGTGTGCAGAAATGTTTTTCTTGCTTCCTGGAGGTCAGCATTTATTTCTAACCAGGCTATAAGTTCACCAGATGGACATTATTATAAAGGGCAATCTGCTTTCTCTTCCCGCAAAAGTTATTTATTTAAATGTAGTTATTGTTTTAACTCACCCACCTATTACTATCCAGGTTAATACTTGACTATAGAGCTGGACTCTGTAAAGCAGCCAAGTTGGCACATATCATTAACTATCACAGGCTGTAAATAAATCAGACTGGTATCCTTAGAAATGAATTAACGTAGGATGCCACCTCCTAGATGAAGATCTACAGGCAATTAGAAATTTTTGATAGAAGGAAAATCAATCTTCCCTAGGGAAGAGCCCTCTAATTGGTTGTCTAGTACCAAGTGGTGAGCCAAGAAACATATGCATGTAGGTAACATTGGGTGGACTCAGCAAGTGTTATTTCTATGTTTGGTGGCCATAGACTTGCTAGGGAAGGCCAATAATAGGAGGGGTAGCAAGGAAGAGAGGAAAGGATAGAATGATTTAATTATGTTTTAATCAAATAAAAGGGAACAAAGAATAAATTTGGATAGTGATACCAGGAATCGCACATACTGGGAAAAGATAAAGAGTATGAAGGGTATGTGGAGGACAGATGAAAAAATCCTACAGACTGAGAAGAAAGGTCTCAGGAAAAAGTAAAGTTGCCAATGTCTTCTTTTAAACCCTTAACCCAAAGAGTCATGAGGTTTCTCTGCTCTCAATCTGTAGTATTTTCCTGTTTCAACCTTAGCAAACTAACACAATAACCACCAGCCTGATCCAGCCTTTCTTACTATAATAGTATCTTCATTAAGATTGAATCTTAACACTCATCTGGATGGAAGATTAGTACAGAGTATGAGGGAAAAGAAAGAAGAGAAAAATCAAGGCTGTTTGCTAGAGTACACATGCTAAGAAATGCCAAACGTCTGTGTTAAGGAAGGAGAGAAGTCATGATATATGTGAATTGGTTTATGATATCACCTGGAGTTGTAATAAAACTCTTTCATTGACGACAGATATTAGAATATTCAAAATAGATCCATCTTTAAGAATACTAGCTATTGGTGGAAAGAGAAGCTTTCAAGTTAATCAGTAAAGATTTCATAAATTTATGCAATTTTTGGATTATGGTGAAGTCAATAACCACCTGATCAATGTCAACAGGTCTGTGTTTCCAACATAATAAGGAGACTTTGTCTGGGGCTGTTTTCTCCCACCTGGGTTAGAGTACTTCTGTTAGGAATGTTTTCCCATACCATTAGTATTTTTCCATCTTTATATTTGACCAAGTTGTGATTGCTCTCAGCTCTTGAGTATAGCCTGTTTCAATCACATATAATCGTGGTGGTAGAGTTTTATTTTATCACAACCTGAATCCTACAACACTGTCAGATGTCTAGGAAAAAAGTCAGTAATGCTTTTCTTATGCAACTGAAGTTCTTCCCTCACAAAGTTCACTCTAAATAGTACCGTATGCACACGTGATGGTTAGTGATGGTCATGGTTAATGATATTACTGCAGCAATAATGATGATGATTAAGTTCCTGGTGATATAATTTGGTAGCTTTTACTTAAATATTTCTTTCAACCAAGCTCTGTCCAAGTGCTTAAATACTTAGTCTTCAAAGCCAATTAGTCATTAATCTGCTGATTATTTATCAGCTTGATAGACATAGGAAACTGAGTGAAAAATTTGTTCAAATCTTAAAAGTTAGTGTTAAGGAAAGCAGTGCTAAGTGCTGAAGTCATAAGTCCTTGTATTTCATGTTTGGCTTATTGAACTTACTGCTCTCATCTAAATAAAAATTTCAACCCTTTCATTAGAAGCTTCTAACTCTACTTTCCAATGATCTATGCTAACTATGCCTACTCTTAAAAAGTATTCTTAACACAAAAATGATGCAGGTAAGGTAGCTCGTGTATTGGCTTGCTCGATTTCCTTACGTAATAGACATAAATTTGAGGATTTACTGTAACCTATAAACATATATACTTTATGTCAACTAAGAAAGTAGTAAATAGCACCAACAGTACTGTTTGTATGCTTTCTCTTAAAGAGTTTCTGAAGTGGATTAATGATTATGTTTTAGGATCCATACTTCTTTGAATCCAAGACAAGGCTAGATTCTGCAGATGAAATTACCATGAGTTCATAGTCTTATTAATGAGGTTTAATTGAGAAGCTTTTACCTTTATCTCAAAAATTTAAATACATATGGCAATAACCACTATCTCACCAAAGGCAATGAGTTTGTAATTCACTGTGCCTAAGCAAAATGTAACATATTTCTCATTTTTTGCACCTTTCCACCCAAGTCCTTTATGTTGCTTATTTGATGATATTATAAATGTGGCTTTGACAAAATATTTGTAAAAAATTAATTTATCAGTATCTTGAAGCCATGTAATGGACATTTGGTAAAATGTGCTCCTCAAGTGATAGATCACTCCAACTTATATTTTCAAAACTCTAAAAAATGCTAGTCTTATCTTTCCTTACTTAGTAATAATCAGTGATAATTTTCCAACTGTGAATTATCATTTTCACTATTAAAGATTACATGTCAGTGTAAGATCTGGCAGGCTGGTGTCTTCTGATAACCACGATGAAAATCATTGAGTTTCCCTTCCCATACTACATTGAAAATTTTAGTTTGTCACCAAGCATCACAATAAGAGACATGTAAATTGTCATATAGTAATCCATACCTCAGAACAAGGAGTTTGTGTTAGTTGATAAATATAAATACAACAGATGAAGAACTTTGTGTGCTATAGATGAATAAGATCCTAAGGGAGTGTCTTCTTGAATCTTTATAGAACAAACATGAAAAGGAGGGTAAAGTGCAGAGTGTGTGTGTTAGGTTCCCAGAAGCCAGTGTTTTCAGTCTTGGAGCTTTCCATATCTCTGAGAATTTAGCAGCAGCTCCTCCTGGGTGATAATCATCTGTTTATTTGGCAGTCATTTCTGCCTTCCTCTGGTGTTCCTGGGGTTCTCACAGAATCTCTGCCTTTCCTCATCCCATGAAAGTCCAACCACAGTGGCGGTGTTCTGAATCTTTGCTCAATTGGTTAGCACTTGAATTAGGTGGATTCAAAAGTAACTGGCAAATCCACCTGTGCAGCATGTACAGAACAGGTTGTGGTATCAGCCATGGGAAGGTTTTCAGGTTTAGAAGCTGGGCAGCAATGATTGTGAGCCAGGCAGCAAATGAGTTGTTTTCTTTACACCCCTTCCAGTGACTTGCCATAAAAAAGCTGATAGAAGGATTTTATTCTACACTTCTCCATGGTCCTCTAACTGGAAAATGGGTTTAGATATTGGCATAGAGTCAAATTAAATATCAGATAAGAATCTGCAAGCATATGAAATGAAAAGATCAATCAAAGTGAATAGTGATTATCAGTTCTGCTTTCATTCTTAGTCTAGGGCCAGAGGCAAGTTTAATATCAAAACCAAACATCAAACAATTTTCTCTAAACCAAAACAGGCAACTTGAAAATATAAGGGAGTCGTTCATAGAAGATGGAGTGGTGGTGCTCGCCAGCCTGCAGCCATATTCTGGCATATTCCTCTTAGACTTCTTGACAAATGATGGCTTCATGAATTCACTTTCAACTGTTTCCTCTCCAAACTTTTCCAAGGTTGCTTTGGTCAAAGTGTTCAGGCAGGTCTCCAGGGTTAAAAGCCAATAAACCAGTGAAACAGACTGACCTATGCCTAAAGACCTCATGGCTGAGTCTTAATTTCATTGTTCTTCTGTGGAGTTGTTTGGTTATGTGTAGGGAGAGGAGGAGTACTCAAGAGTAGAAGCAGAGAGACAACTAGGGAACTGTTATTGAAAATGATCTTGTTAGGAGTTTCCTGCCTGAAAGCAGAAAGGCTGAGAGGTGATTTAGAACTTCAGCATTCATACGATTTTACCTACCATGCATCAGACAGAGCCAGGCTCCCTTTCCCTGGCTGCATGAACAGGGTATCTTTCCCTTGATCAGTTTTGGGGCAGTCATTTATCTCAGCTAATGATTTTTAGAGAAATTTCCATCTCTATCTTTTATGCAGAGGGAGAATGAAGAAGGACAAGTTGATATGCTTATGGGCAAAAGTAATAGGAAGACAGTAAAACTCTCTCAGCCTAAAGATAATTATCAAAAATCAGAAGCATGAAAGTGCTGCCTCAGTCTCATAAATGTGTTTTGTGTGATGTAAATCATATTCAAAGTTGAAATTTGAGAAGATATATTCTACTGTGAAGGCCACATATGATTTTCAGCCACATAAATTTATTTCCTCTCCAGCTGTGGGTGGGTGTCACCTCAACCTTTGGTATAATGTAAGAAACATTAGCTAGGTCATGGTAGCCACAAAATGAATTGTATGAGCAGCTGCCTCTTGTGCCTGGGATGTGTCTTCTTAGAAATATTCAGCTGACATTTTTAACGGTAGACATTATGGAGTTGTTTTTGCATTTCTTTCTGATGGTTAGAAAATTGGTACCTTCTGTCCAGGGAAATGAATTTCTGACTTTTTCCTCAGCCATTCTGTAAAATGTGAAAGACTACTGCACAGATAATATCTGCAATGCTGCGCTCATTACAGGGTGCAAAGAAATTAAGTTTCAGAAATTAAGTTCCATTCCTCTCCAGATCCTTCATCATTCTTTAGTTTAAGTCTTTCAATCCCCCCTTTTTTTTTAAATATGAGAAAGACATTGAACAAACACAATTAAATTGGCAGGAACTGCATGAAGCTTTGATGAAAACAAATTATTATTCCACATTTTATTGTGGAGTTCTGTATGACTATTGGGTCAAGCGTATATATGCATACATGCATACATACATACATACATACATACATACATATTAATTTGCTCATTAATGCATTTACTCAGTGAGCCATGTTTCCCAAGGTTATCATTTATAATAATTTGATTTTTCAACTTTACAAAATTTAATATCACCATGGAGATGAACTTTTGGACATGTCAGTAAGGAATGTTTTAGGTTATGTTAATTGAGGTGGAAGGCACACTCTTTGTGTGGGAGGTACCAGTCCAAGTGTTGGGAACCTGGACTAAATAAAAAGCCAAAAGAGAGATGGGGATCGGCATCCATTATTTCCTACTTCCAATGACAAATACATTACAACAGTGGCCTCAAGCTGTTGATGCTGTGACTTCCTGCTACGGTGTAGTCTACCATCAAACTGTGAGACAAGACAAACCTTTCTCACTGAAGTTGCCCTTGTCTGGTGTTTTGTCACAGCAATTGAAAGCGTAACTAAATATTATTCTCATCAAAGATAGCTTATATCCAATGACAAATTGATACTGGAAACCAAACTGAATTCTAATGTCTCAATTTACATGACTCTGACAGACTATTTAAATGCTAGAGGCCCAAGGTGTCAGTTCAAAGTTGTGTTGACTTAGTGTCATAGTTAAACTCCTCTCCAAATCCTATTTCTTATGTGTGCTGAGTGTATGCTCCAACAAACTGCCTTTAAGAGAAACTATGTCAGAGTCTATTTCCAGATATTTTTACTTAGGAGGATTTAATTCCTTTGAAAAGTATAGTTTATACTTTAAAGTTTTTAGTATGCATAATCTTTATATATATATATATATACATATATATATATATATATGTATATATATATATCCTTTTTTTTATCCTTTGAAAAATCCCTTAAATCTAGAAAAATAATGGATCTCATCTATAAATGTGAAACAGAATTCAATTCAGAGTTGAGACTTTAGCTTAGCCATGTGTAGTCGGAGATGGACTTTCTTTAATCTCCACTTGCTTTTTTTGGCCCCCTTTCTTTCCTTTTCTTTATATCTTCTAAAAATATTTCTTAATATTAACATTCAATATTTAAATTTCTAATTTAATAATATTTTACATTTGCACTGTACAGTGTGCATGGCACATGTGGAGTTCTAAGGAAAACTTAAGTTATTTTCTTACATCTTTCCATGGGCTCTGGGTTTTGAACTCAGATAATTAGGCTTACAGAGCTAGCTCCTCTACCTACTGAACCACCCAGCTACTCTACCTCTCCCCTTTCAGTTCCTTCTGCTTGTCCTTGTTTGGCACAATAATTTCCACAAGTTTTTATTAGCAGAACAAAAGTTAAAGTCTTTATGTCTCAGCTTACTTCTTGTTTTCTTCTTTTCATTAATACCTCTGTGTTAATGAATTTGTATTAATACAGAATACTTGATGTAAACATTCTGAAATATTTATTTTGGCTATGGCTTCAGAGAATATCACCCCATCCTGGCAGGAAAGGCATGGCGTTCAAAGAAGTTTCCACTTACAGTGAAAGGAATGTGAAGTGTTTTGCTCACTTCCTGGACCCAAAAGAAGCATGCCAAGAGTAGAAACAGAGTTGGCATGTATCCTTCAAGATCTGTCACTATAGCTATGTGTCTGCTAACTAAATAGTGTGTCCTAAAGTTTATACAACCTTCTAAAATGGATAAAAACTTAGTGTTCACATACAGGAGACTAGATAACAGTTCATGTTCAAACTATATCATTTCTCTGATGATAGACATTCATTTTATAGTTTATCATAAAGACTTAGTTTACATTTTACACATTAGCATGAAAGCCTGCTCTGAGCACCATACATGAGCATGTTAATTAAAAATGACAAAATCTCAATCAGAGGATAAGAAAGTAATATCACAAAGTTGTAAAAATGACTGAATAGTGTTATGGTAATATAGAATCTCACAAAGATAGGTGCTAACCTATCTTTGTGCCTTCTCCTGGTGGCATAAAAATATTACACTCCCTCACTGCAAAAAAAATGGTGAATAAAATGACAAATACTTTTAACTGTCATCCTAGAATACTGTGTGTTCACATAATCTCTATTCAAATGAATACAGGTAGGATTTTGAAATCTATCCTTTCCCTAGTTCCTTATCCATAATGGTTAGAGATTTCTGACAGCATATTTATTCTAAGCCTACTTTCTCCTTCAAGACAAAATGGAAGCATGAGGTTACCTTCCTTTTTTCAGTCTCCCTCTCTCTCTCCCCCCCCCCCCTCTCTCTTTCCTTCCCCCCTCTTCTCTCTATGGTCTTTTTAAAAAATGTTTTTTGACACAGGAATTTCTCTGTGTAGATTTGGTTGTGTTGAAAGTCACTCTGTACACCAGGTTGGCCTAGAAGTGACAGAGAGCCACCTGCCTCTGCCTCCTGATTGCTGAGATTAAAGCCATGGGCTACTTCGACCCAGTGAGATTTTTTTTCTTTTGTAGTAAACTAAAGCAAAATCATAGACCTATTCTTCCAAAGCACATGGGTTTATGCTTCAGTGGTTAATTTCAATTTTTTTTTAAAAAACGGATTTGACTTTTTATTTTTAAGAAGCTGGATCTGAATCTTTCATTTCAGCTATGTGAAGTCCTAGAGCACTTCTTGGTGAGACATTTTGATTGTTCCACTACCCATTGAGAACCAAGGAAAACAGGAACCAAAACAGGTGTGTTGAGGGTGAGTGGTGGGATGCACTGTTTCTTGTGACCTCCAGAAATCTGTGTCGTCCTTGTTGACTCAGTTATAAATGAGCTGATGTCGGTGTTCTAGTCCTAAATGTGTCTATGAACAACATCTTCATTAAAGTACATCTGAGGCTTGTCCATTCTCCAGAAATGAAGTTACATTCAATTTCATAAACATTATGTGTAATAAAACTTTGATGATTAAAAAAAATCACAGCTCTCTTATATATTGAGAAAACTGCTTCCAATTTCTAAAAATAAATTATTCTTTTCTTATACAATTGACCCCTCCTGCAGTTTTCCTTCTTTCTGCTCTTCTCAGTTTCCTTATCACCTCCCTTCTACCCTAGATCCACTCCTCCATGGTTTCCCTTCAGAAAAGAGAAGACTTCCCAGGATATTAACCAAATGCAGCCTAACAATATACACCAAGGCTAGGAACAGTCCCTCATATCAGAGGCTTGTGCAAGGCAAACCAGTAGGAGGAAAAGGGTCAGAAGAATAGAGAAAAGATTCTGAGACATCCCCACTCTCACTCTTAGGAGTTCCACAAAAGCACTAAATTAATAACAAATATGCAGAGGAACTAGCACAGATCCATACAGGCTCTGTGATTGCTGCTTCAGTGTCTGTGAGTCCCGGGAGCCCTGTTTAATTGATTTTGTGGGCTGTATTCTTTTGGTGTCCTTGATGTCTCTGGATCCTATAATTCCTCTCATTCTTCAGAGTTCCCAAGCTCCAAGGGAGGAGATCCTATGTAAGTCTCCAATTTGGACTTTCTTTACCAAATGTTTGTCTATGGCTCTCTGTGTTTGCTTCTATCAGCTGCTGGAGGAAGCTTTTCTGATGACATTTAAGATAGGCACTGAGCTATGAGTATAGTAGACTATCATTATGAATCATCTTATTTTTTTCTTATCCTAGGTCTCTGGGCTATCCAACTTCTGGTTTCTTCTCTTCCAGGCAGTGTTGAGCATGGGCTCCCTCTCCTTGTGTGGGCCTCAACTAGATCAGTCATTGGTTGGCCACTCTCAAAAGTTCTGTGCCTGCATTGCCCCAGCCCATCACACAGGCAGGATGGAGAGTAGGTTGAAGCTTTTATGGCTGAATTGGTCTTCTGGTCTCCACCACTGGAAGTTGCCTGGTTATACAAGTTCAGTTTCCATATCCTCTATTACTAGGAGTCCTTGCTAGGCTCACCCTTGTAGGAGTTTCTACTGCAGCTGTTTTCCAAACTGTCCCTCACATCTAGTCCAAATGCTCATTAATTCCTGCCATGTATTCCTGTACTCCCTTGGCTGGAGAGATGACACAGCTGTTAAAGGGTAGGCTCACAACCGAAAGCACTCCAGCTTTTTAAAAAATTTGAATCTCTTCCTCTAAGGAAGTAGAATAATAACACTCACCTTTCAAAAATTTGAAGATGATTTGTGGCAGTGTAGATAGTATATAAATGTCTCTTTCTGTTTCAATGATTAAAATATTCTGACAGAGAAATTTAAGGAAAAAAGGGTTTATTCTCATATTTCACAGTACAAGTCTATCATGGTGAACTAGTCAAGGCAGCAGGAAATTCAAACAACTGGTCACATTAATCCCATAATTAGGGACAAATGGACAGATGCAAACACTTTGTGGTTCAGTTTCCTTTCTTTATACCATACAGTCTGGTCTGGGATCATCTCCTCTGGAATGGTCCACCCATGATTAATATGGGTCTTTTCATTCAATAAATTCAATCAAGACAATGCTCTATAGACATACACAGTAAACCATCTCTCAGGCAACTCTATCTAGGTTCTGCCAAGTTTGCATCTAAAAGTAACCATCATAGGTATTATTTCAAACAATGTGTGCTACACAGTTATTTGTTAAGTAAATGGTGTCAGCATGGTTCATACTGGGATTTCAGGTTACAGGTCACGTTTTAAAGGACATACTGATGAGAGAAAGGTACTTATTTTCATGAAACACAAATTCTACCATTAAATAGGCCAGTGCGCATCATCCCAGGCAACATCATTTGATTCTCTCAGAGAGGTTCCCACCCTCTCACATTTATTGCTCCTGTCATGTATTTTCCTATGGATTAGAGTCTGACTAAAGAATATATTCTGACTTTTGCTTTACATGTTTGAAGATTCATGACATTTTCTCTACAAACTTCCATTTTTTGCTTTCCATTTTATTAAAGTATAGATTTTGATACTACCGGTCTTTAGTGGGCCTGAAAATTCCCCATTTTAAGCAAACTCCCAGATGATTAAGTTATAGGCTCCTCTTTGAAGGGCAGTACCTAAGTGGCAAAGAAATATTCCACACTACAGTGGGTGTCAAAAACCTTGAAATAAATGAAATACATGAAAGGAGATTAATTTATTAAATAATTATTTATTACTGACCATTCTATAAAGAGTGAAAATAATAAAGAATAAAGTTTGTGCTAGTATCAGAATAAAGGTTTATGTTTTGTATGAAATAAAAGAATCATGTTTTTATATGGCCAAAGAGAAAACCTGTGAGATTCAACAATCCTATATTAGATTAATTTTCTTTTGATTCATCAATAAAAAAAAGACATTTGAAAAGTGCCTTACTTCTTAAGATGAGTCACAGAACTCATTTTTAATGAAATGAATCTGAGCTACAGCTTATGCTAGGTCAATGATATGCAGTTTTAGATCATTATAAGAATCCTGTGGATTTTTATTAAAGTATAGATTTTGATACTACAGGTCTTTAGTGGGCCTGAAAATTCCCCATTTTAAGCAAACTCCCAGATGATTAAGTTATAGGCTCCTCTTTGAAGGGCAGTACCTAAGTGGCAAAGAAGAAGATATGTTAACAATCTATGGCTCTATTTGATATTTTATTATTTCCAAATAAAACATATGTGCTTGGTGCCTCATAAAGACTCCCCGTATAGACTCATAAGCTTGGGGACTCATAGGATAGAATAGAACAAGACAAAGTAGTTAGAGGAGAAGTAGCGGGGTAGGGAGGAGCACACAGGCACCTAAACAAAGAGTAATCATGGTGCATGGTCGTCAAAATCCATAAATGTGCTCAGGAGGATAGAGAAAGGAAGAAAGAAATTCTGCCTGCCATAATCAAGGAGAATACTATAAATTTTGGATACAATGTTTGAATAGAATTTTCTAAAGCAGAGTATTGGTCACTATTCTAGTTTTGTGGGGAACAAATTCTGACAGAAACAATCTAATGGGAGAAATATTTGAGTTCATGATCTCAATGGTTCTGGCTCCTCATGGCTGAGGGAATTTATTCAAGTAGACTAAATCATATAAATGTGGTTGGAAAGGAAAGAGGAACACAGAAGGAACAAGATGACATGTTCCACAAAGCCTCGCTCCCAGTGACCTGTTTCCTCCAACTGGGCCCCACCATTTGCTTTTCACTATCTTCTCATAATTCCATTGTATTATTACTATGTCAAGAAATTAATCCACTGGGTTAAACCTCTCACAATATAACTGCCTCCAGAAACATGATCTTTGGGCTTTAGTGATGCCCTAGATGATTCTCAATTAACCAATTTGATTTTCCAACTTTTCACTTTTTACTCCTCTAATAGTTTTTCTCTGTTGCTTCATAACTGAATCAAAATTGAGGAGAATGTATTTTTGTATCTGCTTATATTGCATCTCACTATTTTTACCTTTCATATTTTTGTTTTGTGATGTGTGTTTTCTTTCTTTCTTTTTTTATAATTTATTTTTTCTCAAATCGTAATTCATTGACACAGGGGTTATAAACACAGAAAGGCAGGATGTGGGGAAGGGGATGACACTGGAGTGTGGGTGTTCAGGGGGAATACAGATATCTTCAGAACTGGGTATCGGCTGGGTGAAGTTTCAGGGGACAAGTCACTATGACTCTGCCTATGACTCGATTGTCCTTATCTAAGTTGATATTGTCTGCCAAGACTACCTATTTACAAGGTCTATGACCACTCAGGCTTGTAAATTTCCACAAAAGCTGCCTGTTTACATTAGCTTATAGCCATCTATTTCAATGTTTTTCCACTGAGACCCAAGACTTGGTATACATGTATGACAGGCCTATTGCTGCTTTTAGGCCTATGGTTGATTTTAGGCCTTCAGTGTGTAAGCAGGAATGCCCCTGACATCTCCTCCCTTCTCTAAGTATAGAAGGGCTGTGGCAATTCTATACTTGCGAAGGCGGGGATAGAGGCCTGACCTCCAGTATTTGAAGGGGACCTTGTAATGGCTCCCGTTCCCCTGTTGTTGTCTAGTGAGGCATGAGGGCCATACCCGTCCCGATGTCTTTTTCCTGGAGAGGGGATACTTTTGACACCAACCCCTAAGCAGTCAGGCTTGTCCCTCACGGAACCCAGATAGATATTTTTATCTTTTATTTATATTCCCTTGCAGTGCTTAGCCTCGCGGCCTAAGGAAGAAATCAGATTGCCTGTCAGAGGGGGTTCTGGGTGGCCCCTCTCTGCTTGGTCTAGGGGCAGAAGTCCCCTTTTTTAGGTTGGGTGGAGATGGGTTTTGGAAACACCTTGTATAAAGTAACAACCTCATCTTGAATCTCATGGTCCTCCATAGCTAACTTATGATAATGTATCTGAGTAGGTTTTGCTACCAAATTATTTATCTGTTGTATCACAGAGCTAATCCACCTATTTTAGGGCCAGGGACCAGCAGAAAAAAGGAAAAAGAACCCAAATAATGGTCCCAAGATGGGAGGAAGGAAATAGGGTTGACAACCTTGGAGAGGTTGCAAACCAATTCTTGTACCAGCATTCATCTGTCTCTTTCTTTCTCTGATTTTTCTCAGGGCCTTCACTGACCTATTTCATGCTCTCTTTAACCCTCCTTGTCTTGTCTATGTAAAGGCAACTTTCTTCTTTAAGGGCTGTACACAGTCAAGAGCTGTACACAGCCTTTTCTATTGTAATAGAGTAAATCAAGTCCAATAAGGACCTTTGCGATTTTAGGAGGTCTCTTCAGACAGTGAAATGAAGGATTTCTTCAGATTAGTGATGTCAATCTCTAGCAGTTTGATGTTCTTGTCAGTGGCCCTTCAAAGGTCTGAGTAGTATAAGTTTGGAGGCCAGCATCTGGATTAGAACTTCTAACAGCAGACATCGCGGGTGATTCATTTTTACCTGGGATCCTGCCTGAGTTCAAGTTCCTGGGAGTCCCTCTTTCTCTCGGTTTTCTGGGGTTGGGTATAGAGCTGCCGCCTGTGACCTCAATTAACCAATTTGAAAACTAAAGTTATCCATCGATCTCAAAAATGAAATTCCATGGAGAGGTGATTCTCATTTTAAACCGGGTGCATCACCATATGTCTGTAATTCCAGGACTTAGGAGGCAGAGGCAGGAGGATTAGAAATTCAGAGACAGTTCCAAAGCACTGAATAACAACATAGATGAACTAAGAATACACTCTCAAAACATTCCAAGGTAAATGTGTGAAGAGGCAAAGGCTAATAGAAGAAGTTGAACTTCTTGGACCTTTTGATTTTTGTCATAGATGCCAGAAACTCATTACAGTATGATTCACACACAGAACTGAAAATGTAGTTCTGATTTGCATTTCCCTGATGACTAAGGATTTTGAACATTTCTTTAGGTACTTCTCGGCCATTTGAGTTTCCTCAGTTGATAATTTTCTGTTTAGTTCTGTTCCCCATTTTTAAAAAGGGTTATTCGGTCCTCTGGAGTCTAACTTCTTGAGTTCTTTGTAAATATTGGATATTAGCCCTCTATTGGATGTAGGATTGGTAAAGATCTTTTCCCAATCTGTTGGTTGCCATTTTGTTCTATTGACTGTATCCTTTGCCTTACAGGAGCTTTGCAATTTTATGAGGTCCCATTTGTCGACTCTTGATCTTAGTGCATAAGCCATCAGTGTTCTGTTGAGGAAAATTTCTCCTGTGCCCATGTGTGGGACCCATGGCTCCATCCACATATGTGGTAGAGGATAGCCTTGTTGGACATCAATGGGAGGAGTGGGCTTTGGGCCTGAGGATGTTTGATGCCCCAGTGCCAGGGCAGAAAGGTGAGAGAGTGGTTGGGAGGGTGGTGGAGGGGTGTGTGTGGGATGATGGGATAGGGTGTTCCAGAGGGGAGACCAGGAAAGGGCTCAACATTTGAAATGTAAATAAATAAAATATCCAATAAAAGAAAAAAAAACTGGAGGGGGGAAGAAAATGTAGTTCTGAGGCAAATATTCTACTAATATGCTTCTTCAAGGGTCTTCTATATATTAACTGTAGATGATGGAACAATTCATGGGTCACCTTATATTAGTGAATTTTTCCTATCCAGTCATGCTCACATGCTCAGATGTTCTTCTGGCTCTATAGGGAAGCCACAGACTCTTTTATTGGAAAAGTAAACTCTGTTAGTTACAGTTCACAGGATGGATGGAACTTTGTCTGCCTACAAAGGTGATGCAGTTTAGCACCTGCTTGTGTTGGAATGTTACATTGATAGGCTCTGATACTAACTCAAGGTGGCAGCATGTAGGACTTTGTGTCTCATCATGTTACAAGGGGCATGAGCAAAGGGACATCTCTGCATAGGGCCATATGGAAAGATGGAAAAAGAAAGGGAAGAGAGGGTGAGGAGAGAACACACATGCCTGCTTGGCAGATTTCCCTTTCTGCTTTGTTTTATTTAGGCTAAATCTTCTCCCCTTAGTAGCAGCTCCCAATCATCTCCTGAGATCCTATTACCCACACACCTGGAAATGTGCTATACAAACCTAGAGGTTTCTCTAGCCAGTGAAGCTTCCAACCAAGATTCACAATTGTAACCACTAATCTTAAGCCTTTAGAACTAGACAGCCTTTTAGAAATAATTTGGATTCACTTTCATTTTACAAACAAAAGTAAATAAAAGTGTAAGTAGAGTTCTGGGAGTAGAAATATTGGGAGAATCAAGTATTATGTGGTGGAAGCATGTATGTATATATGTCAATCAATTGTAATAAATTGATATACAACCATCTAATGCTCCAGATTGAGTCAGTAAATTTAAAATGTCAATCAAGGAGTGCCATGAACAACACTTTTTATTGAAATGTGCTTGGGATGTTCACAAATTTGTCTACACAATAAAATCACCTATGCTAAATAAAAAAATAAAATCACTGTCTAGAACCCAGGCCTATGGACTACAACCAATTGGTTTGTGTGTGGTCAAAGGAAACTGCAATCTTTTATATACCAATCCTGGAAGTAGTAATTAATTAATTAATTAATTAATTTTAAGAAATTAAAATTTATAGTTTAGAAGCTTATGTAATAGTAATCATATTTCTCTTTCTTGAGCAATCATGTATAATTTGCATGACTTCTAATTTAAGTAGTGTGTGTCTTCCTTTTAAACAATTAGTGTTTACCGTTGACTGAGCTACTCTCTTTGAATGTATATATCTTTTTCAGATACTTAACATATGTCAAGAACTATTTATTGCTTGTTGTCTTTTGAAACATTTTCTCTTTGAAAAAAAAAAAGCTATAATTTCTGCCATGCTTTCAGCCATGTAAGAAAATTCTAAGTGCCTAAGAGAAATAGTTATTGGCTGTTGCAAATCCATTTCCCCGCAAATTAATAAACTACCCAAGCAAAACTTTTTATGGAAAAAAATACACTTGAGTAAATTAGCTTTCTGTGAAGAGAGTGGTGGATTTATTAGCTAGTTATTGCTAAATAATTTGTCACACCCATATTTGTTTAAATATAAAAGAAAAACAACCCATATTAATGTTAGATAAAAGTGTAGCTTACAGACTCATGTATTGTGGAAATGCAATAACATCTCATTCGTACATCAAAACCATTAATATATTTCAATGGCTCATCATCATAATCATTTGAATATTTAAATGGTTTAATGAATTTATTAAAGTGGTCACAGAATATATTATTTAATAACAATATAGCTTACAGATAAAAAGGTTAAGAATAAATGAACCACTGGAGGAATTTGGTAAAGGGCCTAGGAGATCTCTTTGCATTCTTATTTTCAATAGTTTGTGAATCACTAATTCAAGAGAAAAAGTTTAGTACTTGTTTGACATTCCCCATTACACCATACATAAGGCCCTCATATGATCATAATAATAGATATAATAATTTGGCTTGTCTCTTTATTTTTCTGAGATCAAGACTTAATTTCATTATCATTCCATCACCCTAATGATAATGTAGCATTACCCACTGCATCTCCACATGTTTGGGTCTTTCTGACATTCTTCATTACTAAATGGAAAATGAAGTAGGTGCCATCATAAAACCCAGGAGGCATCAGCAAGTTCTGATTTGATATACTGAGTAAGTACCACGGTGTTGTCATGGGGTCTAGCAGTTCGGTGTTTGCCCAAGGAGGTCACAAAATAGGAGACAAGATTGAGTCTAATGTTCCATGCTCTAGAGTCAGACTGACTTGGAATCTTGGCCTAAGTTTTCATCTAAAAAAAAAAAATCACTTTAAAGACCATGGTAATGTTCTCTGTTCCCTGTTTTTATTGAAACGTGCTTGACATGTTCATAAGTATGTACCTTGTACCTTATGATTTGAACTTGTCTGGGCATGGATGGGAAGATATACTGATAGCTTTCAGATGGAGATAGGAAATGCTTGTTACGTTATCCGGCATCTTGCTTAAATATTCTGTTTCTGAAACTCACATGATGTATGAGCACGAATTCACTTAGCATATATAGTAAATTTGTAAACTAAATAAATAAAACATTAATGTGTTTTAATCTGATTTTCAGCTTGCATAATTAATTGACATGAAGATGGACTATTAAGTTTGAATGCCTTACATTCTGTCTGGTAAACACACACCTTCTTCTCTTTACCTCACAGGCTGTAATTTATAAGTGCGTTTCCTTACCTACAATGACTGGGGATGTCATTAATAATGGATGCCATTGGCCATTTGGTTCTACAAAGGTCAGAGTTGACATTTTAATATATGATCTAGGCATCTCTATTTGCTTTTACATTATTTTACTGAGTAGCTTTGATGGGAAAATGGGGGTCATATATTTAATAAACCCCCTTAGTAACACACGACATTAGTGTTTCCTATGCAATAATGTAACTAGGGTTTCCACTATCACCTAGCCATGGAGAAATGTGAACAAGTGAACAAGTCTGTCATACAAATCAAACCAACGTTTATCAGATGTATCTACCCCAGGAAGCAAATCTGACAAAGCAAACAGTCAATTTGTAGCTAATTTGAGTTTGAATCTTCTTAGGATTAGAGATTCTGAAAAACAGTCAAGAAATCAGATTTCCAGAAAAGCTTGTGTATGCTGCCTGTTCTAGCCCACTTCTCTCTATATGCTGAGGGGGATTTGTTAAAAATGACAAGTAGCTCAGGTGAGAAGTCTACATAGATAAAGGCACTAATCTCTAGGAGCTGGAACTATCAGTCTGCAAAAGAAATTGACCTTCTGTAATGGATGTCTTTTTATGGGCAGAGAAGAAAGGTTTAGTTCAATATCCACTCACAGAATGGGAGTTACTGAATCTCTTGAAGCAGGTGATTAAAGTCCAGGATAGACACAGTCATTTGAAGATCCTGATTACACTTCCCAGCAGATTACCAGTATTCAAAACAGGAGGATGTTTTTGGAATCACTTTGAAGATGCTGAATGCAGTCTTAGGAAACTGGGTCCATTAACCTTTCTTGTATTTTTCCATATGACTTGAAATTATTGAAATTGTTATATATTACATTTATTAAATGTCATTTATGGTGTGCTTAAGAAAATTCCATCATTTTTCAAATTGAAACATAAAATTAGCATAATATAGTGATCTAAATTGGGATGTCCAATATGTGTTCAAGGGCGACAACACATTTGGACAAATATGAACTGTTAATATAATTAAAACAATATGCAATTTTTTGTGTGGAAGGTTTTATTTTGTAATTTGATACATGGTTCTTGAGTGTAATTTCATAGATGATAGTGTCTTATCAAAATATCACCTATAAAATAAACATGTATGTTCTTATTAGTTATATACAAGTATGGATTTAGTTTTATAGTATTGTGCAATTTCTAGGTTATTATTCCTTGAGAGCAGACATTGGCATCATCAAACATGACATGCTTTCACAGTAATGTGGCAAGAGAAATGTAGATTATTTTTTAAAAAGGTTTAAATATTTTAATCCTCTCTCTCTCTCTCTCTCTCTCTCTCTCTCTCTCTCTCTCTCTCTCTGTATGTGTGTGCATGTGCATGCAGTATGTGGACACACAAGTGCAGTTGAGCTAAAGAGGGTGTCAGATCCTGTGAAATTGGAATTAGAGACAACACATGAGTTACTGTCCACCTAAGTGCTAGAAAGTAAACTTGGACCTTTTTGAGAATGTCAAGTATCTTAATCGTTGGTCATCTTTCTAGCCCTTATTATAATTGTTATTTTTAATTCAAGCACATCTTCCAGAACACCAAAAAAAAAAAACCCTAAAAATATCGAAAAAGGAAGAGTGTTCAACAAAAAGTAGACAGATGACTATTTCTTTCTCCAGTGGAAAGTCACACTTTGTAAGTAGCAGGGAGTTTGCACATATATTCAGACAAGAATCCAAGGAGGCAAATGTGTAGCATGCCACTGAATTTGACACAAGTCAAAGATTGATTCATAAGAACAAAATATTGGAACAGAAAAGTGTCTGTCATCTTGACAAATTTCTTTTAAAAAGTTACAACACAGATGGATTATCCTGTAGAAGCTAGTGATGTGGTAGCATATTTAATATCAACAAAATCAAAGCCAGTTAGTGATGGTGAATTTGTAAGAAATACACTGAGAGTCTGACAGATGCAATAGGCCCAGAGGGGAAAATTGAATATTTTTTAAAAAATCAGTTTGTCTCAGCAATCAATAACCATATGGATAGGAGAAATTGGTAAATCTATTGAAGGACTTGGGAGAGTAGACATGCTGATTTTGAATTTCGCACATTGGACATAGATGACAATGCTGACATTGAAAATAGTGCTCAATCTGCCATTTCCATTAGAGTTGCTGGTGATAAGTGAGATGTCACTGGGGAATGGCATTATCATGCCTTGGGGCTGGAGAGATGGCTCAGTGGTTAAGACCACTGACTCCTCTTCCAGAGGTCCTGAGTTCAATCCTCTGTAACCACATGGTGTCTCACAACCATCTGTAATGGGATCTGATGCCCTTTTCTGGTGTGTGTGAAGATAACAACAGTGTACTCACATACATAAAGTAAATCTTAACATTTGAAGTGTAAATAAATAGAATAACCGATAAAAATTTTAAAAAGACATGACTGATGCAAAATAGAAAAAAAAGTGTTAAAGTGGTATCTTTATTCGTTTTTAATATATCCAGTGTAATTGCGGATAGTACCTTGGCAGTGGAATGACTGGAACTGGTAATATTAATAGATGGCAATACAATTACTACTCCAACTCATATTTAATCACTTATCATTGCAAAGGACATCAAGCAAATTGCTATGAGAAATGATTAAAATGGACAAGTTTGGCAGATAGTGCTGATAATATTACTCATGGTCTGAGGTCAGTATTTCTATTTTGGTCAAGGTTCAAGAATGGCATATATAGCTTGATCATGTTGGCCATTTTTGTCCTGGGAATACTTTTATTCCTGCTCATTTTATTAAAGCTTGTCTTTAACAACATCAATATGTTGGCAGCCAAAGTACATAGCTTGAAACTGAAAATGGATCCCCAGACAGATTTATTAAATTAACAGGCTGGCAAGCCAAGGATGGGTAAGATTCTACACAGAGCCTTACCAACCTAAGACATAAGTGCATTGCTTTTGATAATGCATATTCCATTATGGGTAAGGAAGGCATTCTTGGCAGAATGGCCTAAGACAGGCTCAGTCTTGTTTATGAAATAAAAAATAGGGAGAAGAAGAAAGCCTTTGGAGCTGCTTGGCAAGAATCTGACATGAGCCAAGGAAAAGGAAATGGGCTGCTTGGCAGGAATATGACATTGGCCAAGGACAAGGAAGTGTGCTCAGACAGGAATCTGACATTAGACTATAACAAAGAAGTAATTTCAGACAGGAATCTAAATCTTAGGCTAAAACAAGGAAGTAAGCTTCAGACAGGAATCTAAATCTTAGGGTAAAACAAGGAAGTAAGCTTCAGACATGAAAATAACCTTGGGTTAGCACAGGGAAATAGGCTCAGATATTTTGGTCATCCTGATAAACCCTTGGAAACAGTGATCACGGGAGTGTTCATGGAACTTTGTTCATTGCTTTGCTTGTTCTTTGACTATTTGTGTTTATTATCCTGCTCGTTCCTTGACTATTTGCATCTATTTTACTGCTAATTCCTCAACCTAGAACTGACCTTAATACTTGCATGTAATTAAAATGGTACTAAAGCAAAAAGGAGGAGAGGGAATGGGATAGCGGGTTCTAGGGAGGAGAAATGGGGAAAGGTGATGACATCTGAAATGTAAACAAATAATATATCCAATAAAAAAAGAAAAAGGAATAAAATGGAAAACTTCTCATAGAACTTCATTGGGAATATGAATTTCATAAAAGACACTTCTATGAATTCCTTGAAAGTGTTCATGCTGACAATGGCCATATCACTTCCTTTTCAGAAATAAGGTAACTAAGTCAAGGGCAAGAACAGGAAGACTTCAAGGTTTGCAATCTGTTGTCATGGTGGTTTATGGTGAAGATGAAATCTCTCTTACATGTTAGTAGGTTCAGCCATTTATTTAAATGAGTTATAGAGGTAGCTTTAAGACAAAGATCATCTTATCAATACATTGCTTAAATTGTGACAACCTTCCAAATGAAGCAGCAATTATGAGGAGCTCAGGTTAGAACAAATGATTTTATGGATTTTGACACATTAGTTAAAGACAGCTCTATGAACAGTGAACATATGTAGCACTGGGTTTCTTTTTGACTCAAGAATTTGAGAAAAATATCATTCCCAGTAAAATAATCAACATTTTGGTTTATTTGCAAATCCATTCAGTCAAATGGCATGCATCAGGTGCAAGTCGGCATGCAACTTCAAGGGAAACTTGATTAGCCCTCTTAACTAGGCTTTCAGAGCTTCTCCACTATTTAAATATATTCACTCCACACTTACACCTTATTCATGCCATTACTTTTAGGCAGCACCCACATTTGTGAGCAACTGTTTTTTAAGAATAAAGCATACTAAAAGTAAAATCAGAACCAAAAGATCTGATGAGCATCCTGAGAATTCACTGACAATAATACGAGTTCCAGCAAACCAGATATTGAGGCTTTAGCTTCTCGAATACAATGTATTATTTTTCCTTCCCTTTTACTTTTGTAATAAAAAATATCAAAAATCCAAAGATGTTTTATTATCGGATACACGTATTTTATTTATTAGTAATTTCAAACTTGGTCCCTGTTCAATACGTTTTAAGACATTTTCTCTGTATGCAAGTGATATTTTTTCTCAAGATTATTATGTGAGGCAATGTTGCTTACCTGTGACAGTAGATATTATTATAATTATACATATATTTAAAAGTATTCCTTATCTTGAGGATTTCATGCATGAATTATGATCACATCTATCATCAACTGATGATAACTCATCCCATAACTCCCTCTAACTCATCACATACTCCTACCAACATTCCCCTTTCCCAAATTTATGTCTTTTAAAAAATAACCAATAAACCCATTCCATTCAGCTCATATGCACATTTGACTGGGGTCAACCACAAGAACATGGGAAGCCTACTAGTGGGCATCTGATAGGCTTATGCAGGGAAGAACATGGGAATGTGGGAGAAATCAAGGACTGAGGGATATGAAAACAGATATGTAAGCCTACAATCTCACCACGCAACTTAAACCAGGTATCAGTGAGATCATAAATCACATGTAAAATGAAAGAGGATAGGAGAATTCTGGAGACTAAAGGATTAAAGAAGGACAGGAATAGAGAGAAAAGGCAGAGGATAGGGTAGCAAGTGGATTAATCCAATTAAGGATGAAAAAAACCTTGTTTAAAGAAGTAGTTAATAAAATCATTTTAGAAAGTAACTTAAAGGTAAGCCCCCATTGCTGAAGACACACATTTTGAACTCAGGATGTGGAGAAACTGGGCTTGAACTAACCAGGAAGCCTTCTGAGGATTCGTTCTAACAATACTGGAAGGAGCTACACAGCTGCCAGGAGAGAAAAGGATCCCATTGTCATAACAAGCTGTGATACCTACAAACAAAAACAATGACTAACACAGGAAGAGGTACCCAAGGGTTCAATAGTGTCATTTGTTGTTCTTGGGAGTAGCCAGTATCCATCTAATTGGACTTGAGGCTTGCTCAGTAAGAGGGAATTCATGTCTGGCACTGTAGTTACCCTGATAACTTACCTTGGCTGATGTGACCATTGATCTCAGAAGAGAAGTTATTTGTGCCACATTCCTAAACCAGCATAATTCTCAATTGCATTCTAAATGCCAATTTGTATGCACATAGATGATTTTAGCCTTTAACCTCATCAAAAGTCATCTTTCCAAGTCTAAAGCCTACTTCCTTGTTCTAGCCTAAAATTTAGATTCCTGTCTGAAATTACTTCTTTGTTCTAGCCTAATATTTAGATTCCTGCCTGAAACTACTTCTTTGTTCTAGCCTAAGATTTAGATTCCTACCTAAAATTACTTCTTTGTTCTAGCCTAATTTGTTCAGATTCCTGCCTGAAGCCTACTTCCTTGTCCTTGGCCAATGTCAGATTCCTGCCAAGCAGCCCATGACTCTGGGATAGGACAGGGAAGTTGGCTCAGATATTTTGGTCATCCTGATAAGCCCTTAGAGGCAGTGATTGCCTGAGTGATCACAGGACTTTGTTTATTGCCTTGCTTGTTTTATTACTATTTGTGTTTATTGTCTTGCTTGAACCTTCATTGTTTGCATCTATTGTATTGCTAGACCCTCAATCTAGAACTGTCATTAATACATGTATGTAATTAAAATGGTATAAAAGCAAAAAAGGAGGAGGGGGGATGAGATAGGGAGTTTTAGGGAGGGGAAATGGGGAAAGGAGATGACATCTGAAATGTAAATAAATAAAATATCCAATAAAAATAAATTTCTAAAAAGTCTTTTTGTAGCAGATGTAGACCATCACAGAAATCTACAGCTGTTAAAAATCCAGAAAATAGTTGACGAATATCATGCCAAAGTTGATACATCTACAACACAAGATTCCCTGCATCTAAGGTTTAGGGAACATCTTGGAAGAGAGGATAGAATGATCTAAAGAGCCAGAATACCAGGAAATCTGCTTTGAGATATTCTGGACAACAGGAAACTTGTTCCCATACTTTTTCACTCCAATAATTTTTCTCTGATTCTATATTTTTAATTCATAAAATAATTTTATTCACTTTACATCCTGATCACAGCTTTCTCCTTCTTCTCTTCCCAGCCCCATCATTACAGAGCCCTTTCCCCTTGCTTCCTCCCCTTCTCCTCAGAGAATGGGGAGCACCCTGACCTGGGACATCTAGTCCCAGTAGGTCTAGACACATTCCCTCCCACTGAGGCACAGCCATGCAGTCCAGGTAGGGGGAAAGGAATCCAATGGCAGGGACCAGAGACCGAGGTAGCCCCAGCTCGGCTTGTTAGGGGTGCCACATGAAGAGCAAGCTGCATGATCACTGGTTGGTGTCCCAGTCTCTGTGAGCTTCCAGTGGCCAAGGTTAGTTGACTCTGTATGTCTTCTTGTGAATTGCTTGACCCCTCTGGCTTGGTCACTTCTGTCTCCACTCTTTCACAAGACTCCTCTAGTTATATCTGACATTTGGCTGTGATTCTCCACATCTGCCTCCATCCCCTGCTGGATGAAGCCTCTCAGGAGACAGTTATGCTAGGTTCCTGTCTGTTAACATAATTGAGTATCATTAATAGTGTCAGTGGTTGACTCTTTCCCATGGGATGTCTCAAGTTGGGACACTTCTACACTGTCCATTCTCTCTCTGTTTTGTTCTCTCCCTTCACATCTTGTAGGCATGACAAATTTTGGGTTGAAGATTTTTTTGGGCCAATGGATGTCCCTGTCCCTCCTCTGGAAGTCATGCCTGGCTACAGGAGGTGCCAATTTAAGTCTCTGTATCCCCCTCTGGTACGAATCTCAGCTAGGCTTACTTCTATAGACTCCTGGTATCCTCCCCCATTGAAGGTCTCCAGCCAGTCCCAGAAATGTCTCCCACTGATTCCCATTCTCACTCCCATCCCATCCCATCCCATCCCATCCCATCCCATCCCATCCCATCCCATCCCATCCCATCCCCATACCTGATCCTCATCCTTGTTCCTTCCCTTACCCTTTCTCTCATTAAATCTTAACAGCCTGCTCACCTAAGCATTACCTACACAATAACAATACCAATTAATATTCCCACATAGATAAGGGAAATCTCATAGGGCCTTACATTTATAGACAATCAACGTATGTTGAGAAAGAATGAATTCATCTTTTCCTGAGAATGAGCACCTTAATAGACTATCCTCTTCCAAGTGCTCATTCTTAAACACCTATGCATATGAGCAACACTGAATGGGCTCAATAGATTATATGTATATACACGCACACAGGCACACACACACACACACACACACACAAACACACACACACAGGCATACACATCTAACAATTATAATTAAAAAAAAAATCTATGAGTTTGAGTAAGAGTGGGAGCACATGGAAGGAGTGTGGAGGGAAGAGAATGAGACCAATTGGTGGAAATACGTTGATCCTGTATGAAATTCTAAAATAACAAAATAAAATAAATATAAAAATCAACAAAGAAAATTGTTCAAGTAGAATTACACATAATGGGTAGGTACTGTCACTCCCGGAAGACGTTGGTTACTAAGTGTAAATAGCAATTCAGAATCTCCTAAGGAGCTCAACTTTTGTCAGTGTTTGTGTATTTAATATGTAGTTCAAGAAAATTTGTATTTGCTCAAGATAGTTATGAGAAGACCAGGATAGCTGTGAAGTAAATGATGGTTCAATTCTACTTTGAAATTCAGAAAGTGAGTGAATTCTAGGCATGGATAGCTATAATGGTAATGGTTGGCTCATTCTTAATCATTTTTTTTTCTTTTTCCACTACAAAGTAAAAAGCCTTACATCCTCATGTAAATAGTATGCATTTTAACTCATTTGACTAGTGAATAGCTTTTGTTGGAATTTTCCTCTGTTCACCTCTTCTTCCTGCTATTTTATATCTAAGGGGAACCACTTCCTATGTATAAAAACTATGTTATCTTTAGCCCATTAGAGTTTGTATGTGCTTTGATTCTAAAACTGATGTAGACACAGTTTCAGCAGCAGGATCTGAGTTTTTAACCCCTGTTGAAGAACATGCTAGTATTTATGATGCAGAGATTTCTACGCTTCATCTTTCATTCCACTATTTATAGCTTCTGTGAGATATGAGATAAAAAAAATAAACATGAGACCTATGATTCAAGAAAACATCTAATATGCACCACAGACAGGGCATGCCTTTTTACTTTTTATTAGAGCAAGAACATAAAGAAAGGAAAGTAAGAGCAGAAAATGTAGTGTGTTACCGGGTGTATTGGATTATAAAGCAGAACTGCGCTTTGTCAGCTAAAGATGTAAGGAGATATCTGGAAAACAAGAAAGTTGCTTATGCATGAAATATTTGTGGGGAGGAGGAAGCCAGGCCTGTATCTGATTATGTGGAATCTCTGAAATGATGTTTTCTGTCTGTGATATGAGGTCAATTCTAGAAGCAAAGGCATCCTATTAGGCACCACAGGGCAGTGTGGTAACTCAAAGGGGTATGGGATACTTACTTGTAAGAGTGTCAAATATGTGAGTTCACTACTTATGTGCGTGAGCTGAGCTTCTGTGATGTCTTCAGGAGATCCACATCTTATAACAAGTCAAGATGCATCTTGGAGAACTTCATCATAATTCTTTCAGGCAGGGTCTTTCATCATTCTGTGTTAATGATGAGGACACTAATCCTTACTCAGTGTTGGTGCCTTATACGTCAGACAACAACAGAGGTGGTGTCTGGGTTGGAATTCACTTCCCCTGTACTACAATGCTCCCAATTAGTGTTTTGAATATCTGAGAATATAATTATGAGGAGATTTTTTTTAGAAAGTTGGAATAAGTAAAATTTAAAAGTTAGATTATTTTTTAAAAAATAATAGAAAGTAAAATGTTTCATAAATGTACAATTAATCTGTGCCCTCTCTTTGCCAAGTGCCCATGTGCCTAACCGAGCACTAAAGAAGTGAGCCTTGCAATTTCGAGATGTTTATTGACAACCAATTGTATGAAGCCTGTGGGAAAAGTCAGCAGTTTTTAAATGAAACGGAAAAGATTTAGAAAGAAAACTCTATTACAAAATTGTCAACTTTTTGCTTACGGTAAAAATCTTACAGCATTCTGGAAAACATGTTACAAATGAGTGCAGACCATCTCTAGATCTTTGCTCTTGTGTTTATGCCTGAGGCTTTTTTTATTTGATCATTATTTTATTAATGTAGTTGAACCAGTGTACAAGCTGTTGAAAGGTGCAGTACCTGTGGTATAAAGTATATGAACTGAGGAATGACTTGTGCCCACCCGTGTCCAGGTATCATACATAATGGAAGTCACTTTAGCATGGCGACAATAATATATGGTTGACGGCTGGGAAATTTTTCAAGAAAGCAAGCATAGCCAAATTAATCCATTCAGGAAGAAGAGATTTAAAAGACAGGACAATTCTTTTGAAATGTGAATAGGGTTATATCATCATGTCCACACTTCTAGCTTTGAAAGTATGCAATAGATAGTATTAGTTTGTTGTTTAGAGAATATATTAGAGTTGGTAAATTCAAGATATGGGGATAAAATGTCTTACTAACTTCAAAATTAAACATTGAAACTTCCACTTTTCCTTTGCCTCAGTTATTACTGTTGCACATATATGTGTGAATAAATTAATAGTATATAAATGAAATCTGATAAATTCATTTGGTATTGTTTTGTGACTGACTATTTGGTATCATATAACAGATATGGTACCAGTTAATAGTCCTTCATTAAAGAGATCTATAAAAATATGGACTTGTTTATATGGACTGGAATTTTGACACATAAATAAAAGTATGTCTTATAATTCTTGGATGAATAAAAGAGCAAACAGGTATAAATTGAGGTGGTAGTTTGAGTTCACTGTGCCAGTGTGGGAACTCATTCATATGATCTACTGTGACTCTGAAGCAGAGCCAGTTTTTAATAATTAAAAATTTTTGTTTTATGCTTCAATCATAATATTACATCCCAACCACAGTCTCTCCTCTCTCCCAGCCCCTCTCCCGTCATCTTTTCTCTCCCACAGATCCATTTCCCCTTCTTTTCTCTTGAGACAAGGGCAAGATTCTCAGGAAATACCAATCAAACACACCATGTCAAGCTGCAATAAGATTAGTCACCTCCCCTCATAGATCTTTTAAAAATATTTATATGAACTTGATTTAACTTTGTTAAGTGGTATATTTCAAGAAATTTGTCCATTTCTTTTAGATTTTTCCAATTTTGTAGAGCACAAATTTCCTGAAGTATGACTTAAAAATTATCATATTATTAATAATTAGGAACATGCAAATAAAAGATAACAATATGATATCATATTATATACACTCAGGAATGAAAAAAGCCAAGGCAGACAATAAGAACTAAGAAGTAAGACAAAATCTAAAGATACTGTAACCTCTCCCTTTGCTGGTGAGATTGTGCAACTAGTTTTTGGAGCATATAGTTAAACATTGAGCTTTTATAAGACCCAGAAATTATATTGCTAAGACACACCCAAGAGAAATTCAAAATTGATTGCTGACCAAACTTTTCAGAGCTAACAATGCAGTGTACACAGGAATAGCACTTTCTGCACAAGTTGGAAAATTTGACTTCAATTTCAGAAACCTATAGTAGAAGGAGAAAACTGATCTCCAGGAGTTGTCTTTTGACCTCCACACATGCACCATGACATGTGCATATCTGGACACACACACACTCACACACACACACACACACTAGTAATGATGATGATACATTTCAACAAATGCTCACATAAGTACTATTTAAATTATAAAGAAAGGAAGTAATACAAATGTTGATGAACTTCTAGTTATGAAGGAAAAGTGCAGCCTCAGAATAAGACTCAGTTCAGCTGTTGTAAAGAATGGAGTCCTAGTTTCATGTGGATATACTTTGAATACATAGTAAGAAAAAGAAAGTAACAAGGCAGGCAGCTTAATACCTGATTCTGTGGAAAGTGAAAGAGGTTCACTAAAATTAGCACAATGGCTACTTTTCAGCATGAAACAGAGCCATTGTAACTGAAAGTTGCCAAATACAGACCATAACACGGGAGCATGGGCAATCTCTCTGCAGTATAGGAAAGGGAAGAACTTCTGTGTGTCTTTAATGGAGGGTGCTGTCTTGCGTGGTTGTAAATGAATGGGCTAGTCATAGAGCATCTTAGGTTTTCCACCCAGTGGCCTGGGAATATAGGCATAGCCTGGTAATCTACATGATCTGTAGGGCCAGGCCACATCTGTCTCCCTAAGACTCTTATGTGTATCTCAGTCAATATCTCCTTAGACCTTAACCTTGCGTATTGTTTCTCAGTCTATAGAAACCATCCTTTTGGGAGATGCAGTATGTAGATCTGTAACCTTGCTGTCTCTATGACCGAGACACACCAGGTTCTCCACTAGGCTCTTAAGATATAGAAACCGTCTTTATGGAAGAGGTCACATATACTTTGCTATAGACTTTTGAAGACTCATCTTAAGCTTTATTGTGCATACAGGATTGAGTCAGTTGTTACTAGGAAACATTTTCCCAAAATTGTACTGTACTTACGTATGCCTAAAATAACCTCCACAGTGTCAGACTCTAGAATCTGGAATCAACACTCAGCCATGTTGAGCTGATTTTCTTCTTGCTTCGTATATATTGGTACTCTGCTGGCCCTAGGTTTGAAGAGCCCCGAACCCCCAGTAAATTTGCTTTATTGCCTTTTTGGAAAGAAGTACAATGCAGTTCTGGGTTTTTAGGAACCTGCTTGCTTTCAGAAGTTGATACACTAGAACAGATACCCAGGACGCCACAGTGAAGTAACTAATAAAGAAGCCCCTGCTGGGCTGCAGGAATAAGTGTAGACATTCACAGCTGTACTCACATGGCACTGGTTGCTAGGTTACTACAGTGATTTATTGAGCGCTACTCCTGAGCAAGACTTTTGCTGGCTCAGATTAGGTGCTCAGTAAGAGAGGGATGGTTCCTGCTACTGGTGACATTGTTTCTAATAGAGGAAGGGCTGAGCAGCCTTGATTGAGCTGCCTGCTGAGTGACAGTAAAAGGAGATAGGCGCCATGTGAGTTCATTGTAGAATTTTTTTTTAAATATTGGATAAAGTATTGGATAAAGCAAGGGTCCTAGGAATGGTTGTTACTTCACTTCATCTATCTTTAGATATTATTTCAATTTCTATCTCTGTGTGTTTAACATATATCTAAAATATTATACTTGCTTGACAATGCAAATTTTCCAACTGTGTCTGAAAAGAGAATACATGACTTGCTAGGTTTGATTTCTGGGTGACAAACAAACCAGATTCTGTTTGACTGCACACATCTCATAAACAAGACAACAGAGTTGCAACTATAATCTTCATTTTGAATATGGGATAAGTGTTTTTTTTTCAGGTAATATTTAAGTCAGTCTTGAATTTCTGGTGGGACTGAAAATTGGCCATAGTCTCACAACCAACCCAAGCTGTAAGATGCAATACAAACTAGAACCAGGACATAACAAGTGTAGAATTGTAAGTTTTCTAAGTTAAGATAGACAGAAGAGTGCTTTCTCTAAATTGACAAAATTAATGGACTGGTTGTTAAGTGTATATTATACTTTATAAACTATACAAAGGTAATTGTTGTGCTCAACTTATATCTGTGAGAAAAGATCCTTTTAATTGGATAAAAAGGGGGAAATGCTGTGAACTGCCCTGGTACTGTTTGTATTTTGATGCTAATCCTGCCGAGGATGAGAGGCAGATCATGTACTCAGGTGATTCCATGTGAATCTGCTCCCCAATCTAACTGAAAATGAAGGCTAGAACCTGTGATTTGGAAGTAGAAGAGAAAGGCATTGAATGAGAGAGAGAGGACAGAAAGAAAGGACGAGACGGAGGATGGAGGGAGAAGAAGGAGGAAGAGGTGGAAGATGGAGCATGGTCACATGTCCTGGAGGAGCCACAAGTAGCTAGAGATTTCACAGCTGGGCAATAGAGTAGGGTAGTGGTAGATTTTGCCCAATCTAGGCATGCAGCTTTTAAATATATTAACTGAGTTGTGTGTTCTTTGCACAGGCATATTGGGGTTAGAGATTTTCCAATATAAATCTGGCTAGTATAAATATAAGTCTCTAGTGTTTTCCTTTCATGGGGCTAGAGGGAGCTGAGTGAGGCCAGAGTGGTTGTTGGCTTCTGTAGACCAGCCACGGGAGGGCCAGATGGCTGCTTGGAGGATAGGTGAGACCACCTTTGCCCGCACCTAGCTGGAACAAGCGTGGGTTCTTATTTTAAAATTACATGTCACAGGGCTCGCCTCCCCAGATGCACAACTACTCATGGCAAAAGTCCGGATTTATGAATAGTTCCAGTTAATCATATTGCAGAGGCCATTTTCTAGCCACCGAACTATTTTAGATGTTCTGAGGTTCTTAAGGCACTAGCGTCATTGATTCTGGCCTGAGTATTCACTCTCTGGGACTCTTAGTTCTTCAGAACTGAACTGACATAAATGCCCTTGTGGTACCTTGAGTCTAAAACTCCATTTATTAAAATTCTAGGAAAGGCTACCTGCCATCCACCCTACCTCTCACAGTGTAAATCCACACAAGGCTGGGTATGTATTCTCAAACAGGGACGTAGTCTCCTGTGAGATACCTGTATGCAAATCAGTAGAAAAATGAACTATTAATTGCAACATGTATTTTAGAATTTAATAATGGAAAATTTTAACTAATTTTCTTGTAGGTGTTAAAGTTTTTTGTTCTTAACAAGAAAAGGTCTGCACTGTTTATTATTTATGTCTGTGTATTATAATAAAAAAAGGTACATATAGATAAACCCAGGAAATAGAATCTCTGACCTTAAAATTAAAGTTGTATTAAGATTTATGAATTAAAAATTATTGTGAGTAGGAATTATTGAATTTAATATTATGTTAAATTTTTAGGTTTAAATGTATCCATTCCTTTTCTGAAATCTGAGAAACACACTCTTTGAGATATGGACTTCTGACTTTTTCATACTGTGACAATTCTGTTTTTAAAGTATTTTTATGAACTCAGTTTTGTTTTTTAAAAATAAATAAAATTACGTATGCTCTTCATTTTATAGTCAAGGGCACTGAGGCTAAGTCAAATTAGATGACCAAAGTCAAATTAGATGACCAATTTGTTCTGTGCCTAAATGATAGTCTGAAGCATGCAGAAACTTCATAGGCAGAGATCCATACAGCAGCTGTTCATATTCACTTATTGGAGAACATTGATACTACATTGTACAGTTAGTGGAAGATGTCATATAACTTCATTTCTTTTACAAGACTGACCATAAGAATATATCGAATAAGATGCTTTTACAAATAGTGCATATTATTTTACATAAGTCCTGCTTTTTAAAAGTATTCCTTGTCATATCCAAACTAATAATTATGGGACAGCCCTCAGAAATCCTGTTCTGAGCCACTTCTGTAGTCACAAACATAGAGTCCAGTAGGAAGTAGAGAATCTCTCCGTATCTGCTACAAGTTACTATCAGAGGCAATGCCAGGATATCCATCTTCTAAGTCCTATGATAGGGTAGAATGTGCCCTGGGCTTGGAGTCAAACAGATTAGATTTCAAAATTTATCTCTGCCTACCTTGGCTTTATGACTTTGATCCAATTACTTTGCACTCCTGGGTTTCCACTTCTCCATAATAATATGTATAATAATCTAAATCCCACTTCCCACTTCTTAAAAAACCAGCAGCATCTTCAGAGACCTGGACTGACTCTGCATACATCCTTGTGAATGATAGATTCTTCTCTGCTCTGGTCTGGTCCATTAAGTTCAGAGCTGGTCTGAGGTAGAATTTAGCATCAAATGACTTTCTGTGCCACAGCTATTTATGTTGTCTTTTAGATGCTGTCACATTCATAAAGTGATATTCTACATATTCATGAATGCTAATAGGGCTTCAAGGTTATAGAATTTAACTTCCCAAATTTAGATATGGATACCAACAAGAATTCCTGCAAATATCTGAATTATATTAGCCAGAGGGGAAGTCACCCAACACCTAGAAAGAAGTTTCTTCTTGCTTGTCCTTGGTCTAGGGATCGGTGACACTGCATGCTATGCAGATTGGCAACGATAGATTATAGATGTCATGGGTTTTGACGATTTTACACCATTGTTGCCTTATTGCAGGTGATACTTTTGTTACTGCCTAGCCGTTAGGCCTTAATCGCACTATTCTTTTCAGCGTACAAAATAAAACTTTATTTTCTTTACAGTCTCTGAAGAGCTAATTCACTCACATATACCCCAAGTCCTCCTCTTCTATAGCCATGGCCTATCTCTCACAATCCATTTACTCCTGGATTAAAACAGTGGGGTGTTGTTTAGCATACTGTCATATTATTTTGCCTGTGCTTGGAATGTGAAACTTGAAATATTTTTTTCTGAACTTAATTTTTTATATACACCTATAGTACTTTCTTGTTAAACATTTAAAAATGTTTTAATTACAGAAATGATTACCAAAGGATAAAAGAATTAAAGTGCCATGTTAGTTTACTGTAGTTGTTGTGGTAAATCACCTGGAATTTAGTGGCTTAAGACAATTGTAATTCATTTTCTTGAATTTCTGGAAGCCAGAAGCCTGAAATGAGGAAATCAGATGAAAACTGTCAGAGTTCCAATGTTCCTGGATAATTTGTGGCCTATGTCCTGCAGCACTCATGACATCTGGCATTCCTGGATTTATGGGGACATCATTCTCATACCCTCGTGTTTCCATCTGTGTAAATAGCTATGTTTTCTTCCTTTTCCATAAGCAGGTTCCATTTAAGTCTCTCTCAGAAACTCTGAGGCAGTTTCTTTCCTTAATATCATATATATAGAGAGTCACATGAGGTAAAAGCCCAAACCTTATAATCTGATATTTTTTGAGTATTATATAAGCTTTGTAAATAATTTCAAAGAGAGAAATGTAAGAAAGAAAGACCTTCAGTTGCATTTTTAACTGTATTCCAACAGTGTAAATCTGGTTCAGTATCAGTATCTACATTTTTATTCTGAGCTCAATTCCATTCTATGTTGAATGTTAATTACTTAATTAATTAATTAATTAATTCACATGCATACACACATGCTACAAAGTCTGAGGACAGTTTTGTGATTCTGTTCTCTCCTTCTGTCATGTTGGACTATTCAGTCATACTCAGGTTTCTAGGCTTGTAACAGGTTCCTGCCTATTGAGTTGTTAAGATATCTGCTATCAAATATTTTAGGCATCTGTGAAAATTTATTCTCTATATACTATTGGATATGTCCTCAAAGCCAGACCTTAGGATTTTAAGAATCATCATTTTCTTTGGGCCAGAGTTTCACTGGGGACATGTAGACACTTCATTCCTCCAAAGCCTGCTGCAAGCTTATGATAGAAAGTTGATCTGGTGAGATGACAATGAGAAGCAGTCTCAATTGTCTGTGATGAAGCCCAAGCTCCTTTCTTACTGAGTCTAACAGTATGAGGAAGCAAAGTGACTAAGGACAAGCATTTGATGAAACATTGGCTCTGTTTCAACCTGCCTTTCTGATGGAGCCTGAAATTTTACAATAAGAGGAAAGTCATTCTTGTGATGAATTTTCTGGGCCATGTGGCCTTGAGAAGACTCAACATCATCTTTTCTAACCACTACTACCATTAGTATATGTGCTTGATTCTTCAACAGCCTCTGGATTCATGCCAGAGATAACTGATGATGTTTCCTTGCTCAGATCCTGTTCCTTATGAACTATCCATGCAACTGAGAGAAAAAGAAAAGATCGTGGTAGGATGCTCAGGGAAGGCTCTGCCTGTTCTGTTGCAAATAATTTATATAAATAATATATAATATATAATATATAATATATAATATATAATATATAACATATAACATATAATACATAATATATTATATAATATATTATATATACTATATATAATATAGTATATAATATATAGTATATAATATATAATATATATTTATAATATAATATAATATAATATAATATAATATAATATAATATAATATAAATAGTTGACTTCAGAAAATCTCTCTTCACTTTTTATCTCTCCTTCCCCCATTTCATCTCTTCTCTTCTTCCATTTCACCTTTCTTATAATTAATCTTTTACTTTGACTATAATAATAGTTACTGTCATTATTTCTTGTTGGTTGGTAGGAGACCATTAGATCAAAGATGTTAAATCATCTTCCCATAGTTTACTGAAGGACCAACTGAGCTGGATTTACTCTGCTGTGCACCATCTTGAAGTCCACCATTACCTATGCTACTCCTCTTATTCTCTCAAAAAGAAAAAAAAATCCAAATGAAAAACCTCATAGAGTTTTATGGGAGAGATCACTGGACACTTTTCCTCTCTCCTCTGTTACTTTGGAATGTAGAAGTTTTGTCTAGCTGACTTACTGAAATATAAATGCTTTACCAGAGACTGGGTTGATTCATAGTTAGTACCTATCCTTGATTATATGCTAGCCATCTGATTGGGAGTCTTTGATAATGTGTGTCTAAAATGAATTTTTCCATATTCAAGGTCAGGACCGAGAGACTGGAAGAAATAATTTAGCAAAGCAATGATACAAGTAAAATTATCCAACTCCCACTAGCCTTTAGTTCTGATATACTTCCTATTTTCTATAATCTGGAGCTAAGACTTCATCAGAAAAACATCTAAGTGAGACAAACAACATGATAAATCCTTGTTTTGGTAAATCTTCAACCCAAATAAGATCGGTAAAAGAAAACACAACTCAATAATTATGAATATAAGCTGTATGCCTAGATTGGGCAGATTCACCACTACACTACTCTATTCCCCAGCTATGAGACCCTTATAACTTGCTGGTTTTCCAAGTCACACACTTGTCCTTTCACCTCCTGCCCATTCGTCTTCCTCTCCGTCGTCATTTTTCTCTTCGTCGTCGTCCTCTTCCTTTGTCTTCCTCCTCCCGTCTCCCCCTTTCTCCTCCTGCTCTCTTCCCACCAACCTTTATTTCTCCACCTCCCCTTCTTCTGCCCAATCACTGGCTCTAGCCTTTATTTTATAAATTATGGTGGGCAGATGGTTTACTAGAAATCACCTGTGTAACGATTCACTCCTCCTCTGCAGCCCTTCACAGGAAAGGGGAATTAACATCAAAATACAAGGCCGAGGCTATCCACAACAAATTCTGACAATTACTTTTATCAGAAAGTCCTAGGAGACTAGTTGGCAACTTAAAGGAGAGTATGAAAGTTGGCAGGGAAGGCATTCTTGGTGGCTTACAGAGACCCTATTCTCTGGCAGCCAGAAGGAACAGGATGCTGAGGGCAAAGTCCTGTGTCAGAGTGGGTATGTTCCAAAGAAGATTAAAAGTCAGATAACTTCATGAAGTCACACTAGTATGACTGCCTGCATGTATGCTGAAACCATATGGACAGCAGAAAGCCCCAGGGATCTCAACTCTACATAAAGAACTGCAAACAACTAAGGAATGCCGAGACTGGCAGAAATAGTCTTCTTCAGGAAAGAGCAAAACAATTGGTTATCTATTACTAATTGGTCAGCCCTGAAACTCTGGGTACGGATAATATTTCACAGACTGATCAGGCTATATTTAGAAATTTGAATAACTGAAAATATGGTCACAAAATTGAAAGGAGTATACAGGAGGGTACACAAAAGAGTATATGGGAGGGTTCTGGGGGGGGGGAAAGGGTTGTAATTATAATCTCAAAACAATAAAAAAAGAGCGCAACCAATATTAGCTTGTTTTGATGAAGCCTAACAGGAAAAGAAAAGAATCTTTTCAAAGTAAATTTTATCCTAGCTACTAACAAGTTGCCAACTATCAGAAACTTCAGGAATTGTTTCAATTTAGAATGCCCCTCCTCAACCAGTAATATGGGGTGTTCCACATTCAGGGACCAATCAAAGGTACTCTACAATAGTCTTGATAGGTAAATTCAACAACATGAGATACTTCAGGCAATATTTACTCCAGCACCCATTCCAGGTCAAGCTAAGACATTGTAGGGCTTGCTACAGTAACACATCTCACTCTGACCAATCCTGCTTTATGCAGCATGTCCTCAGGTAATAGAAATACAACACCAAATTGCACCCTACTGCCTACATTATAATAAAGCTATCTCCAATAGATGCTGATTATACTCAGGCTAAGATTTCATTGACGAGAATTACTGTTCTCCCAACCTTCAAGCTGAGAAGATACTTCCAAGTAAGATGATTGGAGTCCTGGATGATCAGGAGAGAGAAAAAAAATTGACTGAATGCCTGTGTCCTTTAGAGGTAGTGATGGGTACCACTGTCCCACCACCAATTGCATTTTCTTGTTTTGTTTCTGGTTCCTATTCAAAGCTTCTTGCATGCAGAAGAAGATATTTCAAAGGTTTAATAAATGCTTGTTAAGACTTATTATTGTATAAGAGTGTGTATTAGCTCAAAACAGTCCCACATGTAATATCTTTACAGAATATCAGTATCCTCCTGAAAGTTGGAATTTGGGGGATAAAGCACCATGCTTTCCTAGTCTGTTGGGTGGTGGTCCTTAACCAATTATTATTGTGTCCTTGTGGTGCTAACTGTCCTTTTACTTTGGAAACGCAGGAATCATGTGATTTTGAATCCTTTTACCCACACTCCATACCACTGAAATGAAACAGTTTAGTCTGGCACTTGTTGCAGCTGCCTGGCCTTTGTGTCCAAAGGGGGAACGGATTGCAAGTGTCTCTTCCCATTTCTACCTCAGAAAGTGGTAATAGCTTTGCTATCCTCTGTAGCAAAATGTCACAAGCAGACATGTCTTCCTGTCACCCTCAGTGCTACCACACCTCAGATCCTCAGGCTGCTACTCTTTATAGCAACCAATCAGGTTTTATAGGTCCCTATTTGACAGATTTAAAGTCCATCAACTCCTGAGGAAAATTTATCCAAAGGGTCTGAAGATGAAAGAATTCACTTGTGTGCAAGCAGTGAAACATTTCTGCACAGTCTTCAGCAGGTTACAACCCATAAATCTGTCTCCATCTTTACCTTCCATGTGTGTGAAATTATGCATGCTTCTTTTTTTCTTTCCTGTCATGTTGAATTATGCACTCTGTGTTATACATAGATCAACCTTTCTTAGGCAGCTAACAGAGCCAGTGGAAGACAGGGGCATGTTTTATTTTCCTGTCAACCTGGTCTGATTCACTATTTAAGATGACATATACTCAGGCATCAGATAAAAAAAAAAAACTATATTAAGTAAATGCAAACTGTGTTCCATCATGACCAATGAGATGTAATTGGTACTATTGACAGCCCTTGGCACTGCATCGACTGGAAGTTTGATTTTCCTATCAGGCTGAAATCTTGATGACATTTTTCTTTCACTTCAAGTATTTGACTAAGGAGAAATCATAAATTCAAGATTTTATATGGAGTTGTGGTACTTTTCTGAAAGAAGCATACACGTTATCGATAGCAACTCAGTAACTGACACCTGATGACTATTAAGAAATATTGACACCTACAGTGTATTCATATATAATAAATAAATAAATCTTTAAAAAAAAAAGAAATATTGACATTCCTACTCGGTGGGCCTCTCTCTACTCCTTCTTGTTATTTGCTTTGCCAGAAGAAAAAACACGTCTTTTTAATGTTCCCATAAGGCCAGAATGTCAGTATAGCCTGACACCACTTGCTCACATGCTGAAGGCTAAATGTATGAATACACTTAATTTCTGCAGAGCTCACACGTTAGATAGCATGACTTCCACTTTGCACATGCAGGAGCAAGCCTTACAGTGGTGACAAAACTCATTCAAGGTAGACATATTTGTAAAATGGGGCACTGTCCTGCTATCTGCCTACATTATTATACTTAGTCTTGATGGAAATATATAGTAGCTAATATTATTCCCATTTTTCAGGTAACGAGAAGGTTCCTCAAGGTCACGTGGTACCCACAGTATCACAGACTATATTAGATATGTCTGAGTCTGGATACACTACGTTCCATTTGCAAGTGATTCAATGTTGGAGTGCTCTGCTCAAAAACTGCTTTCCTGTTTCTCTATGTGACACACACACACACACACACACACACACACACACACGTCTGTATCAGTCTCTTCAACCAAATTTTGAATATTCTATAAGCTTCAATTATAAATTATATGTTTTGGAGTTTGCTATTGCACATTCCAGATGGAACATATATTCTGTCTGCTTAAACATTTTTTTCAACTTTCAGTCCCATCAACAATGAGTTATTCCATTAAATTTTATGCATTTTTCTTCGTTCAATTGAAATTCTGACTTTCTACTGTAAAGGAAATTTACTATCATTCACCTACATATTTATTATGAACTTGTAATGACAGAAACAAGAAATATAATTACATGCCCCAGGGTGTGTTCATAAGCAACTTGCTTAAAGGAATTGTAAAGATTTAAAACCTACTATATCAAAGTGCAGAACACATACCATTAGCCTCACTACTACCACCTGATTCTCAATATACACTAGCCCTGGCTTGTTAACCTGTTAAACTAAAGGAAGGTTACAAATAGGTTATAAATTGTTATCACTAGAAACAAAGATAAACTCTTGTGCTCACCTCTGTGTCCAACTCTGCCGTTTCCCAACATAGTGATCTTGGCATACCTTTATCTCTCTGGTCTGTCTCTAACAAGATAATAGCAAGAGAACACAAAAATAGCTTTGAGTACAGACTAGGGAGTTCACAGCCTAATTAGTCATGAGCTCTGTCTGAGAAACAGTGTTTAGGGCAAGAACATATGTGAATTGCTCTTGTTCTCAAGTAGGAGATTAGAGGAAACCCTTGCACACTGTTCTGTACCAACAGGTCCCCTGGGCCCTGCATTCTGCCTTCAAATTATTCCTGAATTTTAACAGGAGACACACGAGATACACAATACCAATGGTCAGTATTAACAGAGAATACTGAATATGTGACCTTAGGGTGATTACTGGGCATTTTAGTCTGTACGTGTATGCTGAAATATTACCACATCTGCTTCTCCCTCCCATCTCCCACTTCCCCTCATGGTTATTCCCTAGTACATTCTCAACTCAAATTTAAGTTTTCTTTTGTCCAGTTTGAGACAGTGTCTTGTTATGATGCTCATGGTGGCCCTGAATTCTCAGTTCTCCTTTTGCAGCTTCTTAAGTGCTGAGAAGATAGCTAGGTACCACCATAACCTCAAATTAATCTATCATTATAATATATGACATATAATATATGACATATTATATGGCATATATATAATTATATTATACTTTTAATGTAGTATATTTTTCCTTGAAAGGAAATATAAACTATACACATATATAATATAATTTATTAATATAATATTAACATTTTATATATTATATATAAGGTTATGCATATAAAACTTGACCTGTAAATTTTAACCTGTCATATAGGCTTAATCATTCCCATCCAACTTTTATACATAGCTACATGACGATAGAATTATCTCCCTCTATAAAAATACAAGTCCTATTTAATTCACCAGTCTATAGTTCTGGATACTGAGTTACTTCAATATTCAGAAATACTTTCTTCTTTGTTGACCTTTGCATATGTTTTTCTAAAGAAACTACATTTATCCTAGAAAGAAATTTCAAAATCAGATTAGTTCTTCCATCATTTTTGACACATTTATGAGCATGAGTCCAGGTTTCTTCTATTTCTGTATCCTTCATTGTATTTTCTCTTTTTCCATCCAAATCAATGCCTGAAATAATTCAAAGAATAGTTTTATTTCTGCAGATAGATTACTTTATTATCCACATCTCCCATGTTCATAATTATCTGATTTAAAAGCTGCTTTCACTGATAACACAAAAGATTTGTACCATGACAACAAGCCAGTAGTAAGTTGCAGAATAACAGAAATCTTGTAATAATTGAAGTTTGATATTCCCAATTTTGTTAACAGATAGGATCTCATTTTGCTTGTATTGATCAAAGAATAAAATCATCATGGTCCCTGTCCCCAAATAATATACCTTTATTGACAAGAGTTCTGCAGACCAAGTTATAATAAGTATGTCACAACTGTTTGTATTTTATAAACTTGAGTCTTAAGTTTAATGCCACTAAAATGAGCTATGTAACTTTGGGTAAAAAGTCTTGATTTTGGAACTTTATTTTCTAACTGTGTCATAAGGTAGTTTTTTTTACACATTGTAGAGTACCTATCAAAATGTCTTGTGCACAATGTGATCTGGTCACTGTTCCTGCTGAATGAACTAATTCACACAAAAGTGATCGGGAATTAATTAAATATTAATTTGGGACACCCAAATGGTTCTCAGCTTCTACTCACTTCTATATGACCTTTGTGCTACTATGGTTACCTCCATGTCTCTAAATAGAACCACAGGATTCAGATAATTTCTCCATGAGCTTTGTGAAGTTGGGATGTGTTCTGTGGAGGGATATTTTTCCCACTTCCTCAGAATGAACACAGACAATTGACATTGATCTGAGCAGGCATCTAAACCACAGAAGCCCTAACTCATGAGGGCTGTCTTCCTTCCATAGAGAAAGCAAGCTACCTGAACTCTAGCAAGGGGTAGAAAATAAGATATTTCTAATTTTCTTTACAGAACAACTAATTCATAATGGATAAGGACCAATTACATCTCTGTCTTGCACTAATCTAATTAATAAATAAAATATCTTGTTAATGAAAACAGTCATTTCTGAAACATGTATTGAGTCTATAGGATGCCACTGTAGATGTAGCATAGTCATACAATTAGTGAAATAACCCAGATATTGGCAATTTAAGCATATGCAAATAGGGAAAATACTCTCCATGAAGCATTTACAAGAAAAAATGGGCTGCTACCAAGGCTGATGTCTTCTTTCTGGCATCTATGACTCCATCTCTGTGTAGACATAACATCTTGAGCTTTACCTAGAAAGGGAAAAGTATACTTAATCAGATGCTGCTTCTCTTTTTTTTTTTTTTTTGAAAGACTATTTGAAAAATCAGTAGTTACATGGTTAGGAAAACCGGGATGCAACTTGACTTAATGCTGGGTACCTCAGATCTCTTTCTACTGTTTCTTTTGTGGTAGAAAGTTCTTGAGAAATGATCACTGGGGAAGCTTATAGGTGTTTCTCACAGATATACTTTGGGTATCTATGTATCAAAATTTTCTTCAGTACAAATGAGAAACTAAGTACCTGCTTCACTGAACATGATCTTTAGACTTTTTTTTGGACTTCTTCCATGAAGAAGATTTCTTTCCTAAATACATGCTTAATTTGAAAAATAAAATGAAAACAGGATAACAACAATGAGTAATAAGAAAGGATTAACAACAGAAAAGGGTTTGGTAAAACTGGGTATAGTTCAATTCTTGTACCTTAATAGGCTTCACAGTGTAACGTTGATTATAAGTACAAGGGTTAGGTAGTGGGGTGCTCTCCAAAAGAGTATGCACAAACATACTACAGGAAAATTACTTCTGCTGGAGACTGAAGTGAGGAGATGGGGAATGGAACAGAACTGGGTACTTCTTATTTAAAATGAAAGATATAGAGCTGGGAAGATGGCTCCGTGCATAAAGTGTGCTTGCTCTGCAACCATAAGTAAACTAACTTGAGTTCAGACCCTCTGTACTCCTGTAAAATCCTAGTATGGCTGCCAGATCCTATAAGCCTGGCTCTGAGAGATGGAGACAAGCAAATCCCTGAGGCTCACTGGCCACACATTCTCACCGAACACTTTGATCTCCGTGTTCAGGGAGAGACTTTGTTCCCTAAAGTAATGTGAAAAACAACAGAGGAAGATTACTGACTTCAACCTCTGGTATTGGCTATTATATACAAGAAGAGTGCACATAACATGTACACACACACACACACACACACACACACACACACACACACACACCAACCTCACTTCTGAATGATTTATTGGAATGTAAAAATTGAAAATCCTGTGTTTGATCCTCTTGGATTTTCCTCTAGGATGGCAACCCAGTAAGGGCGATGATGTTCTTTCTTCAGTTTTCAGGGGTGAATCACTCCTCTGCTGCAACTTTAGTGACCTTTTCTGGAACAATGACTGTGGATGCGTTGTTAAACCTTTCTCATTTTGGAATTCGTTGGTATATCTGTTTTGTTCACACTTAAACTGGTGTCATAGTAAACTGTGCCACTTTATCAGAGCAACAGGAAACTTCTAAACTCTATGGGTCTAAAATTTTTATTTTGTACTTAAGGTGGGATATAGGGTATTTATTCATGAGTTCTTTAAGCACTCAACCCATTTAGTTGTCTGTGAAAGTCTGATGGCCTTCTGTCCACTAATTTGTATACCAACACCTATGTACTTTCTCCAATCTATGTGTTCCAACTTTACTCTCTGGAGAGTCAACAGTTTCGTTGGATAAACATTTTCTTCTAGTGATAACCCACCAGGACTGTTAAATTTGCTTCTATCTTGAAATCCTCCCTCCCTTTGGCCATTCTTCTCCAAGCTTAACTTTTCCCTACAAACTAGAATTATGATTTCTTTGTTTACCTCTGTTTTCCTAAAGAGTGGTATTGTTTAAAGCATGATAGATTACCTGTATTCATGCAGTGGTGCTTTGAATTGATGCTTATCATGTTCACAGGGAAATACAGGAGAAATTACTGACAGAAGACGTCTCTTTTAATTATCAAGCCAAAAATGTCACTCTCATGAACTTTCCTCTCATTTGTTAACCTATTGGTTACTCATTCTTTTTCCTTTCTAGAAGTAGTGACTTTTAATATTATTGAAAGTTAATATAATTGTGTCATATCGAAGCAGTCTGTGTACTCTAATTTCAGTCTCTGAATTGAAGTCCCTTTAAGACAGGCATTGTGAACTTTACATCCTCCATACTTCATGCTTTCCAACACCAATGGTCCTTTTCAAATACACAAGGGGTATATGATCTGAGGGTACCATAATATTTACACTTGTGTTTTTAGGTTGAACATAAACAGGACTATGTATGCATTTTTAGAATTTGATATGCATGGTTCTGGGGTAGGATAACATCAGCCCAAGGTGATGACACCTTGTGTGTGACATGATTCCTCTAGAGAAGTAAGCAAATGTCTACTTTGTATAGAAATGTGATCATCAACAGATCAAACTAAATATACCACCAGCCTCCGACATACTGAACCTATGAGTTTTACTGGGTGACTTAGAATATGTGTAAGCAAGAATGATTCAAAGAGAGTTACATAAAAAAAAAATGCTGACCCAGCATGGGTGACAACTTGTGAAAGCTGAAAACTTGGGCACACCGTCTAAGCTGTGGGCAGCTCAGCAAGTTGGAGAGTGCCTTTTCCAAAGACCTTAGCTAGTCTGAGCCCTTTTCCAGGCAGCTTTGCTAGTCTGAGTGCCTTATGGCAGTTCACTGCTTGGGAATGCATGGGAAGGCCAGGATTCATGAGTGTGGGTGATTTCAGGGCCTTGTTCTTGAGCAACGAATGGGCTTAATGAGTCTGTTTGGTTCTCCGGGCTGCCTAAAGCCTTTGCTTACTTTTTTGTGGTTATCAAGATTCCCCTAAAATGGAGTGTTTCATCTACCTTTAGAACACCTTTCCTTCTCCATGGTGATTAGTCTAGGAATAAATTACACAGCACACTTGGTTCAGACTGAACAGAGAAGATGAAACATTAACAGGGCTGAGCTGATGCTCAGTAAGCATTTTTGACTGCAGTGTTATCTATACAGTATTATAGGATATATGAAAGAAAAAAATCATGTGATCTAAATGTTTCTGTTCTTTAGAGGATCCGTCTTTTTCTTTCATGTCACCTTCAATTGTGTCCCACTTTCTCCTCTAATTATACTTTTTACTAGGGTTGCAAAATCATGTTTCCATATAACTTTTATAAATATCCTTCATTTCACTAAGTGGAGATAGATTAACTAAAACTAAGTGCATAGGAGGAAGATTTATGGCAATCTACTAGACTGCAAGCTGAATAGATTGTGGATAATACTGCTCCCAGAAGATCTGAGTTATTTAATGCAAACACACAAGCATTGAATATCTCCCTGAAAGTTTTGGTCAACTTGGCATCAAGGCTTTTAAAGCAACATAAGGTACGTCATTGCTGCCTGGCTTTTATAGTGCTGAAAGGTGCTGTGTAGGCTACATGGGGAGAACAAACACCAGTGGTCTGACCCAGTGCTGCATTGTGCATGTACAATACAGGCCTACTACAACTTCATGTCTGGCAATGTAAACCTGGTCAGATGTCCATGACTAGTGAGACTATAGGCTTTATAGGGGAATTAACTGGTGTTATTTCACTAAATGGTCGTATTGTCAAACTACCTCTTAATAATTGTTTCTATTTATAGAGTTGTGTCACTCTCTTAGACCATTGGTCTAAGAAACTTGCTTTCTAAGTGGGTAAATGGAAAGATTCATAACTGGTCAAGGTGTTGAAAAATATAGTCTGTGAGTTTCAGCCAAAGATAGATCATCTATATCAATTTCTCCTCATCCAAAGCTCAGGGAACATTGAGAAAAAGTAAAGGGAAAGCCTGTAAGAGCTAGGGCATGGGTTGGAGAGCTGTGAAATAATGTCTCCTGGGCATGACATCACTTTTCTTTGAGGTTACCCACGATCCAGTGTATGATACCATACTCATGTACTAATCAAACTCAGGAGACAATAGTAATAACAATGCTTTAGAAAGAAGACATGAAGGGGTGGGGGATAGGTTAATGGGTCCTTGTGACTGTTCCATGGAGATCATGAGGGGTGGGTGATAAAAATACCCATTGTAAGTAGGTATAAAATTTTCTAAGAGATAAAAATATTTGAATTTCTATATTTGGAAACAATTTACGAGAAGAATATTGAATAAGAACTTATGGTGTTTCTAGTATAACAAAGAATTACTCAATTTGTAATAACCTGTTCTTTTTCATAGTTGCACATCTAAAAATAACTATGTTCTTATAAAAATTGCATGTTTATTCACAACTATTGTAACTGAGAAAAATATTTTCACTTGGTTCCAAATCAGACAAGTACCAGGCAGGAGCCCATTCATATCATAATTACAACATCATATTAAAAGAAGACAATTTAATTGAAACCAGCTTTAATGTAATTTATTTATAAACTGTTAATGCATGCATTTACATTCTATAACATTTAATTTCATCCTAGAATTATATGTATCCCATTATATTGTGAAGAAGTATGAGCTCATTTTAATCTGTGCTTTTATTATCACAGAAAATCTTGTTTCTCTGTTTAGAATAAAATTCTGAACAGGTATTTACCTGTTAGCATTTAACTTCTCTGTGATTCACAACAGACTGATTGCTTCCAGTTAAGGAAGTATAATCAGTACTGTCAATAATTGGCTCATCTTACACAACTGGGTCATACGGATTCAGACTTCTTTATCTGTGTCTCCTCCTTAGTTTTAATGATCCCTGAACATTTCTCAGTACAAGACCATTGGCGTTCTTTACAGAGAGTTTAGAACACAGCAAAGTGTGTTGTAAGTAGACTGTCAATGAACATTTCTCTCAACTTTAGTGATCTTTCAGATCACTGGTTCATTGATCTGATTATGGTTGGCATGTACAATGGAGTCCAGAAGGGAAGTCTGTGTTAGAAGCTTCTTCTAGACAAACCTCCTCAACTGACACAGTGTATTGCACACTTAGTCATTGAGGAAAGTTGTGCTCAAATTTGTGAGACGAGTAATTCCAAAGCCATTTTCTGCAGGCAGATCAGCAGGGTAACAATGTATCCTAGGACAGGGTATGTATGAGAATATTAATACTGAGTTCTTCTCAGTATGCTGGTAACTGTTGAGCCAGACAAATTTATTTTTTGATATCTCAATCAATTTTCCTACCTCTGCAAAGCTAGGTATGATTGCCAAGTTCATTTGGGACCCAGAGATAGTGAAGTTCAAAGTGACTTGTTCAAGATTAAGCCATTACAAGACAGCTGTGCTGAGGTTCAGACCTGGCTCTCTTGGGCTTCAGAGCTCCCTAAGTGCCTCATGCTCCAGTTGTTCTTTTAAAACCATTCCATAAAATTCCCCAAGAGTTACTGTTTCTGAGGGTTAATTCTTTAATTTTCTTTTAGGCGACTTAGTCCTGTATTTACCTCATTGTTGGAAGGCTTTTGTACAGAGGTAAGGTATGAGCAATGAGGAAACATCTAAGGCCATTAGAGTAAAGAGCTGGCTGTTGGCTCATCATGGGAACTGATGTTTCTGAACAACAAAATTCTCCTCATTTTTGAATCAACTCATCCATATTCATTCATTCTATTGTTGCATGGAATCAATGAGAATTCTTTATGTAATCTACTGCACGGGAAAATGTACTACATTACAGAGGAATGCACAGGGGTGTTGAGACACACAGAAACCAGAAATGAGTTTTGGTTGACACTCCTGGTCTTGAGAATTAAAAGCTATGCTATCTGAATAAAACTTCTGTTACGTATTTTTGTCAATGGTACAGTGCAATTTTTTTTCTTTTCTCAATTTGATCAGGACCAACAGTTTAACTAGACATAGCTTTATACATAACTGAAGAAATTGAAATTGCAGGATTGGGGCAGAGAAAGTAAATAATTTATTTTAAAAAACCTTTAAAGTATTTATCTGCTTTCAAAGCACCAGTGGAAAAGGTAGAAAAGGTTTCAACATTTGTGTAGAATTTTCCCTGAATAGGAGAGAATTGTAGCTCTGTGTAAACCTCATGGGTGGTAACAACTTAATAACTGCATGAAACAGGGATGTTGGATCAGACTTTTTAAAAATAACATTACAAAAATTAACTGAGAATAAATCATATAATTAAAGTTATGAAATTCTAAACCAGTGGGTCTTACCACTGTATGTCGCAACCTCTTTAGTGTTGCATATCCGATATTCTGCATATCAGATATATATATTAAGGTTAGTAACAGTTGCAAAATTACAGTTATGAAGTAGCAGCAGAAAATTTTATGGTTGGGCATCATCACAACTTGAGGAATTGTATTAAAGGGCTGTAGCATTAGGAAGGTTGAGAACCACTGTTCTAAACAGAAACCCAGGAATAATTCTTTGGTAAGGCATTAGTCTCTTACAGGGGAGATGAAGGTCAGTGAGAAAAGGGACATGATTTACATCGCAATGGTGCTAGAACCATTTTTGTTTCAAAGAAAACCTTCCAGAAGAGTCACACATGTATTGAGAAAACAAGTATAACTCATCACACATAAGGTACTTATTTCAAAATACATAAAGAACTATTATATTTTTGCAATACATGAAATATAACTTTATTTAATAGAAATATATTTTTAATTACAATTTTTTATTCTTTAGAACATATATACAATAAAATAAGATTATATCTCCCTCCCATTTCCCTTCTCTCTTTTATAACCCTAACATGTCCCACCCCCAACTTCATGTGATTTATTCTGATAACCACCAAGTTCAACAGTGCTGCTCATATTAAAATATATTATTATGTGTGTATGCATGACAGCTGTGTGGGAGCTTACCTGCTACAGCACACATGTAGATGTCAGAGGATCACTTTGTGAAGTTGATTGATTCTCTTCTCCTTTACATGAGTTCCAGGAATCAAACAAAACAAAACAAACAAACAAAACAACAACCACAAAAATCTACTTAGTTGATTCAATGGCATGTGTTCTTTTGGTGTCTATTTCTTCATCCCCTCTGACTCCTATGATCTTTCCTTCCCTCTTCTGTGGTCTCCCTCAATTCTCTATGGGAGGGACCTGATGGAGAACTCCAACTTAGACTCTCTTTCCTCATGGGGGAGTGATGTGATGGTGGTGGAGCTGGGAAGAGAGGAGGGAGGGAAAACTGTGGTCTGGATATTTTGCATATGAGAAGAATCTATTTTCAATAAGAAAGAAAGAAAGAAACAAGGAAAGAAAATGAAAGAGAGAAAAGAAAGAATTAACTAACAATAACAAAGAAAAACAAACTATCATAAGCTCCTACTTAAATTCATCTGTCTAATTATTTTGAGTATTTGTTTTTTCTTGCATAAATTCTTCTAATCTCCCATGAGAGTAATGAATTTGTTGCAACAAAATACTTATCCCAAGGGAAAGGGATATTTGCCTGTTCTTAGCACAATTTGCTTGAATTCAGTTAGCAAACATTTGTGTGTGTATGTGTCTTTGTGTACATGTGTGTACTATATTCATAAATGTGCCCATGTGCGTGGTGATGTGCTTCTCAATGTGTGCATTTGGTTGTCATAGGTCAATCTTCAATGTGAGTGTCTTCTTGTATCTCTCCCCATTGTTGTGTTTATAAAAAGATAAGAGGAGAGTGAATATGTTTTGGTGGATGTGTGGTAAGGTATGGGGGAAAGGGATCCTTCCATGGGCCCATGGTTAGGCATCCCTTCCCTCTAAGGAACCAACCACAAAACAATATAGAAAAGAATTTACTCAGGGAATCGGGAGGGGAGTTCAGAGTGTAGAGAGACAGAGGAAGGCAGAGGGGAGAGAGAGAGAGAGAGAGAGAGAGAGAGAGAGAGAGAGAGAGAGAGAGAG
>NW_021604568.1:11757305-11778509 GCF_004785775.1 Grammomys surdaster | reverse complement strand
GAGAGAGAGAGAGAGAGAGAGAGAGAGAGAGAGAGAGAGAGAGAGAGGAGAAGTGGAGGAATAGAGAAACAGAAGAGTAGAGACCAGCCATGAGCATGTTTTGAGAGAAGAGTGTGAGAGAGGTCAGAGTGGGAGCAAGAAAGCAAGAGCAAGAGAGAGCAGAGGAGGCAAGAAGCCCCTTTCATAGTGAGTCAGGCATACCTGGTAATTGCCAGCTAATTAGGCTACTACTGGTAGACTCCTTGTGTAAAGAATTCCTGGGATATACCACTATACTCTTGCTCTAGTCACATTGAGTTCTAGGTTTCTTACATAGCCCTGATTTTGATATCAATATTTAAGATAAAAGCTCAGATACAATACAAAAATACTCAATTAGTATTGACAAATGGAATCCAAGAACACATCAAAAGTATCATCTAAAATGACCAAGTAGGCTTCATCCTGGAGATGCAGGGATGGTTCAATATACAAAAATCCGTCAATGTAATTGACTACATAAACACACTGAAAGGTAAAAAGAAAAATCAAATGATCATCTCACTGAGAAAATTAACCACTGCTTCATGTTAAAACTATTAGAGGGATCAGGGATAGAAGGTACATAACTAAACATAAGAAAAGCAATATATATCAAGCCAATAGCCAATATCAAATTAAATGGAGAAAAACTTAAAGCAATTCCTCTGGTACAGTTTTTAGTATACACAGTAGAATTTAAACTACTTTCTAGGAGAAAAATCGAATTCTAACTCTATCATGCCATTTATGCTTTAGGATTTTTGTTTCTCAAGGGTTATTTTGTACATTTAGTTTTCATTTTGTTGGGATTCTTTTCTTTTTTTTCTTGAATATTTTCTTTTTTTCTTGTATATTTTATTTATTTACATTTCAAATGTGATCTCCTTTCCCTATTTCCCCCAAAATAAACCCCTATCCCTTCCTCCTCCTCCTTTTTGCTTTTATAGCATTTTAATTACATGCAAGTATTAAAGTCAGTTCTAGGTTGAGGAACTAGCAGTACAATAGGTGCAAATAGTCAAGGAACAAGCAAGACAATAAATACAAATAGTTAAAGAACAAACAAGGCAATAAACAAAGTCCTGTGATCACTCAGGTGATCACTGCTTCTAAGGGCATATCAGGATGACCAAAATATCTGAGCCTACTTCCCTGTCCTAGCCCAAAGTCATTTTCATGCCTGAAGGCCATTTCTTTGTTCTAGCGTAAGATTGATATTCCTGCCTGAAATTACTTCTTTGTTCTAGCCTATTGTCAGATTCCTGCCTGAAGCCCATATCCTTATCCTTGGCCAATGTCAGGTTCCTACCAAGCAGTCCATTTCCTTGTCCTTTGCTAATATCAGATATCTGTCAAGTAGCCACCAAAACTCTCCACATCTCCCCCCATTTTTATTTCATAAGGAAGACTGAGCCTGTCATTCTGACAAAAATGTCTTCCTTACCTGTCATGGAATATATATTATCAAAAGCAATGCATTTCTGTCTTAGGTTGGTAAGACTTTGTGCAGAATCTTACCCATCCTTGGCTTGCCAGCTTGTTAATTTAATAACTCTGTCTGAGGGTCCATTTTCAGTTTCAAGTCACGTATTTTGGCTGCCAACATGTTGATATTGTTAAAGACAACAAGCTTTAACATGATGGTCAGGAATAAAAGTTTTCCCAGGACAACAAGGGCTAGCATGATCAAGCTATATATGCCATTCTTGACACTTGACCAAAATAGAAATACTGTCCTCAAGCTATGGATAATTTTGTCAGCATTATCTGCAGGATCAAAGCTCAGCAAAGCAACATTTCCTAAATTCATAATATCACTATGCAGAGTTAAAACAACCAGAGAAGGTGTTAGAATTATGCCAAATACCCTGCAAGTGTCCTTAGACTTTTTCCTAATTATAACGACTATCATTGTAAATTTTAGATGTAACACAACTCCATTGGTATTTGGCACGCCACTCAAGACGGCTCCTTATTGTTAAACTCTGAACCTCCTTTCAACAATTTGAAAAGGATAAAGAGCATCAATCTTATGTTCCAAATGCCTATCTAAATTCTCCTGTATACTCAACACATTAGTAAGATGTTTTTGCTAAATGAGAAATCAAGGGCAGGGAGGCAGGGATGGGTGGATGGGTGGGGGTAACACCCTCATAGAAGTAGGAGGGGGATGAGATAAGGGATTTAGGGGGAAATGGGGAAAGGGAATAGCAGCTGAATGGTAAATAAATAAAGTATCCAATAATAAAAACAAACAAACAAACAAACAAACAGATAATGGAACTGGCAATTGCAGTTGAGCATTTGAGACTTTTGGACAACAATTTAATACTACTCATATTACTGAAGTTCCTTATAATACTCAAGGACAAGGTACTGTGGAAAGGGCCCCTGGAACTTTAAAACAATACCTCCATAAAATAAAAAAGGGGGAGATGTATCCCTGTATACCACAAATTTATTTAAATCATGCTCTTTTTATTTTAAATTAAAAAAATTTGGATGCCAAGAAACTTTCTGCTGAGTGTCTATGACACCCTACAACTAGGCATACTTAGGCCTAGCTGAAAAGGAATGGTCCACTTTACTGCCATGGCATCATCCTGATCAGGTATCTAATATGAAGAAGAAGACATGTTTGTGTTTTTTCTGCAGGATTCTGAAGGAGCATGGTAGCTGCCGGAATGATTGACGAGACATGCTGATGCTGGGACAAAGAATGAAGTTGGCCTGTGAGCTTCCTGATTGCCCTGACAATGGTGATTGGGAAGCTGTATTAGACTTATGTTAATGACCTACCTTTGCTTTCCTATTTCCCAGATGGGACAAGCTGCCTTGCCTCAAGTTTTTAGACCTTGTGGAACAGAGAATCAAAAAGAGAAGTTATAATGACACTTGTATTTTTCTTAAAAATGACCAGTTATTCGGACTCAGTAATGTACTGGTCTAAAAATCAATTCAATATTGGGAAAAAAACAGTCTTCATTCGGAAGGCTGAATCTGGACACTTTCAGAGACAAATTTGGAAGTTAGCTGCAGTTCTCTATGATGTTATGTTAGCAAGAGATAAAGTTGGGACAGGATCTGGATTTCAAACAAGTGTTAGTGCATGTGTTAAGGCTCTTTTAATTGTCAAGTTAAAATTATTTTTGTTTCTTATACAGTATTTTATTGTAAGTTGCATTGATTGTACACATTCTAATTATGTTAGTGTGTTGAAACCTGGCATGTCTGTTATGGGGGTCTATCTACCAGCTTTTGTCTTATTTCCCTGAGTATCACAGAACCTTGGTTTTTCTGAAAAAATCTTCGAAGAACTGGAAGAAGTGAGTTAGGCTTTAAGCAGAAGCAAGAAGGTAATGGGATTGATTATTACTGGTATAACAGCTTTAATTACATTAATTGCTAGTACCGCTGCTTCTGTAATTGCCTTAACACAAGAAGTTAAGACAGCTACTTTTGACTTTTGTTAATCATTTAGCAAAGAAAAAAGTTACTAATGTGTTGAGTATACAAGAGGATTTAGATAGGCATTTGGATATTTTCTTTATTTACACTTCAAATGTTATTCCTTTTCCCTGTCCTGTCCCCCAAGAAACCCCCGATCCCCGCCCCCTCCCCCGGCGTCTATGAGGGTGTTCCTTTACTCACCCGCCCACCCACCCACCCATCCCCCCACTCCTGTCTCCCAGCCCTGGCATTTCCCTACTTTGGGGCATTGAGTCTTCACAGGACCAAGGGCCTCTCCTTTCATTGATGCCTGACAGGGCCATCCTCTACTACATTGCTGCTGGAGCCATGGTTCCTTCCATGTGTACTCTTTGGTTGGTGGTTTAGTCTCTGAGAGCTCTGCGGGTCTGGTTAGTTGATATTGCTGTTCTTCCTATGGGATTGCCCTTCAGCTCCTTCAGTCCTTTCTCCAACTACTCCGTTTAGGACTCTGTGCTCAGTCCAATGGTTGGCTACAAGCATCAGCATCTGTGTTGGTCAGATTCTGGTAGAGCCTCTCAGCTGACAGCTATATCAGGCTCCTGTCAGCAAGCACTTCTTGGCATCCACAATTATGTCTGGGTTTGGTGATTATATATGGGATGAATCCACAGGTGGGACAATCTCTGGATGGTCTTTTCTTCAATCTCTGCTCCATACTTTGTCGCTGTATTTCCTCCCATGAGTATTTTGTTTCTCCTCCTAAGTAGGACAGAAGCACCCATACTTTTGACTTCCTTCTTCTACTTTATCATGCCATTTATACTTTAGGATGTATGCTTATCAAGGGTCACTTTGTGCACTTAATGTTCATTTTGTTGGGTATATTATTTCTATTTTCAAAAGAAATTTATAATTGTGCATAAGGCTGTAGAAAGAAAACTATATCTAGGTCTGTGGAAATTTCAACTAATACTCCATCTGTTGCACCATATTTTCTGCTATCAATAATGCTAGTTTTTACAATGTGGTAATAATATTGGTGATAATAACAGGATTACCATTCCAGTTTATACCCTATATGCTTATATTTACTGAAAAAGGCCTCCAATTACTTATGAGTTCCATAAAAGCGGTCTATTCGTCACTTTTCCGGTCTAGAATTTCATAACCTCAAATAATGTTACAGGAGTATTCATCCATAACATTTATAATTGGCTACAGACATAATCCAATATCCTAATCTTACCACCTTGTCAGAGAAGTTAATTGGACTTACACAGCTATCAGAAAATATATTGGTTTACACAGGAGTGACTCTTTTCTCCTTTAAACATCCTCTCACACAAGAGTGATACAGACACAGGGTCAAGCAAAAACAATACTCAGTTTTTTTCAAAGAGACCATGTGGCTCCACATCTCTGCTCTTGGTAGGCAGACATAAAAGACTATCGTGTGTGTATGTATGTGTGTGAGTATGTGTGTGTGTGTGTGTGTGTGTGTGTTTTCAAGTTGGAGCACACTAAAAAATAAATCCTTTTCATAATGTAGTCCATCTGTGACCAAATTAGCTATGGCTGTAGTTTTCTGCTTTGTAATTGTGTGTGTGTGTGTGTGTGTGTGTGTGTATCAGATCTCTAGAATTTTACCAGTCCAACTTGGGATCCATCTCAAGGGGAGACTTCAAGATCTGACACTATTACTCATACTGTGGTGTGCTTACAGACAGGAGCCTAGCATGGTGATTCTCGGAGAGGCTCAACAAGTGGCTGACTGAGATAGATGCAGATACTTACACCCAATCATTGGACTGAAGTCAGTGACCCCATAGGAAGACCAGCAGTTTGATCTAACCTGAACCTCTGAGATCTCTCATACAGAGCCACAAGCAGGCAGTGTACAGGAGCTGGTCTGAGGCCCCCAATGCATATAACTGAGAACTCACTGGTCTGTCCTCTGTGGGAGATGTGCTTAACCCTAGAGAGACTTGAGGCCCCAGGGGTTGGGGAGAATGGCAAAGGTGGGTATCCTCTTAGAGACAGAAGGAGGAATGGGATAAGGAACTGTGGAAGGGAGGACTGGGATGTGGCAATGACTAAACTGTAAAAAAGTAAAAGTAATAATAATGATGATATATAATAATAATAATAATAATTAATAAGAAGAACTAGAATTAGAATTAGAATTAATTTTCATGAATTAACAAAAAAGAGACTGCTTTTTTCTTTGCAGTCTTCATTTTTTTTTTAACAAAATAGTCTTAGTTCTTCAGATTCCAGAGTTGTAGACTTTAAATTTAGGTTAAATTAACCTGAGTTCCTAGAAAGAAATTGATTATATTGGCTTCTAGATTTGTTATCTACAGTCTCCTGTCTTTGGGGAAGTCATAAAATACATGTCAGATTCAGTATTTTGCCCATGAAAACAGTTTTGTTTTTGCTATAAAGGCATGGGGTGATTAAATGAGTGTCACTTTACTGCACAAAATCAAGAAGAAAATTTAAAACAACTAATAGTCATGGCTATATACTCACGCAAGGGGACTTTTAGTTATTTCAAGTCAACAGCGAAGGTAGGCCTGTACAGTTGCTAGAATTATAGAAAAAGACGTTAAACTTGAAGGCAGAATGAATAAAAGGAAAGCACACAGAGAACTTAAAGAAAATTCTGAAAGAAATCGAAAACAAATCAACTTAGTTTGGGTTTTCTAACCCCAGGGAAGCTGCACAGAGAGAGAGTCCAAGGGGTTGAAATGGTAGATCCAGAGCACACTTACCATAACAGACTGCACTAGCATAGGTGTAGGACTCAAAACAGTATAATTCAAAGATACAAGAAAATGACTACATGACAGCTAGAAATTCTCCATTTCATATGAATGGATTAGGATTCACATACAAAGGTAGAGTTTAGGGGAACAAAGCAAACAAAAGCACATCACACATGCACTTTAAAGACACAAACAGATTGCAATTAATTGGATGCAATTTTTTAGGCTCAGTGAATGACCAAGAAACTTAATGGCATATGGAACAGCTATATTAATATAAAGTAATTGCTATGTGTGATGAAATTATAGGGGTAAGAACATTCATTTTTAGGAATGTTCTATAGTTTTACATGAGTGCTGAGGCCTGAACTTAGAGTCAACACTTTACTGACTGTGCACTATCCAGCCTCCATATCAGGTTTATTAATATAATCCCACAATGGAAACGGTGATTTGCACAGGATGAAAAAATAGTTAACATGAAAGTAGAGAGGTGGACAGTGGGAGTAGAGACTTAAGAAGGGAGGTGGTAGGGGAATCGGGAGATGGGGTAGAGAGAAGGTTCATCAAAAAAGTCATAACCAAATTACACACATACACACACACACACACACACAAACACACACACACATATTTATGTATAAATATATGTATATATATGTAATCAATTAATTAAATGGTATTTTTCTAGGTCTGTTTATATACTCATGCACAACACACACACACAAAAACATGTCAGTCAAATAGCATCATATATATATATATATATATATATATATATATATATATTACTATACCATTATATTATCATCACATTATATATCATATTAAATTATGTATATTTTATAATATAAATCCTATATGATATACATAATATACATATATAATATATATGAATAATATAATTATAGTATATGAATGTTTATATATTACATTTTTATATATAGAATAACATCACATGTGTATATATATATATATATATATGTAAATGAGTGTTACCACAATGAAATAATAGACACATACTGCATAAGAAGTGAAAAGAAGGAACCAACTTGCACAAGATGTGAAATAGCCTTATTTTCATTTTAGCTTTAGGTTGTTCAAATCCAAGCTGAAGGGCCTCCATAAAATTCTGCCCCTGGTGATGATGCTCATCATGCTGGGAGTTCAAACCACAGCAAACTATTGAGCTAGGAGGCAGGACAGAGAGGATAGACTTGTGGACCTATAACCCTTTTAAGGGGCATGATCTCACTGACTAAAGAACCTACTCATCAGAGGGTTCCACAATCCTCTTTTTTTGTTGTTATTATTTTTGGAGACAAGGCTTTCTTAAGTATTCCATGCTGCTCTAGAACTGTCCTGTAGCAATGCTTCCCTCAAACTCAGGCTCTTCCTGTGTCTGCCTCCTGAGAGTTGGGGTTACAGCTGTGCACTATGATGCCTAACAGACCCACCTCTTAATATATGTAGGCATCTCACAATGTTGCCACCCTGGGGATCTTTAGCTATGGCATACTTCTGAATCTCCCACCCACATTCAAACCACAGGACAATGCAGTCTAAATAGTTGATTAAGGAGTAATAAGGCATAGGGAGTTGGACATGCTTTCTTCTGAATATTTTTGACTTATGACTTGTTGAATCCATGCTTTTGGAATGCACAGATAGGCAGAGCTGACTGTATAAAATCCACTTCAACATGGATTATGTACATAAATTAGAATGCTCAAAATGTATCAGTTTTAGTAGATCTCCTTGGTCTAACGTTTTTGTACTTTGGATTTGTAATTTTTTTAGACAGGCATACAAAAGCACACATCAATATCATCAACTTACGTTCTCAATGAACACCTCAAGATCATGAAAAGGCAACAGTCTCAAATAAGAGGAAGCCATTAAAATCCTATGTCTGCTTAAATACTCGTATGAATAAAATTTAAGTTTCATGATTTAATAGTCAGAATTCAAGTAGTTTAATGTAAAACTGGCCAATCCAGCTCACAGACATTTCACCAAAAAGATATCAGCTTTACTCTACTACCTAACCCCAGCCTATAAGTTCAGATGAGGTGGGATACATTGTTGAAAAAAAGTCAAAGACTGGTGATTACTGGCCTTGTAACTCTTCCTATTATTTTGTGATAATGAGGATTTCTTACTGTTCTGTGGTCAAATGCCTCTGGATTCTGGTAATAAACTTTGCTGGCTGCAGCAGAGGTTTAAGAAAAAAAAAGGCTGCTATGAACATAGTGGAGGATATGTCCTTGTTATATGTTGGAGCATCTTCTGGGTATATGCCCAGGAGTGGTAGAGCTGGGTCCTCAAGTAATGCTATGTCCAATTTTCTGAGGAACCGCCAAACTGATTTCCAAAGCGGTTGCACCAGCTTGCAATCCCACCAGCAATGGAAAAATGTTCCTCTTTCTCCACACCCTCGCCAGCATCTGCTATCATCTGAGTTTTTTTATCTTAGCCATTCTGACTGGTGTGAGGTGGAATCTCAGGGTTGTTTTGATTTGCATTTCCCTGATACCTAAGGATGTTGAACATTTCTTTAGGTGCTTCTCAGTCATTCGAGTTTCCTCAGTTGAGAATTCTTTGTTTAGCTCTGTCCCCTATTTTTGAATAGGGTTATTTGATTGCCTGGAGTCTAATTTCTTGAGTTCTTTGTATATATTGGATATTAGCCATCTATCTAATGTGGGATTGGTAAAGATCTTTTCCCAATCTGTTGGTTGCCAGTTTGCCCTATTGACAGTGTCCATTGCCTTACAGAAACTTTGCAATTTTATGAGGTCCCATTTGTCAATTCTTGATCTTAGAGCATACACCAGTGGTGTTCTGTTCAGGAACTTTTACCCTATGCCCAAGTGTTCAAGGTTCTTCCCCACCTTCTCTTCTATTAGTTTCAGTGTATCTGGTTTTATGTGGAGGTCCTTTATCCACTTGGACTTGAGCTTTGTACAAGGAGATAAGAATGGATAGATTTGCATTCTTCTACATGTTGTCCTCCAGTTGAACCAGCACCATTTGTTGAAAATGCTGTCCTTTTTCCATTGGATGGTTTTAGCTCCTTTGTCAAATATCAAGTGACCATAGGTATGTGGGTTTATTTCTGGGTCTTCAGTTCTATTCCATTTATCTTCCTGCCTGTCTCTGTTCCAATACCATGCAGTTTTTATCACTATTGCTCTGTAGTACATCTTCAGGTCAGGGATGGTGATTCCCCCAGAAGTTCTTTTATTGTTGAGAATAATTTTCTCTATCCTGGGTTTTATTGTTATTCCAAATGAATTTGAGAACTCCACTATGTTTATAGCAGCCTTACTTATAATAGCCAGAAGCTGGAAAGAACCCAGGTATCTTTCAACAGTGGAATGGATACAGAAAATGTGGTACATTTACACAATGGAGTATTACTCAGCTATTAAAAACAATGAATTAGAAAAATTATTAGGTAAATGGATGGAACTAGAAGATATCATACTGAGTGAGATAACACAATCACAAAAGAACACACATGGTATTCACTCACTGATAATTGGATATTAGCCCAGAAGCTTACAATACCCAAGATGCAACTCACAGACCACATGAAGCTCATGAAGAAAGACCAAAGTGTGGGTACTTTGGTCCGCTTATAAAGAGTAACAAAATACTCAAGGGAGCAATTGTTGAGACAAAGTGTGGGACAGAAACTGAAAGGGGGGCCATCTAGAGACCATTCCATCTGAGTATCCATCCCATGTGCAGTAGCCAAAGACACTGATGTGGATGTCAGGAAGTGCCTGCTGACAGGAGCCTGATATAGCTGTCTCCTTAGAGGTCTGCCAGAGTCTGACATATTCAGAAACAGATGCTCACAGCTAACCATTGAACTGATCATGAGGTTCCCAATTGAGGAGTTAGAGAGAAGACTGAAGGAGCTGAAAGGGTTTGTGGCCCAATGGGGAGAGGAATAATACCAACTAACCAGAGCTCCCAGGATCTAAACCATTAGGCTGGGAGCACATAGGGAAGGACCCATAGCTCCAGCTGTATATGTAGGGGAGGATGGCCTTGTTGGGCATAGGTGGCATCTTTGGTCTCATGAAGGCTGGACACCCAGTGTGGGTAAATTCAAGGGGGGGGAGGTGGAAGTGGGGGTTGTTGGGGCCCATCTTCATAGAAGGAGAAGGAGGGGGGAGAGTATAGGGGATTCCTGGGCAGGGTGGAGGGAAATGGGGTAAGGGGATAACATCTGAATCGTAAATAGTATATCCAATAAAATAAAAATAAAAAAAATAATTAGAGAGGGGCTGGAGAGCTGGCTCAGCGGTTAAGGGAATTGACTGCTTTTACAGAGGTTGTGAGTTCAATTCCCAGCAACTACGTGGTGGCCTACAATATGTGTAATGGGATCTGATGCCCTCTTCTGGGGTGTCTGAAGACAGTGACAGTGTATTCATAAACATAAAATAAGTAAATCTTAAAAGCAAAAAGGAAATGAAAAGGCTTAATTGCTAGGACTTTTTCCTGTAGGTCTCAAGGACCTCTCCCTAGCCTGAGTTTTGGAACTTGTTAACTCTTCATGATTCAGAAAGAAAAGAAAAGAAGAGAAAGAAAGAATGAAAGAAGTAAAAGAAAGAAGATTCACACATACAGAAAATACTGATTCATTCTGGATGAAGCTGAAGAAAGCTGCACCACCATTTATTTTTGGTTCTTAGTTCTTATAGTCTCTCAGGATAATTGATCAGATAATTTTCCAAGCATCTTTATATTCCACAAGTTCATAGCAAGTTCAAGACAATAGTTCATGTCATGAAATTAAAAAGAGTTACAGCAGAAATGCTTGGATGCATTTCCAGTATTACATGGGGAGGCTGGAGATATGGCTCAGTGGTTAAGAGCATTGACTGTTTTGTCAGAGGTCCTGAGTTCAATTCCCAGCAACCACTTGGTGGCTCACAACCATCTGTAATGGGATATAGTGCCCTCTTCCATGTCTGAAGACTGGTATAATATACTCATATAAATAAAATGAACAAAGACTGGTACCTGACTAAACATTCATTATCTATCTTTTAGACCCATAAATTTATTATAAGTTTAAAGTAATAATTTTTGTCACAAGTTAGCATGGTTTTGTCAAGAAATAAATCACCTGTCTTGTGTCTTATTATTTTTGAAGTTTTGTATAGATAAACTAGTCAATATTTTATTTTCTGTCTTTGCACCTATAATAAATTTTCTATTGCATGTTTATGACCTTTAGTTATCAGACAATGGTCTCATAGCTAAACTAGAAGGGATAGTTTCCCTGATCATACATTTGTTCCAAGCTTGCTTTCCATTTCTAGTGCAACTAGTACAGAACACATAAAAGTTACAGAGCTCGAATTGCAGCTTCAAAATTACCTATATAAATTTAGGAATTTTATAAAATAATTATTAGGAATTATGAAATAATCAATTCGTCTCCAAAGCATTGCTACATGAGAGTACCTCTTCATGTTAATCTGCAGAAAATCTGCCCAATAGAGTGAGCTAGTCCCCAGGAATCATTAGGCTATGTAATAGTGACAGGAACCATGGATTAGTATCAGGAAGCAACCCTGGAATGAAGTCTCTTGGGACCTTGCCTCTGAGCTCACCCATTACAGGCCATGTAAAATGGTGGGCCATCTCCAGAAAAGCCACTTGCATGCCTTTAGGCTTTCTTAAATGGTTTCTGACAACCTAATTTACACTGCTAATAAAGATAAAAAGAAGCTAGGTCAAATTGTTTAACCTCAGTACTGATGAGTAGGATGTATGCTTTGTGAAAGCCTATCAGAAGGGGTTAGATGGATTAGCTGGTTGTTATTTGGCTGACAGGAAAGCCCTGCTTCTTGGTAAGTGGCATCAGTCTCCCTTGGCTGTGATTTCCATCTCAGCTGAGGTACCATCCTGTACCCAGCAGACCCTAGCAGCAGGTGACTCTGTTCATGTCTTATAGTTGTCGGGCATCATTACAGGAAGATGCAGGAGCTTGGAGACAAACAGAACAAAGTGCTAATCAGTATCTGAAGCTTGTGTTTATGTACTTGAATAATCAGTTTGATTTGATAATGTCCCCTGTGCACAACTGGAAGATTATTTTTTTAAGCTACTGCAAATATACATCCTTGTCTTTGTACTGTCATTTTCTTCAAGATAATTTCATTTTATTGGTATCCCAGGGGATCAGAGACACTATCTGAAGTCACAGATGACTGATTTTATGGAGAGTCTATCGCCACCTGCAGCCCACAATGATGTATAAGGAGCAGAGGTGGGTATTTGTCTCAACTCTTTATTCCTATTGACCTTCCAAAGCATCTAATTTTTATAATGTACAGGTGACAGATGCAACTATTTTCTGGCAGAGAAATAAACTCACCCTGCATTGTACAATAATCTAGTCATCTATAGCAATGATAGAAATAAATTACCTAATTAAAACTCAGGTTGATAGAACTGACCAAAATCCTAAGACTTCCTAATGTCTTGATATTTTTCAACATTTCTTGAAATTATTATCACTATTGCCGCAATACTCATTGAAATCAGAGAATTTAGCTAATGTTCTAATTTCCTTAAATTAACTTTCTCAATTAATTCATATAAAATTATACAATATAGCCTTCATATTCCCTTTTTCCAGATGATCTTTAGTGAGGATAAGTAACTTACAGGATATCACAACTGACTAGTGCCAGGGTTGCATTGTCTGTCACTGATTTCATTGACTGTTTCCCAGGAATGAGCCTCATGCCTTAACTCTTTGCATTTAACTACCACCTAACAGCGCCTTTGATGCAAATGCCTTAGTACTTGCCAAAGGAATGAATTAATATGTCATTCTGCTCTTGAGAGACAGCACGACTAAAAATAGAAGTGATGAATCCATGAAAAGATTTTCTTGATCAAGATTAGCAAATCAGTATCAGATTGAGAAGGAAACCAAGGACATTTATGACCAATCTGTCTTATTGCTACCTTCTAATGATTGCATTCTCGTTAATTATTTTAAGAAACAGTAATTTATTATGGGAAAATTTTAAAATAGTTATCATTTCATACCTGTTAGACCACAAATGCTTATAATTTCCTTCATGGTGACTATAAATCATAGGTTAAGCTGTCCTTGCATTAGGAGTGGCTCAACAAGCTCTTACACTCCACTACTTGTCACCACTCTACTTTCCCCCACATCTTTGGATTCTCAAGACCATTTTTTTTTGTGGAGTGATGCTGCTTATGGGTCTCTTGATATAAAAGTTAGATACCAGAAATGGTTAGGAAGAGAAAAGATGTAGGAAAAATATATGAAGGAAGTCTGGTGCTATGGGAAGAAACACAATGACAATAGGGTGGAGATTAAAAGAGGGTTATAAAAATACATGTTCCTCCTATTTTGTTGTTGAGACAGAAATTTAATTATAAGTCAATTATATTGTCCTTTTCTTTCCCTCCTCAAACCCACCCACTACGTTTCCCTACTTTCCTTCCAATTTGTGGCCTCATTTTTCATTGCCTGTTATTGTATATTTATATTTTGTTTTGTTTAAAATGCTGTCTATTCAGATACTTTCACGTCTGCACTTTGCTCCCTGACATAAACTTGTATTAACTGCAGTTGTTGTCTCCATTCTTGACTACATTCCTGAACTATGGAATGGGATGAACACCACCACTGATGTGGTTTATTTTAAATAATAACATGCTGTTTTTGCTTTAAATATTTGAGTGAAATAACCTGGTTCTTTCTGGAAGTTGAATTTGCGGAAAGTGGCCTGGTCTTTACTTTACTGGCAAATAAATTAGTATAACTTATTCCTTTTTAAATTTGATTTTAAGTGTGTACAGCACAATTGTAGAATTTCTGAAACAGAGCTCCATAAGCCGTTAAAATGATAAAGGAAGCAAAAGGAAATCTATTCCTCCTCTTCTAAGACAAGATACATGACATAGATGTGGTTACTTCATTCCTTCAGCATATTCTCTGATTCACACTGTGATATTGTTATACTGGCAACAAAGCAGATATGCTGATATGAAATCACAGAAAGAAAACATTAAGTCATTGAAATGGACAGACTGTGAAAAAATAACCCTGCACACTCCCGAGTAGGAATGGGAGGTAAAAATATCTACCTCATCACAAGCAGATTGGGTTCTCAGGGAGTTAAGATTTGATTATGTGCTTAAAGGTACCTATTATTTATTTCTTGAAATAAGATAGAGTTAGAATTGTGGAGGCAGCAATTTTATTGAAACACCACCATTCTAGAAATTCTATATTTACCTCAGCAATAAACTCTTGAAGTAGTTATTACTATAGCCTTATGATTACAGGATCTCAGATATATTTTTAAAGGCATGTATTGCTAATAGAGGACAGAAGGAATTTAATCAGATTTTTTTGTTTTTGAGGTTTTTATGACTGTCATTGCAGAAAGCTCACAGTGGGAAACTGTTGACATTGTGTGTATGTTTACATAAATATAGTTCTTTCCAAGCTTCATGTTATCTCTCCCTTTCTCTTAGCTTCATCATTTATTTAATGTAAATTTGGCAATCTACTCACTTACTCACAAATAGAAATTATGCTAGGTCAAATGAAAAGAGAAGCCTGCATTGGACAATTCAAAATGATTATTGTAATCAACATCTTGGGGAAAAAGTCTGTTCTTAGGAAAGAATCTACAGTGTCTCCCTAGAGGATTTATAATGTAGTTGTTGTACATTACTTTACACCACATTATATTAACAAGGCTTATAAAATGACTAATTGGATGAGGCTGATTCTTCTCAGGATGCATGGCTTGCACAAATGAGGGCAAGAAGGAGCTGTCTCTCATTCTGTCCTTATGTCTTAGAGGTGGTCAGAGGCAATAGTATAATAGTCCAAAACCAAAACATCTTGTAAAAATACTATCCTGGAAATAGAAGTGGCATCTTGATAAGTGTAAATTATTATTATTCTTTCATGTTGAGGGATTGTTGATGAATTGGGCGTCTAGTGAAGTAGCTGTCTTGCTTTGATGGCCATCCCATCTGTAAATCCTATGTTTCAGACATGGTATGGAATTTTAAAACGTCCTCATGAATGCAGGAATAAGGGTTTGTTTGTGGGAGAAGGATGGCAGAGTCAGGGTATTCATGTCTTCTAGGCGGCTCTCACTTCTTGTATATTTCAGAACTGTGCCTCTCAGTGACTGGTTAGAAGATGTTCTCTCCCCAACCCCTACTTCTCTTCCACAAAGATATTCTTCCTTTCTTACATACAGGTAACAGCTTGTGAATTATTATAAATGCAAAGCTATGGCCCTATACAATAGTCAAGGATGCCTCTTATATTTGAATTAGGGCTCTTTGGGTTAGTCATCATCTTTGGTTCCATGATTTTAACTCTGTAACAGAATTAGTAAATGTGAATCCTTGGTGTAGTACCCACCTTTTGGTGACTACCTAATAGCAACTCATCACTGGTGCCACCACACTGTATTTATTGGTTGGTGAATATCCACTGGTGAGCACTGGTATGTACAGGGGTCCTCTGTGCAGATTATTCTTCCTTGCATCCCCTTCAGCTGCTTGTTCTTGTGATAGCTCACAACTTGCCAAGCTATATCTGCAATTAAATCTTTTGTTTACTTTGAATGTGTTGTTCCTGCAGCAGTTCACAATGTTGAAGTCATGCTTACATAATTAAATTTTAGGTGCATTGTTTAAAATCTTTGTCAGAATTTTTATACCACGTGGCCCTTTTCTATACTGACCTAGTCAGCGGTGAAAGTCAAGCAAGAGCATGGAGAAATGAGGATTATAGTAGGCAGGGGGACTTTAGGCTCTAGTTATTTTTTTTTCTGCTATAAAAGATGCATCTAACTATCTTTCCACAGTGATCCCCAAGCCTCAGCTATGGAAGTGTTTTATAGATGTATCCACTGGGACTGGGGTATATAACCTTACATTTTGATTGGTTGTGCTTTTCTGTGGTCATTTTCATTTGTTGCAAAGAAAAGTTTCCTTGACAATGGTTGAAGACTATACTTATTTGTGGGCAGAAGGACAAATGTTTATAGGTTTTTACATTAGATCCCTTATGCATAATGACTTACCAGTAAGACCACTCAAATGTGAGCTGAACAAGGATGACAGTAACACCTGCTAACTGTCCTTGCTACCTGTGGCAGGCTGGAGAACTGGCCCTGAAGTCACGAAAGCAGGAGAGATGACCCTGTCCCTCACATGCAGGGACACTCAGGAGAGCTTGCCTGGGCAGCACAGTTAGAGCTGACCTGAGTGGGAGGGGTGTGGGAGAGCCAACCCTCAAGGTATAATAAAGGGAGAGAAGGCTCTGCAATTTGACTGCCATGTGTTAGTGTGGGCAAAGGAGAGATGTCTTCCTTCCCCACTTGCCCCTTGCTATTTATAACAGGCAGGAAAGCTGACCCAAGCATCACGAGACAGGGAGAGATGACCCTATTCTTCACCAGCTGTAATATTCAGGATAGGAGGGGCCCTACAACTTGCCTGGGCAGCACACTCTGCTGGCATATGTGTGGGTGAGTCAGAGAGCTGTCTCTGCCTCTTGCTGGTTCTAATACTGGATGAGCTGGTGGGGCTGTGCTGGAGAGCTCTCCCTGGTGGTAGTTGCAGGAGAGCTGACAGACTGACCAGCTGAGATATCACCCAGGCCCAGATCCAGGGCTTTGAGTTGCCCCACCCTAACATCTACCTTATCTATGAACTGCTGAAGCACGTGAAGGGGCAAGTCTTATAGATCCAAAACTGCCTGATCTTTATGACACAGGACAACAACAGGAGGAGTCCATAAAGATCCAATATTGATAGTGTATTAGAAGCCAGAGTTCTTTGACCAGGCCAGTGACTCACTGCAATGAACATTTGCAAACAAAGAAGTGTGAACAAAAGAGTACACTGTGGGACACACTGTGACATATTACAGCCTCCACAAAGAGGTTTTTTTTTCTTTTTTTTTTTGTGAAGGAAGTTGCAAGGGTGGAGGATGAGTACAAAGGAACTGGGAGATGAGTGAGATTGGGGTGCATCATGTGAAATTCACAACAATGAATACAAATTTAAAAAAAATGAAAAAGATGACAGTAATAAGCCTGCTGAACAGGATGAAGACCATGAAGCCTCAACTCTACAGAAAGAACTACAAGCAATTTAGTAAAGCTGGAAGCAAAAGAAGTAGTCCTTTCCACTACTAGGGAAGAGCAAACCAATTGACTCTACTGTCCCAAGCTATCAGCCCTGAAAACATATGTACAAGTAACATTATATGAAATAACAGGTTATATATGTATGTTTGTATGTATGTATGTATGTGTGTATGTGTGTGTGTGAATATATATATGTGTGTGTGTGTGTGTGTGTGTGTGTGTGTGTACAAAGCATATATACATTCAATAACAATTACTGATAAAAAAAAGGACATGAATTTAAAGGAAAGCAGGCAAGGAACAGTTTGAAGGAAGGAAAGGGAAGGGAGAAATGCTGTAATTAAATTACAATCTCAAAAGGAAATAACAATTAAAAAGATACATCTATCCTTTGTTCCTCTCTTGTCTAACACTGGCTTGTCTGCTAAAGACATGGGGCCAGAGTCTCTTAAACAAGGATCAATGCCTGGATTCCTTTGCTTATTCGGCTGCAGTGTCTGCGGCACCATATTGTGCACCAAAAGCCTCCTGGATAATTGCTAAGCATTGGAATGAGTTTTGAAGGACGAGCATGCTGAAAGTATGAGTAGTAAAATGAGCTTTAGTTACAATGGAAGATATGAGGGAAACATGGGTGTCCCACACCAAAGACGCCTCTCTCCATCCATCGAGACCTAAGACCATCTGTCACTAAATCGAGCAGAAGTTAAAATGTCTCCAGATTCATGAAGTAATAAACGGAAAACGCTGAGCTATAACAGGGATCTGTGCTGATGTGATAAAGGGAGAAATTACAGAACCAACAGCAACTTTTATGTGTGTGTTTGGTTTTTATCTGACTACCATTATTTAATATGAATACTTATAGCATTGAAGGCTTCTGGGTGAGGTGTTGTCTGTTTACTTTGTTTGGTGTTTAACGCAAGGATGTGGTGTCACCTTATTTACCTGGCTGTTCTAAGAACTGCTTTATAAAACTCGTTTAATTTAAGTAAGTCTCTTACCTAAGCCTCCAGAGTAGATTATGTTACTTATAAGTCAGCATCACCAAAGGTGACTGATGGTTAATTTTAGCTTATAGCCAAGCCTCATTGACTTCTGTCCTTCCTGCTGGTCTGTCAGACAGGAGGAGTCAGTTTCCGATATATTTAGGCAGAATTGTTACAATGCTAATCAAAATATACATCATGGCTTTCCTTTCAGAAAATATGCAAACAATGCCATTAAAAAACACAACTAAGACTTTCTCCAGGTGCATAAGGACACTGAGGAATTTTATTCAATTAAGATGAAATCTTAATTTTACACACACACAATGAAACTAAATTTTCACAACTATTAAACTGGAGATATATCTTTCTCTCACACTCTCTTGCAATTTCTCAGTCTCTCATGCATATTTGCACACTCTTACCCACACAGACACACAGTAGTACATCTTTATTTCACTCATATGCCTAAAGATGTGAGTGGTAAATGAGTGAGAAGAAGGGAGATAGAGAGGGCAAGGGAGACAGTGTCAGAGGTCGAGAGAGTGAAACAGAAAGAGACTGAGTCAGAGATATGGCAGGAACTATACAGAAGATATTGACTATACCTAAAACAAAGGAGCCAACAGTTTGGAATTTGCCTTCTAAAGATACATGAATAAAAGGAACATTGTTTGGCAAGTTACTCGGTATTCTAAAAATTCCACTTGAACATTTTAGAATAGGGAATAGAAATACAAGGTCTTTCTCAAAAGTTGCACTTTGAGCTAAGGATGGAAATTTTCATTTTCTTTCAAAAACAACTTTAAATCTAGGACAGGTTATTCAGTCTCATTATTAAGGTGAGCATTGAAATATAAATGCTGATAAATATGTGGCTGGTATCTACATAATAGAAAAGTATTCAATAATTTTATCCTTTAAGCAATAGTATACTCTTCACGCTAATGATTTGTTTTGTGTTAGATTCTCTTGTGAAAGAATTTTTGTTTTCTGGATGTTGAAGTTAATTATTGACATGTAACCCAAGTAAATTCTTGTTATAAAAGTGATATAAATGGAACAATGTGAATTGAAAACTGATGAAATCACAAATATTTAAAATTACTAATGCAAACCCCTGGCTTTCATCGTGTGAGCTAGGCTGCTGATAATGCAGACATGACCTCAACCAACAGAAATGTGACTAGGGTATCTGACCGGTAGTCCTTCATGTTGTACACACTGGATAATTGTTGGCTGCTGAATTGGCTTTTTTTTTTCACAGAAAGAAAAGAGAACGATATACTCCCTTGAGGGCTTAGAGGCAAAATATCTCCAATCTCTCACAATGGTACCATCTTTTAAAAACTTTAATCGACATAGTAATATGTGTTTATGGGATATAATGTGATGAAGTTCTTCTACTTTATCTTTTCCAGTTTTTTAATTTCACTTACCTTTATCTATTATCTGATTTCCAGAGATCCATGATCACCAGGCCAGTCAGGCACCCTAGTTGGTCTCATTAGTGTAGCACAAGACAACTTCCTAAATGTTTATGGTTATGCAGCATCTACAGGCAATTGAGGACAGACTGAAGCCACTGAGACTCATGTCAGCACATGACCCATTGGTCTTGTCTCTATGGACTGACAGCTATCTGTGGTTACATTGGTATTGTCTCTATGGGCTGATGAATATGTTTTTATACATGTGTGTTCACACATGTACATGTGCTGCTTCTCATGAACAGAACAGTAAAAACATGTGGCAATTTACTTAGTAACTTACCCTTTATGGACAAATCACCTGGACTAGATTTGTGCTGTGTGTGCACACGGGCACGCACATATGTGTGTGTGTTGGAAATATTCTGTTATTAGGTGTATTTCTGGTACAATTGCACCATATTGACATTTTCTTCATCAAATCTGGTCTGATACTGAAATAGAACCTATAGAGGCTTGAAACCAACCAGACCAATGTTACATACATTCCATTTACTGGTACAATTCAACTTCCATTCCCACGTTGGAAGCCATAAATGCTTATTCACTATTTTTCTTATTCTTAATTTTAAAATATTTTGAGTTATTAGCAAAAATTGGAATAACAACTTTCACTGGACAGTGAAGAATCTTCAAAAAAGAGAATCATGCAAAGCAATGTGCAAAGTGACATTTTGGAATTTGCCCCAAGGAATCTTCATGACTGCATTTCAGACTATCTCACAAGAAGAGAAACCATGGAAATATGATGACATCTAATGGGTGTGGAGACTTCATATGAGTCAGTCTTTGCAGAAAACTTGTCAGGAAAAAAAAGAGTGATAGTGGTGGTAGAATGTACCTTTGAGAGGTGACAGGTCATGAGGATGGAGCCCTTACATTAGTGTGAGTATCTTTACAAGGATATGGAAAGATCAGAGTACATTCCTGTGTGAACCATGTAAGAACACAGCTATAGGAAACTACATACAAACAATAGATTCAATAGATTCTTAACCAGACCTTGAATCTGTCAGTGCTTGAACTTGCGCTGTAGCTAACCTCTAGATCTCTGAAATGTTCCTGGTTTTGTTTATTTGTTTGTAATAAGGTACCAAGATCATAATATTTTTGTTAAAACAGATCAACTGAACCAAGGCAAGAAACACAAAGTTTCCACAAGTAAGATTTTTATGGGGTCAGAATTCTAATATTCAAATTGGCAGGTCAGGACAGGGTTTTGGCATTATTTAACTAGACTTAGAAAAATAAGTAAATTGACACAGTTGCACACACACACACACACACACACACACAGAGA
>NW_021604568.1:11744746-11757205 GCF_004785775.1 Grammomys surdaster | reverse complement strand
GGAGGGATGGAGGGAGGGAGGGAGGGAGGGAGAGAGGGAGAGGGGGAAGGAGGGAGAAGGAAAGAAGAAATTATAGAAAAGAAGAACATACAATTTCACTTTGGGAATATTTGGCCTAGTAAACACATTTTGTGGTTCTGAGATCAAGCTCTGGTGTTGGACTCTTTGGGTGGTTATCTGTCTCTATCTGGGTATGGGATTGGAGCATTGGTCTCTTTGTTTTAGTACATATTATGAAAATGAAAATAAAATAGTACTTAAGGGTTTTATGGTAATTTAAAAGATGTGAAAGACCAAAACCAATATGTTACCAGTAATTGCTAAATAAAATATTATTTAAGAGTTTAATGCTAATTTAAATGATTTTAAGGGCTGAAAGTTGTATGATTTCTGTATTTGTTAGCTAATATTAGGAAAGAATAGCAATAGAAACCAGATAGTTTAAAATAACAAAATATTTTACAATCTTATGTCAGTTTCCCAAAGTATTATCAATATTGTTGATGCTATCATATCTATGCCAAGCTAATTGTGAAAATCCAAATGTGTATTACATGAATGAGAGGTCTAGGAGGTTGGAGGATTTAAAAGAAGCTGTAAGGGAGAGGAAAATATCTTATAATTTATAAAATAGACTTTCTTTGATTAGAAGGCTGTGGATTGGGTAGAAGAGTGTTAGTTAATTTGCAATCATTAGGACACTTCAAATTTGAGCTTTCCACAGTGAAGCTATTCTCCTGTGTGGGGTGGAATGGGATGGTGTCGGGGTTCATGTCTTATCTTCCACTATAGGATGTCAAATTTGAAATCATAATTTTCTGATTCTCCTGCTTCTGCTTGTTTCTGTGACAAGCAGAATTACTTACAAATCTTAGTAATTATTTATTTAATGGCATAGGAAAGAGCTGGTTGCTCCAGTAATGTCCAAGGCCTGACTAGAAGTTGCCTCAATGTTGTGAGTGCTCTGTCTTCTAGGCAGTGAATAGCTGCATCCCACTGTCTCAGAGTATGCCCAATACAGTCTAGGAAGCCTCATTAGTGAGGGCAGCCTGAACTGGCCCCTCAGTATGCACTCTGTATGAGGAAGAAGATGAGTGCTGGCAGGCAGTCCACTTCTCAGCATGGGACTGTACATAGGTTTTAATGCTGAATTTTAGAATCCAGCAGTTCTGGGTTTAATAGTAAATTAACTGTAGGCAATTACTTAATTGGCCTTTTAATACCAGGGTGCTTCCACCTGTAAGACTGGAAGGCATTTATTTTATTTAGAATGAAAATACATTAGTAGTGTGAAAGACAGTGACATCAGTGTGTTTTAAAGGTCTCTGTTGTTTATGATTAAGTAAAACTGAAGTTTTTTCTTAAGAAAATTTTTCTTAAATTGTTTCAAGTGGGAAGACCCACTTCTAATCTGTATCTTATAAGATAAAAAGATCCATCTGTCTTCAGTCTGGACCACACTTTCTACTGGATACCTATGCAAAGGACGTGGAGAAGGAAGTTCTGTCTCTTTGCCTGCTTGTTTTCAGTCTCACTCATAAGTCCATTCCGTTAGTGATTGCTTCAGGATTCCAGCATATACTGTAGATCAGCTGACACATCTGGCCTCTTAGAGCAACTATTAGATCCTTAGAGATTCCATTGGAAAATAATCATTATGGAGTAACTGGATAACAACCTATAAGCCATGTAATAAATATAATAAATCTTATCATTCTATAAGTTCTCTTTCTCTGGAGAACCCTGACTGATTACACCCAGAACATGAATGTCTGCATCAGTCCTCAGATGGATGATTGTCTTAGCCTCCCTGAAGTCTCTTCTCTCCAGCTAGCTTCCAAAGCAACGAAATCCCATGCTTCTGTCACTGCAGGTTCTAGTGTGTGTCACACAGGCTCATGTTTTAAACAGTTTTTCTCTAGCTTGTGCTGTTTCTTAGTAGTTTGTGGAATATTTAGAAAGTGGAAAAGGCCTGGCTAGAAAAAAGTAAGCTTTTAAAAAAACCTTTGACCCAAAATATGCCCTGCCTACAAGATGTTCAGGAACAAAGATGAAGCAGAGATGGAGGGAATGGCCAACCAATAACTGACCCAAATTGAGACTTATCCCATAGGCAAGAGACAACCCCTGACACTATTACAGGATACTTTTATGCTTGCGGACAGGATCCTAACATAACTACTTTGAGAAGCTCCACCCAGCAGTCAATAGAAATAGATGCAGAGACACACAGACAAATATTAGAGATCAGGGAGCCTTGTGGAAGAGTTAGGGGAAGACAGGAGAAACCAAAAGGGATAGAGACTCCTCAGGGAGACCAACAGAGTCAACTAACCTGGACCCTTGGTGGCACTCAGCAACTGAACCACCAAAAAGTGAGCATCTACTGGAACTAACATCTTATTCTTGCACATATGTACCAGATGTTTATCTTGGTCTTCATACAGGTCCCCCAACAACTGGAGAGGGAATTGTCCCTGAGTCTATTGCCTGTATGTGAACCCCATTCCCCTAAATTGGCTACCTTGTCTGGCCTCAGTGGGAGAGGGTATGCTTATTCCTGCAGTTACTTGATGTATAAGGGTAGGGTGATACTAAGGGGAATCGCTCCTTTCTCAGAGGAGGAGAGGGGAGAGGGTGAGGAGCTATGTGAGGGGAGAAGTGGGAGAAGGAACACCTAGATTAGGATGTAGAGAGAATAGATAAATAAATGAAGAAAAGGTCATTACCATGGTACGCCTGGTTCCATTTGCATTCCTTGTTTCTTGGTCTGCTGCCATGGGAACTGGTTCTAGCATATGCTCACATTGCAGTGGAGTGAGCCATTTCTAACCATCAAGGATAGTTGTGAATCCTTTGAGACACCCTCACTCCTTGTGATATACTCTCTGAAACAATGTGTTAAACAAACTTTCGCTCCTGTAAGTTGTTTCTGCCAGCTATTTTAGTCAGAGCCATGCACACAACAAAAAGTACATGTATGTTTATTGAAAAAAATTAAAACGTGACTAATCCAGTTTCGCAGGAAACTGTGGCTATGGATTTCAACACAGTAAATTAACTTGTTTTCCTGTTACTTATAGTAACTCGAGGAAAAAGCAAGTTCAGGAAGTTTTTGGAATGTCAATTCTGTTTACCTACAGATTGATACAAACTTTAATTTATCATTGATATTTGAAAATATTCTGCCTATTAAAAGATTTTCTTCCTACTCTTTACTAATAAATAGTAAGCAGAGTAAAATGAGTTTATGTTGAAGTTTATTAAAGTACTTTCATAAAAGATACGTATACAGGGTTAGAGAGACAGATGTGCAGTCTGACTGTCTATTTAATGCATAGTTTATGGGTGATGTAGATTGAAGAAGAATATTCAGAGTAGGAAATAAGGGCTGGATATATGTCTCAGCAGTTAAGAACACTTCAAGTCTCACTTGGGGAAACAATCCACTCTTAAGGGTAGAGCACAAGGCCAGTAATAGATGGCTATCAGCAAATGAACTCACTGGCATCTTTGGAGGTCCCTTGTCTGATAATATTTGTCAGGGATTTTCTTTTTCTAATAAAAATATTATCTTATTTTTTTCTTTTTCTCTTTTTACATCTACAGTTTATTTTCATATATATTATAGCTTCCAATTCAGTGTTTCTATGAGATTTCTGAGAGTGCAGATGAGTGAATAGGTCTCTGTATCTCCATCAATTTCTTGTTCCTTTTTGGGGGGGTCTTTTTATTCTGTTTGTTTTGTTCTATTCTCATATGTTAGTTTTTGTTCTATCTTATTTTATTGTTGTTATCATCCCTTAGAGGCCTGTTTGTTTTCTAATGAGTGCATAAAGGATCTAGGAGGTGGGAAGGAACTAGGGAGAATAGAGGGAGAGGAAACCATAACAAGAACATACTATGTGAGAAAAAATCTATTTTCAATAACAGGAAAACTGTGCAGCATGTTTTAGAGCAGATTCCATTTGTACCATGATAAGAGACCGATTTCCACTTGCTGCTTTGAAAGGGTATTTTAAGTTTGGTCATAATTACAGTTATTTTTGCTAGCTTTTCTTTCTCTTAAACATTTTCCAAACTCTTAGATAAAGCCAAGATATTGGAAGAAAGCTTTTTATAAAATAAACTTTTTCTAATAATATTATCCAGAAAAAATTTTAAAAATATTATTGTGAATTTTCATGTGACTCATCATTAGACTTAAAAATATTCCCTTGCTAATTATAATTCATAAAGCTACAAAACTTAAGCATTAAAAAATAATACTTGATTTACCCTTCTCAAGATGATATTTTCTAGTTATATACATTTATTTCTAGTTATATCTGCAAATTTCATGATGTCCTTGTTTTTAATAGTGGTGTAATATTAGATTGTGTAAATGTAGCACATTATATTTATCTATTCTTTGTTTGCAGAACACCTAGATTGTTTCCAGTGTCTGGTTATTATGAGTAAAGCTGCTATGACCATAGTTGATTGACCAAGTGTCCTTGTTTTATGGTGGATCATCTTTTGGGTATATACCCAGGAATGGAATAGCTGCATCTTGAGGTAGAACTAATTCCCAATTTTCTGAGAAACCACCAAGTTGATTTCAAAGTAGTTTTACAAATTTGAACTCCTACCAGAATTGGAAGAGTGTTTCACTTGCTCCCCATCCTTGCCAGCATGTGATGTCACTTGAGTTTTTGTGTTTAGCTATTCTGTTGTGGATAAGGTAGGATCTCAGGGTATTATTGATTTGCATTTTCCTGATGACTAAGGATGTTGAGCATTTCTTTATGTCCTTTTTGACCATTAGAGATCTCTCTGAGAATTCTGTTTACATCAGTGTCCTATTTTTAATCAGTTTGTTTGGTTAATTGGTCTCTAGTTTCTTGGGTTCTTTTTATATATTTGGATATCAGCCCTCTGTTAGATGGAGGGTTGGTGAAGATCTTTTCTCATTTGGTAGGCTGCTGATTTTTCCTATTCCTGGTGTCCTTTATCATGCAGAAGCTTTCCCCACTTATTATTTTTTGATCTTAGTGCCCAACCCATTGGTATTCTGTTCAAGAAGTTGTCTCCTTTTTCTATGCATTCAAGACTATTCCCCATTTTTCTTCTATCAGATTTAAGTGTATCTTGTTTTCAATATACCCACAAAACATTTGACACACAATTTGTCCTGCCTATAAGATATGCAGGTATAAATATGGAACAGAAATTGAGAGAACAGCCAACCGATACCTGGGCCGATTTGAGACCCACGCCATGAGAACAAGCCCACCCTGACATTGTTAATGATAGTCTCCTACACTTGCAGACAGAAGCTAGCATAACTGTTTTCTGAGAGGCTTCACCTAGTAGCCAATGAAAACAAATGCAAAGACCCACATCCAAACCTTGGGCTGAGTTCAGGGAGATGGGGGAGGAAGGATTGGAGGAGCCAGAGGGGTCCAGGACACCACATGAAAACCTACAGAATCAACTAACCTAGATTCATATGTGTATATGTCTATATGTGCATATGTGTGTGTGTGTGAAATGCTTGGAGCTTTGCTTCAGTCATTCAGTATGTAAATATATATGTGTCTACCTGTCTATCTGTCTTTCTACATGTGTCTTTATATTTGTATGTAGGAAGTTGCTGGAATTTGTCTTTGTTTCAACCATTCTGTGTGAGAGTGTTAAAATCTCCCCTATCCTGTTTTCTTTCTTTAGTCACTGGCTGTTATAAGCAGCAACCCTTGTCAGTTGCTATCAGCACAGACACCCATCAGCTGATCTTAGCACTGGGCCCCACTATCTGCCTGCTTTGGTTTACCTGAGGTGGCATGGATTACCAAGGAATTTTGTACATATTAGATTAGACTTTTAGGAAAAAAAATGTGTGGTTACACAAAATATTTTGTAGCTTTGATCTAGATATCATCCAGATGCTCTTAAATTTGAGCATGTAGAAAAACATGAAAAGGCCATCCTAGCTTTCTTAATCCTAACAGAGAACCTACGTGATGTAAGGAGTTCAGTGCCTTGTGAATCTATGAGCCACCTCCATCCCTTGTTATCTCACTTCTGAGGTGAATTGATCCCCAATAAATTCCATCTGTGTAGGAAATTCCACCATGACACTTATAATATTCCTGGCAAATAGACACCAGATAATGAAGCTTAATTTCCAAATTGTTAATGGAGGGGACCAATTTAATCTCATCTCCATCCCTTGGATTCAATGGATTGTTGCAAATCAAACTTTGCAATCATAAGAAGGCTTTTTCTACTGATCTCAATCACTACTGGGGAGACTAAATCAGTCACTAAGCATCATTAGCCTTCTCATAAATCACAACATCCATTAATTGGTACTCTAAATCCTAGGGTGAAAATATGGAGAGTGATGGACACTCAGATGTTGCCAAAGGCTAAGCAAAGCACAACTTATGGAGGTCCCTTTCTGCTCTCTGATTCCAGCTAATGTTCCTCATGTGCTTTCCCTTCACTGTGTCTTGATCTGCACCCCTGAAGTGATTCTCAGAGACAGAACGCGGTATTTTGCTTTCATAAGGCATATGAAACTCAGAGAAGTTCATGTCTGCTTAAATCCCACGTTTATATATATACATGGGACTGAGAGTTCTGGCATCCAAATGCACTTCATCAATTTTCTATTTACACTCTGGTCAAACATCAAGCCCTCTGTGAGTCTTAAGGTGACACACAGATGATAAGAAAGACTCCCTGGGCTGGAGAGATGCCTCAGTAGTTAAGAACATTGACTGCTCTTCTAGCTGTCTTAAGTTCAATTCCCAGCAAGCACATGGTGCCTCAAAACCATCTGCTGTGGAATCCGCTGTCCTCTTCTGGTGTGTCTAAAGACAGCAATGGTGAACTCATATACATAAAATAAATAAATAAAAACAATGCACTTGTGTCTTAGGTTGATAAGTCTCTGTGCAGAATCTTACTCATTCTTGGCTTGCCAGCCTGTTAATTTAATAACTCTGTCTGCGAGTCCATTTTCAGGTTCAAGCCATGTACTTGGCTGCCAACATGTTGATGTTGTTGAAGAAAAGCTTTAACACAATGGGCAGGAATGAAAGTATTCCCAGGACAAAAAGGGCTAGCATGATCAAGCTATATATGCCATTTCTGAAGCTTGACCAAAATAGAAATACTGACCTCAGGCCATGGGAAATTTTATCTGCAGTATCTACCACTTCAACACTCAGCAGAGGAGCATTCTTGGAATTCATAAGCTCCCTATGTATCATTAAAACATCCCAAGAGGTGTTAGAATTATGCAAAATACACTGCACAAGTCATTAAACTTCTTCTTAATTATAATTACTACCACTGTAAATTGTAGAACTTACCTGAATCCAATGGTATTTGGCATGATACTCAAGATGGCTTCTTACTCTTAAATTCTGAACCTCCTTCCAGTAATTTGAATAGGATAAAGAGCATGCCTATCCAAATGCCTATCTTGATAATGCATATTCCATGACAGGTAAGGAAGGCGTTTTTGTCAGAAAAACCTAAGACAGGGTTAGTCTTGTTAATGAAATAAAAAAAAAAAAGGAGAGACACAGAGAGCCTTTGGGGCTACTTGCAAGAATCTGACATGGGCCAAGGACAAGGAAATAGGCTGCTTGGCAGGAATATGACATTAGGCTAGAACAAAGACGTAATTTCAGGTAGGAATCTAAATCTTAGGCTAAAACAAAGATGTAATCTCAGGCAGGAACCTAAATATTAGGCTAGAACAAAGAAGTAATTTCAGATAGGAATCTAAATTTTAGGCTAGAACACAGAAGTAGGCTTCAGACATGAAAATGAACTTGGACTAGGACAGGGAAGTAGGCTCAGATACTTTGGTCATCCTGATAAGCCCTTAGAAACAGTGATCACGGGAGTGTTCATGTAATTGGGTTTAATGCCTTGCTTTTTCTTTGACTGTTTGTGTTTATTGTATTGCTTTTTCCTTGACTATTTGCATCTATTGTATTGCTAGACTCTCAATGTAGAACTGACCTTAATACATGCATGTAATCAAAATGGTATAAAAGTATAAAGGAGGAGGGGGGATGAGATTGGGGGTTCTAGGAAGGGGAAAGTGGGAAAGGGGATGACATCTGTATTGTAAATAAATAAAATATCCAATAAAAAAGAAAGGCAAAAATAAATAAATAAATAGATAGATAAATAAATCTTTTTAAAAAGGAAAAAAAGAAAGACTCCCTGTTTGTAAGTCTACAAATCTCTAAAATATTTTTTAAAAATCAACTACTAGCACTGAGAGAAAAGAGATGGTTTCATAGATTTACTCTCCCTTTTCTGTATTGCTTAAATTTTACATAATAGTGACCTCTAAAATTCCACCAGAGAACTCCTAAACTTCAGCAAAGTGGCTGGATATAGAATTAATTAAAACAAATCAGTAGCCTTCCTCTACTCAAATGATAAACAGCCTGAGAAAGATATTAGGGAAACGACACCCTTCACAGGAGTCACAACTAATGTAAAATACCTTGGTGTGACTCTAACCAAGCAAGTGAAAGATCTGTATAACAAGAACTTCAAGTCTCTGAAGAAAGAAGTTGAAGATGATCACAGAACACTGAACGAACTCTCATGCTCATGGATTGACAGGATTATATAGTAAAAGTGACCATTTGCTGAAAGCAATCTACAGATTCAATGCAATCCCCACCAAAATTCCAATTCAATTCTTCATAGAGTTAGAAAGAGCAATTGTCAAATTCATTTGTAATAACAAAAAGCCAAAAATAGCAAAAACTATTTTCAACAATAAAAGAACTTATGGTAGAATCACCATTCCTGACCTCAAGCTATATTACAGAGCAGTATTGATAAAACCTACAGGGTATTGGTACAGATACAGGTAGGTAAATCAATGGAATAGAATTGAAGACCCAGAAATGAACCCACACAGCTATGATCAATTGATCTTTGAGAAAGAAGCTAGAAACCATCCAGTGGAAAAAAGACAGTATTTTCAACAAATGGTGTTCATTCAATTGGAGGTCAGCATGTAGAAGAATGAAAATAGACCCATTCTTGTGTCTTTTTACAAAGCTCATGTTTTCTTCTTATATTCATGGTTTTAATATAAGACTGCTCTGGTCAATACACTGATGCAAATCCATATTTTGACTATTTTAGCTAGATCAAATATTACTTATAAAGAATTTTGTAACATTGAATTTTGTAAGTAACTGTGGAATACTTTTTTGTCAATAACACACTTCATACAAAAGAAAAAACCGTTATCTTCCAGGAATGAATGTGTTTATATGTGGTGTGTATGTGTGTTTTGACTTCAATGCCAACAAAGAAAGTAAGGTGCAATGTAAAATGAAATGTAATCTGAAGGCGTGATTTCAAGAGTCTAAATTCTGGCTGTGAAAGTTCTCCTTTGGAAGTATGTTACATAATCCTCTATACCATATTTTTCTTATTGCTCAAAGATGTTAATGTCTATCACAAAAGGGTTGAGTGTGCTATAATTTGATTAAGAAAAATAACATAATTATATTTTAATTCATTGTAGCTCATTTCCTTCACTGAAGAAACACTTTGTATTATTCTAGCATATGGCTGCACAACAAAAACTCAATGAGAGCTACAGGGTTGACTTTGGGACTGCCACACACTTTAACAGGATTGAACTGAATCCTTTACTATGCTCTAGATTTTAGCTGCCTTCTGAGAAGCAGCAGTGTGGTTCATCTCTCTTCACATCATCTTTCTCTTATGTAACCACAACCAATAAAAGAAACATATTTCACAGTAAGTACCTGTTGTTATCTTTTCATCACAATCAACTGTTCTTGCGGATAATCCTGGACTTTTCTGGATATCAAGAAAGCCACAATAGCATGCACAAAGTTTTGGTTGTCTCCACACAAGGGAAAGCAAAAAGACAAGGACCCCATTAAGTCAATCAACAGCTCTTTAAGCCTGCTGAAACTCAAAGATTACTAGAAAATGTGATGCCTGAAACTGGAATTTGGAATCAAGTTTTGTTGAAGTTGAGTGACTCAATGAGAAATTGAAAATTAATTACTACTTATAAACACAATTTTTTCATTTATATAATGATGCAATAAACTATGACCTAAAATACTTTGATGGGGGCCTAATGGGACTATGTTCATAGTACACATAGTATAGTATTTAGCATGTTGGGAACCCCAGTAAATGAAACACAAAATGATCAAATCACCCAACAACCTGATATTTTTCAATATTTGTTGTGACACAATAACACAATAGAAGTAAGGTGAGTGAAAATTACGATTCCTGTGTCAGGTAGCTAAGGTAACAAAGTATACTAGGGTTTGCATGATGACATTTTCAGTTTTCCACAGTAGTGTACCTAGTGGCTTATGAAACTGAAAGTCAATTTTGATTCTTGACAGCATCAAGATATTATGCTATTCATAATGTTATTCATAATGTTTTAACAATATTAAATTGTCTAATCCCAGGGAAATATTAATTTAACTTCTGAGGCTTCCATTTCCCTTTTTTCTTTCTTTTTTATACTAATCAAGGACTCATTTTGTAGCTTAGGTTGCTTTGAAACTTACACTGTAGCCCAGGATATCTTGGACTCAAGATTTTTTTCCTGCCTCTGTTTTCCAAATGTGAAATTGTAAGAGTGATTCATAATATCTGATTTCAACATATTTATTTAGGGACCTGACTTAACTCACTCACTCAGTTTGAACACTTACTATAAAAGTAGCAAAGCACCATACTTAATTTACCTTGGGCAGAAAAACATCATTATTTCAAGTAATTGGAAAGTAGCTGGTTCTACATAATCTTTCTATTCGCCCTCAAATGGTGTCATCAGCCGTGCATCTGTAGCAGCTCTTGCTTTTTATTTCTGTGATGGCTTCTTCACAATCTCTGAAGAGTGACCTGCTCCTGTGTTCAGGATGATGGCCTTTCTGTTGACTAAGCCCTGATCAATCCTGCATATTCAGCTCCTAAAATGACCACTGAGAAACAGACAATGGAATGAAGTGATGGGTGTATATCACTGAGGTCTTCAAAGCTAAGAAATAGTACGATCTTGAAATCGGTATTTTTCAAGGACATATTAGAGCTTTCTTTCTTTCTTTTTTTTAATAGGAAGGGGGATTATATAAGAAGAAGCAAAGGAAGGGTAAGATTCATCCTTGGAATTTTCTAGATACTCTTTCTTCACCACTCCACTTGACTGGGGCTGAGTCTTCCTTGTGGTATAAAACATGTCATTCCCTAAATTTTTGCTGAAGTCCCTGCCATCCAGCTGCATCAATGCAGCTAAATTCCTCAATGCATACCAGTGGCACTTATAAATCTCTTATAGATCTTATTATAATCTTAGATATGTTTTTACAATTATCTTAACTACTCCTGTAGGGCAGAGACTTCATCTTGACCTCAGCAAATCCCTAGATGCAAACAGCACAGCAACTCATAATCAGAAAAAGCAGAAAGTGTAGTTCTAGATACTGATGGAACTTCTAAAAATATTGTGTTCAAAAATAATAACCACTGATTTTATTATTTATAATAATTTTAACATTGATATGTATTGACCATATTCTTCCTCTCCTTCAAGTCCTTCCAGATGCTCTTTCTCTCCATATCAATTCAACTTTGATTTCTTAAAAACAATGACCTATTTAAAAAACACCCACCACAAATCACAAAAATGAAATAAGCACCGCTTCTCCCCACAAAGAAACCAAAGTATAAGCGAATGACAGAACACACACACATACACACACATACACATGCACATGCACACACATACACACACACACCAAAATGAGCAAACAAATAACAAAAAGCAAAACAAAAAAAATTAAAGCAAAAACCAAAATCCTATGGAGTCCATTATATTGGTCAACTATTCCTGAACATAAGGCCTGCCCTAGCATGGTTGATGTATCCAGCGTTGCTCCATTGAAGAAGAATGATTTTCCCTTTGAGTAAGCATAAATAATAGTTCAATTGTTAACCTTTATTATAGTGGCTAGGTTTCATTCATTCATCCACAATTTTAATATAACATAATAAATATAATAAGATAAACAAAACCCATCACATTAAAGTTAGAGAAGGCAAATCAACAGAAGAAAAAGCGCCCAAGAGAAGGCACAAGAATCAGAGATCCACTTGTTTACATACTCAGGAATCTCATAAAAACACTAAATTCAAAGTTATAATGTATACAGAGGATCTAATACAGACCCATGCAGGCCCTGTGCATGCTGCTTCTATTTCTGTGACTTCATTTGACTTTTGTTCCGTTAATTTAGAGAGCCTTGTTCTACTGATATCCTCCAGCCCCACCTTCTTAAACTCATTTACCTTCCTTCTCTGTGGGATTTCCTGAATGCCCTCTCTCTCTCTCTCTCTCTCTCTCTCTCTCTCTCTCTCTCTCTC
>NW_021604568.1:11711886-11744646 GCF_004785775.1 Grammomys surdaster | reverse complement strand
CTCTCTCTCTCTCTCTCTCTCTCTCTCTCTCTTCCTCCTTCTCTCCCCCCCCCATTTCAAGATAAGTATTATTTTGTTTTATGATAGGTCCCTGGGCTAACTACTCTACTCAGAGGTTCTTGGTCACACATGCAGTGTTGGGTATGGGTTCAATCTCATGGAGTCAAATCAAATCAGTTATTGGTTGATTAATCCTACAACTGATTCATGAAGCCATGAAAGTAGAAATAGAGCCAACATAGACAGCCTAAAATGAAAGAAATATGAAAATAAAACATTTCAAAATTTGAACAGAAACCACAGAGGCAAGCTTCACTAATAAAATAGAAAAGATGGAACAAGAGCCTTAGGTGTTGAAAATAGGATTTAAAAGATGGATACATCAATCAAAGAACTTGTTAAATATAAAAATATTCCTGACACAAAACATCCAGGAAATCTAGGACACTATGAAAAGACCAAATCTAAGACTAATAGGAATAGAGAAAGGAGGAGAATCCAAGATCATAGAGGAAATTTACCTCACCTAAAGAAGGAGACGGCTGTCCAAGGAGAAGGATAGGAAACACAAAATATACTTGTCCAGAAAATAGTTCCCTCAGGACATAACAATCAAAACATTAAACATACAGAGGAAAGAAAAATATTAAAAGATGCAGGAGAAAGTAGAACAAGTAATATATTCAAATAGACCCACTGGAAATACACCTGATTTCTCAGTGGATACTATAAAAGCTATATGGGCCTGGAAAGATATATTATAGATTCTGAGTGATCATAAATGTTAGACAAGACTACCATAGCCAGAAAAACTTCCAATCACCAGAGACAGAGAAAATAAAATATTCTATAATAAATCCAAATCTAAGTAATATTTATCTACAAATACAGCATTGCAGAAGGTACTAGAAGGAGAAATCCAATCTAAAGAAGTTAACTGCATCCAAGAAAATAAAATAATCAAAAGAAGGGAAACATACAACAACAGCAGCAGCAACAGCAATAGCTGCAACAACAACAGCAACAACAACAACATACCAGGAATCGATGATTGGTAACTGATATCTCCCAATATCAATGATCTCAATTCCCTAATAAAAAGACACAGACGAACAGCATGGATATGAAAAAAGTATCCATCCTCCAAGAAACACACATTAATACCAAGGATGGATATCACCTCAAGGTAAAGATATTTTAAACAAATGGAACTAACTGGTATAGCCATTTTAATACCTGACAAAATAGACTTCAAACCAAAACTATTCAGAAGTAATAGGGTAGGATATTTCATACTCATCAGAAATTCATAGAGATGACATTCTAATTCTTAACATCTATGTCCCCAAACACAAGGACACCCAATTTGGTTAAACCAATACTACTAAAACTTAAATCATATATCGACCCTCACACACAATGGAAGACTTCAATACCCTACTCTCATCAATGAACAGGTCATTCGAACAAAAACTACACAGAGAAGTACTGGAGCTAACTGATGTAATTTTACTTTAATAATAACACAAAGCAGAAAAAAATAACCTGATCTCTGGTTCTATATTTTTTGTAGGAAATAGATTTTGTATTGAAATTATGTGATGACTTGTCTCAAAAATTGACAGTTTTTCCCAGTTATCTCTGAAGTCATGTGATAGATAACTAAAGAACATCTTTTTAATTGCAGAGCAGAAGTTTTCCATGTAAGTAGTGTCCAAATAACCATTTTAATATGGTGATTGTTTGGAAAGATCTTATTTCAGGAAGCAGATGAAAGATTGGGAGGGACATATGCTTGAATGAAGATAATGTTTTCCTAGGAGTGTCTCAGCTCTTTAGGGGTTCCATGAGAATCATAAACATAAGTGGTTACTGGAGATGAAATTCCAGCTTAAGTGTTTGTGTAAAATGGACAATGTATCAGCAAACCTTGGCCAATTCTTTCCTTTTACCATGCTGTTTTCCACATGGCATAAATGAACCTTTTTAAGACAATCAATCCTGATAGCTAGTAAAAATGAGCAGACGAAGAAGAACTATTATGTACATCCTATAATCTTAAATTAGGATTTACTTCCTTGGTATAAAATGCAGCTCTAAATGGAGGTTTCTATGGCTCTTGTGAATTGAATTGGTTGAGGCCTTAGGATTTGTAATGAATTAAATGTCTTTTGTCTTCTAAATTTTATTTTGCTATAAAATTGAAATCACATTGAAATATTTATTAAATATTTATTATATGTTAAAAATTGAAGTGATAGGAGCTCTTGTTTCTTGCTGGGATTCTTTGCTCCTGTGGGAGTTAAATGTGTTTATTTGTAGGCATGACTGAAAACAAACGCAAAGAGAGGAACCAGTGAGGACAGCAAGAGTAGAAGCTTAAACAGTGACACGGGGTCATAGAGGTAGCCTTGGGAAGAGGGAAGCCCGGGGTAAGAGGGTTTATAAAGTAGCTGGTGTCTAAAAAGTGGACTATATGATGGACTACCATTCTTGATAGAATTTTTATGGTAAAGAAAATACGAACAAACCTGACAACATATGTTTGATCCCTGAAACCCACCCACAATATCAGAAGGAGAAAATTGTTCTCCAGAAGTTGTCCTCTGACCTCCTTACACATACTGAGGTAAATGTACGGACACACTTTTATACACACTGTGTACACACACACACACACACACACTAAATAATTTTGCAAAAGTGTCACTGTTACTTCTTGAGTTTGTTACAATGATTATTTATGCAAAATAGCTGAACAGATGAAGGCAGAGAGAGAAGCAGCAACTTGATAGTGAGGACACTGCAAAGAGTGGTGGAATTATGGAGTGTGTACCCTAGAATCTATCCTTTTAATTACTCAATTCATGTGCATGCGCACACACACACACACACACACACAGCAATAGAAAACATAATTAACTGAAATAGATAATGTTTCATGAAATGAATTGAGGAAAAATCTGAGAAAGTCAAGTGAGAGCCAGTCACTATCATGACTATACAGATTGAGTAGTTTTCAATTTTTCCCACAAGTAACAGAGTCAGAAGCAGATCTAGTCTGAACTCTGCCGCTAATTTGGTGAATGACAGCAGGAATAACACACTCATGTGAGCTTGTGATGAACTGAGGGAAGGAAGAGAACCCATTTGCTGTGGTGGAGCTGTGTGACACTTCAGGAGATTCTGAGGTCCTCAGATCTTAAACTCCAGATCCTAGCACAGACACAGATAGATGTACACATCAAAGACAATGTAGTGACTATGTGTCAGGAAGACCCAGAGCTGATATCATAGCTCTGGGAACAACTGGAGATCAGAAACAGCAGTTTCTTTTACATTCTTGCAAATTTAACAGATATTTTTCTCTCAAAATATATAGAATGTCCCAATTTAACTCTTGACCAGTATTTCTCACTGGTGTTGAATAAAAAGGATTTATGATTGAATCTTCCCTTAGACTGAAATGAGCTGTTCCTTTCTCTGCACGGCTCCACTGTGTGTATGTGTGTGTGTGTGTGCGCGCTCGCGTGTATGTGTGTGTCTGCATGTCTGTGTGTATGTCTGTGTGTGTGCACCTATGTGTCTGTGTTCTCAGACACTCATGTCTGTGTGTGTGATGTCTGTCTCTCTCTCTCTCTCTCTCTCTCTCTCTCTCTCTCTCTCTCTCTCTCTCTCTCTCCCAGTGTGTGTAGTGTGTGTGTGTATGTGTGTGTGTGTGTGTGTGATTTCTTCTAAGATCTCAAGGTGATATTCTGAATCCTTTGTGGCTTAGAATAAGGTAGTGGAGTCACACTTCTACTTCCTTTTACCAGTGAATAGAGCTTCAGCAAGAGAAGCCCAGCAAGGCAGACGGATAGGCCCTGTTAGTAGAATATTTAGGGAATGGCATGAAGGAACATTTCATCTAAAATCAGCAAGATTGGCAAATGATAAGAGGTGCTTGTACGAAGACATGGGCCATGTTTGTCTTGAAAGTGAATTAAAACTAGAAAAGCAGTCCAGAGGCAGAATGGACTTCTGAGAAGAGTGTGATCTAATTATTGAGACACTGGGAAACAGCTAGATATAAAGCTTGTACTTGGAGGGAGCTACAAGCTTTGTACCTACATATGAAGGTAGGGTGCCTGACCCTACAAATGGTCAATTGTATTCCAAGATTGTGCATATATGAATCTCAACGCATAACACAGACTCTGACTTTTATTTTTAATATATTAGATACCCACTGATAAAACTTTAATTACATTTTAATTAGTATATAACGACTATAGTATGCAAGTAGTTATTTTTATTGAGATAATTTACATCTGGGAATAATAATATCAGGCATTTGCTTTGTTTTTAAAGTTTTAACAATTTTATAGAGATTCTATTCATGTATCATCTAACTTACTCATTAGTGTTGTATACGTTAACAACCTTTATAGTTTTCCATAAATATCTACAACCATCATTGCAGTTGTTTTTAGAGTGCTAACATGACCACTCAAAGAGTTTAAATATTTTGGTAAGCCATTTTATAACCACTTCTGGACAAGGTGGTGACCTTGTGGCTTGCTTTCAGACTTCTTAGTGCAGTCTGGAGAAGTCCTCATTATGTTTCCAGGTAAGCTCTTCTGGTAAATTCACTCGGATACTCAGTAACCCATGTTATCCTCCCACTTTTTTTCCATCATTGTGTGTCCTGGATTTTCCTTTATTTACTGCTCTGGACAAAGTGCTTTCTACCAACTTCCAGGACCTAATCTTATAACTTAGTACACAGAGAAGATATTTTTAAATGTCTGGAGCTCTGTTACTTTTGTTGTTGCTTTGTTTCATTCCATTATGATATTCTTCTCTTCAGAGTTCAGTTTCATAAACTTGTCAACACAAAGGTCCTGTTTTCTCACTTTATCAGGCTTTGTTTTTTGTTTGTTTGTTTTTTTGTTTGTTTGTTCTTGAACTGCCAATAGAAATATCGGAACAAAAGTGGAGCAGAGACTGAGGCAAAAGCGATCCAGTGACTGTCCCAACTTGGGATCCATTTCATAAGTAGGCACCAAACCCCGACACCATTACCGACGCTGTTTCGTGGTTGCAGAGAGAAGCCTAGCATATCTGTCCTCTGAGGTTCTACAAGCAGTTGACTGGGACAGATGCAGATAATTACAACAATGATTGAACTCAGGTCAAGGACTCCTATGGAAGAGTTAGGGAAGGGATTGAGGAGCTGAAGGGGTTGGCAACTCCATAGGAAGACCAGCAGTGTCAAATAACATGGACGCTTTAGAGCTCCCAGAGACAAAGAGTGTACATGGGTTGGTTCGAGGCCCCCAGCACATATATAGCAGAGGACTGCCCTGTCTGGCCTCAGTGGGAGAAGATGTGCCTAATCATATAGAGACTTGATGCATCAGGGAAGGGGGATGCAGGAGGTGGGGAGCACCTTGTTATAGGTGAAGGCAAGGGGAATGGGACGAAGAACTCCAGAAGGGGATTAAGAGTGGGTCAGCATTTGGGATATAAATAAATAAAATAATGAATTAAAAAACGAATACCAGAGGGATCTGAAATCACATTAAGTTTCAAGGGCACCATAAATTCTAGACAAGTTCACATGCACACTGATTACTTACTGACTTCACTTTCTAACATGTGATGGGATGGATCTGGAGGCAAGGAAAACATATAAGTCTTGCCAAACATCAAGAGAAAATATTGAGAGCAGAGTCAGAGGACTACTGAAATTGTGAAACAGATGTACTAATGAAGGCTAGCTTACCATGTTGTTAATAAACATTTTGAAATCAATAAAAAAAACTAGAAGAGACAAAACTGTTATTAACATGTCAGAGTTGCAATGGATAACACATTTTCTAACAAATGAGTAGATGGAGCATAGGTTTAAAAACTCTACCTCCTGGAAACAAAAGATTATAACTATGGCATGTCCTTCCAGCTGATTTGGATGATCTTGGGAGGTGGTTCAATGGGTAACCTGCTTGTCTTACAGTCTGGATATTTAAGACCAACATTAAAAGCTGAGAAGGACGTGGTGGCCACTCATGATTCCAGAACTGCAGAGGCAGAGATGGGGGGTTCCTGAGGCACACTGGCAAGCAACATTATCTGGAATGGGCCATCTTTGGGTTTAACTAGAAATCCTACTTCAATAAATAAAGAAGAAGACACCTGTGCAGGTTAGTTTTGGTCAACTTGGGACAGATTAGACTCACGTAGGTAGAGGGAATTTCCTGACTATGGAGAGTTGGAATGCTACAGGTTCAGAGCCACCTTATCTTCAGGTATCTTTAGTCTCTTTGTTGCTATCAAGAAATACATTTTAGAATGTATTAACTAAGCAGACCAGTAGTTTTCAGTAGCCCAATAGATAAGAATACCATAAGATATTACCCAAGGCCAATCTTCCACTCTGCTGTAATCAGGCAACCTGATTTTTCACCAACTATTTGAAAAGTACCTTGATTTATATTTTGTTTCATAACTATACAAACTTCATGGAACTCTTTTCACATTGAAACATGTTAACTGGGTGAGATTAAGGTAACGGCATCTGAATCCAGATGCCCAGTCTGTGCTCATTTACATTTGGCCCAAGAAAAAACACTTCAGCCCTTTGAGCAAGGAACTGTAAACTATTTAATAGACATTTCACAATTTTGTAAATGAACTTGTATTATTATGCTTATCCTCCATCCAAGTAATCTTGAAGAAAGTGGTTGGTCCTATACCTCTGCCTTGATGGAGTCAGAATAAGAGAGTTGATGGTCTGAAACTTAAAGGGTTTAATTGAGGAGTGAGTGGAGTATGAATCTAGAAAGAAACATTGGAGGTTGTGTGCATGGAGGACGGATCAAAGGTCAAAATTAATTACAGATGCTAAACCATGCTAGCAATTATTTTCCCTCCTACCATGGGCTTAAAATGTAGTCTCATTTTCAATAATTGTGTAGGTAAAGGTATTTTTCTCATACTAAAGTGTATTGCTTTTAAGAATAATGTGCAGTGTAGATTGAAGTGAAGATAAATCCATGAGACTACCTTCTTAGGACACAGGCATGGTACAGTCTTTGGTCTGTTTTGGCATGAGTAAACTATTAATTCTTTCCTACTAGAAGACTTTCTGAGCAATTATGTGTGGGGAAATTCTTAATTGATACAAAGGATTTATTATTTGTCTGTAAATAACAAAGTTAATTTTCTAACATCATCTACAACTTCCCTGCTTATTTGAAAATTAAGCTATTATTCTGATAATTAATTGTACTGGGGCAAAGAGAATACCAAAACCTGAAAAAAATGAGATTTCTTTCTTAAGTCTTCCGTTTTGTATAAACAATAATTGAGGCTGGTTGTGTTTTCAGTGTGAAATAGACTCATGTTTCTGAACACTTGGACAACAGCTGCTGCTACTAATTCGGAAAGTTGTAGAACCTTTCTAGACAAAGTGAGCCATTAGTAACAGCCTTGAGGACTGATAGCCTAGCACCACTCTCCCCATAAGGTCCTCACTATAGACAGTGTGGCAGCCACCCTACTCTCCTCTCCACAGCCTTTCCCATCATTGTGGCCTGTACCTCTTCAAATCGTAAGCCAAACTAAACACTTCCTCCTATAGGTTCCATTCTGTCTGATACTTGGTCGCAGGAAAAGGAATTTAAGTAACACAGGGCTTTGTATCCTGAGAATCACGTTTTCCCCATTTTGATCTACTTTCTTATTTCTAGTGTTAATTTTATGATTGAGTTGTCATGTGTCTTTTTTCTTGTCTGTGATAGCTTTCACTGTGTGACCTATCTTTGACACGTTCACCCTCGTCCCGCAAGGAAGACGCTACACGAGCTCTTCTTCTGCAGTTTATTCAGGATCCTTTTAACAATCTTCTGACCCCGGGGAGCCCCTGCCCACAGGCTAAATACTTCATGGGCTGCTGACCCCAAGAATGCCACATGGCAAATACCGATAGGCACACATATGCCGAAGCCAAGCCAGGTCATCAGCCCAAGCCAAATAAGGCACAGAGAGTACCTGCCATCAGGCAGGGTGAAGGCGGAAACCAGCTCCATCTTTAAGGCGCGGCACCGTGCGGCTCTCCACATATCTTGGCCTCACACTGGTAGTTGTTCTACCTTAGTTTCTTAGGTGCCTGAATTATGGGTGTCCACCACTCTTTCTGACTTCAACTGCTAACTGGATAGCAGTTGAGGATTAGTTACCTATGGGTTCTATTTTATAGTTAATGTTTAGAAGTATGAATACATTCCATGATCAAGAAACTAAGCAAAGTACAAATTATATCATTATCAAGCCCAATTTCCAGGGCAAAACCAGTGGCATAGCCACATATCTGTTCTTACAATGCTCATTTTTCATCTTGTTATTGTAGACCATTGAGAGGGGGATTTTGAACTCTAGCTAGAATGATGGATCTATCTCTTTCTACATCCCGTTCTGTAAGTATTTACTGTTCTTTTATAGTCTTGTGTTTCAGTTTATAATCATTTACTTTTTGTTGCTGGATCTCTCTATCAATATGGAGGTTTCTTCTCAGTCTTTGATAATTTCATCCTGAAGTCTTACTACACAGAGCTGTCACTGTTGCCTTCGGCTTTTGTTTTACGTAGTTCACGGTTTACCTCTTCTATCTTTTGACTTCAACCTGTAACACAGGTATATGTGACTTGAGAGTTGCAGACAACACATATTTGAATTGTATTTTTTTTTCTACTTGGACAAGACTGCTGCTGAAACAATATATTTTGAAACTATGCATTTTATATCATGTTTTTATTTATTCTAGCTTAATTCCACCTTATTTTAGTTTTTTATGTTACTCTGTTGTTTTTTTTCTACTTCTCATCTCTGTTTTATGTTGTAGCATCACTGAGGGTTAGTTGGACATTTTTGAACATTTCATATTGATTCTGCTTACTCTACTGAGGGATGTTCTAGTTACTTACTGCAGTCGAACATCACTGAAATCTCACCATTTTGGCTTAAAAACTTATCTTCTTTCAAGCAATTTTACTTTCTCCTGCTTATTACTCTCTCAAATAAATATGCATTAATAATCATATACAGATGCCATAAAATTTTTCTTGCATCATTACTTTCAAAACACAAGAATATATTCATCCTTGGTTTTCAATGCCCATTTTTATTTATTCTGTCCCATTATCTGAGACTCTTCATTTCTTTTCTGTACCAAGGGCTTCTTCATGATATTCTTCTAGGAGAGTGTGCTGGGACAGGTTCTCTATTTTCCTTGTCTTGTAGTGCTTTGTTTAATGTTTCTCTTCTGTTTTTGTTTGTTTGTTTGTTTGTTTTGCCTTTTCCACATTTATCCATTGTACTCAGGGCTCCAGTTGGGTGATAGACAAATGAAACAACTGCAGGAAGGAAGTATACCCTAAGCAGAAGACCCCAGGAGTATTAGATGATTACTTTCTCTCTTTTCTTTCTTTCTTTCTTTCTTTCTTTCTTTCTTTCTTTCTTTCTTTCTTTCTTTCTATATATATATATATATATATATATATTCTATGAAAGTTTGGACTTCCAATCAAGGCAATCAGCAACAGAGAGCAAACCATATGTCTGTATTGGAGAACAGGGAGCCACATAACACATTTTTAGTTATGTGTTAAGGTCTACTGAAGGGATTTAGAGAAAACTACTTGTTTTAATTAAAGCTACTAATAAAATCTCACTGAGCTCTTGTTTCTGGCTCTGATTTACACTTCTATGATTCTTCTGATACTTCAGGAAGATCACTGGATACTGACTCTTCCAAGGAGACAGATGTGCATGCAACATCATTCAGAAAGCCCATGACTGCTCAGAGCAAATAGAATCACCCTTGGGGGAGGAGGGGTATTAGAATCTTTAGATTGTACCCTAAGAGGTCAACATAAATAAGAGTCACAAGCTGCATGAAGTTACAGGGCATTCATGGGTTTGATCAGAGAGCCTCTGAAACAGTAAGCACACTTGGAGCCAATTCTATCCTTCCTCTGTCCAGCTATCTGCATCGTAGGTTAGTCATGGGTTTTCTTATCAGCTTTGTAGCTGAATGTCAGGTTTCCTGATGGAATTGCCAAGGATGTGGACTTTTTGTCATTGAATAGACATAGCAATCCTCTGTCCTCAATCACTGTATATAAGTTGGGGCTGCAAATCTTCCTTGATACCATACCCTGAGTATCCTGTGGATTCATACTCTGCTGCAGTCTTTGTCCCACAAACAAGTAGAGTGATCCACCTCCTACTCAATTAATATTCTTTTGTTCTATAGTTATATTTCCTTTAGCTTGATGCTGTCAAACACTTAACATTATTTTCTGCCTTATTTCTTTCAGAATTATCTAGCATGTCATCATACAGTTCTACATAGCCTGGAATTGCCATAGTATATATGTTATTTTTACATGTGTATTTTATACAGGTACTGAATGCTATACATTGTGATGTCCTGCTATATTATTTTGATGTGCATTCAATATCCATGTTCCTGTGTGTTTTTTTTAATTTTGTGTTTTCTTTGTCTCATAGCAGAATGATTAGACTTCCATAGAAACTGTCTTAACTAGGGTTTATATTGTTGTGATAAACCTCATTACCAAAAGCAACTTGTAGATTAAATAATATATTTATGCTTATATTTCTAGGATACAGTCCTGACATACAGCCAATCACAAAGGGAAGACAGAACAGGAACTTACATCAAGCAAGAGCATGGAGACAGCAGCTTATGTAGAGGGCATTTAGGAGTGTAGCTACTGGCTTGATCCCTGAGGTTTGCTCAGGTCGCTTACTTTCCAGGACCAACCTGCCACCAAGGGTGCAACCTCCTCATGGGCTAGACCCTTGAACATTAATCATTAATCAAGAAATGCTTCCACAAGCTTGTCCAAAAAGCCAATCTGGTAGAGGCATTTGCTAAGTTGGCATTTTCTTCCCAAATGAGTCTAGCCTATGTCAAGTTGACATAAAACCTAGAGAGCACAAAGACATAAGATAATATGTTGAAACCAACTATTAACAGTGTCTATATACATTCTTAGTCCAAGATTTATACGTTTATTTGTGTGGCTGAACATTTCATAATAACTCTTATGAGACAGTAATTAATACCATTAATTTTTAGGTAGGCCATTAAAGCAAAACAGAGTCAATGTCCTAATCATTGTAAAACCAAGAATAGCTGACAGTTTCTGAGTATAGCTCTAGTTAGACTCTAATTATTATATTTTACATGTTTAACTTCTATGAGCCTGGTTCATATTATCTAACATATGTGTAAAAAGCTACATAAGCATACATGTTAGTTACAGAAAATCTACTTAGCAGGGACACTCATGCTTAGAGGGAGGAGTGAGGGAGCATTTTTCTTGCCTTTAGATAATATTTTCAGGTTAATAGAAATTAGCCTGAATGTGAGTGGAGAAAATAAATACACAACACCGTGTTAAGCTCTAACAACCCAAACCAGTAAAATGCCCTAAAACAATTGAGTATGGATGCATCCCTACTGAAATAAAAACTTGATAGAACGCAGAGTAAGAACCAGTTTAATAGAAACAGAAGAGGACTTGCCAAAGAGAGATGGGGGAAGGAATTCAAAGAAAACAAGACAAGATCATTCAGAGGTGCAAGGGCACAGTGAAGAGTGAAGTTGATGCACCCGAGAACCAGAAAGTGTAGCACACCTGCACTATGAGGAAGATGCTGATGTTGCTGGTGCGAGCTAGATCTCTATAGGTAAATGGGCTCTGAGCTTTGATGCTGGTGCTATGTTTCTGGATGCCTTGGGATAAAGAACCTGACCTGATCTTCACCTGTAAGGTACAGGCAAAGTGTTGTATTCTCTTGAGATAACCCAGAGTTCAATAGAGACCTTGGTCTGGGCAAACAAGTTGTAATTTACCCATCCTGGTAGAAAATTCAAAGAAATCTCTTATAAAATAAGGATGTGAGTCACCGATTGGAAATATTTCTGAGGTAAAGGGCAGCATGTGCTGATAAAGCCCTCAAACTCCCCACGTGAAAGACTACATCAAACCTATCCTATCAAATGCTCTTGTTCACTTCAATATGTTTTTGGCTGAAGGAAAAACCCATGGGTTTTGTGGAAGTTGGATTTTCAATATAGAATTTTTCATACCTCTTGTAAAAATGTCACTGGCTTGATTAAAAAAATATTTTTATTGGTACCTAAGCTGGCAAGGTCTGCAAGGGATGTTGTAAAAGCTCATTCTTTAAAACATACCAACCCCAATCTGGAGCAGAAAACAATAAAATCATGAGAGCCAAATTGGTATGTGATGACCCTTACTCCCAGAGCTCTTTGCAAACATTATTTTATAGCTAAATGATGGCAACTAAGGTTGAACCAGTCTGCTAGTAAAATATGCATTTTCTATTTATTCTTGATTTTATTTCTTTCCTTGCTTTTTTTTTAACCTTTAAAATATCAGTTTCTGATGATTTTGTGAGTTTTACCATGGAAACACTTTCCTGAAGGATATCAAAGACATCACCAAACTGAACCCCTGAGCTAGTTAATTGTTTAAAGATGAACTGAGCCAAGGTATTAAGAGGATTTCTTTTAGAAAGTAACACAAAATCATATATATTAGTCTTAATAATGTAAAGGGTCCCTTTTTGTTGGCATTAATATTTAAATAATGCTGCTGCGAGGGCCGACTATTTAAGCAGTGGCGGCTCTGCTTAGCTCAGGCAGCCAAGTTCTGTGGCCAGACCCAAGCACACCAAGCTGGAAGCAGCCATAGGCCACATGCGCCACAACTAGATCCCCGAGACAGTGGCTCTGGCCAGCCAGAAACACCAGCCCTGGCACCCACAAGACAGTAGCATGGGAGATGGCTCTGTCAATCTACCATGCTGTCACCACAAAGCTTGGCTGAACCCCAGAATACCCATCATGCCCACAGTATCCGGTAGAAATGAGACTCTAAAGCTTAATTATTATCCAAAGGCTTTATATATTTGGAAATGCTCAATTAACAAGATGCCTACACAATTAGAAGAGTTAACCCAATTAACTAACCTAGATATGAATAACTACCTGAGACTGCTAAAGACACGCAGCCGTCTCCAGCCATCTTCTTTCCCTTGCTCCTCCTTCTTCGTTCCTTGCTTCTCTTCCTTCTCCTCTTCCTCTCCTTCCCCTTTTCGCTCCTCCCACATTAGCTCCTCCTCTATCGCTCCAGTGCAAACAATGTAGCAGCGGCAGGAAACTATCCTGCCAAAATTTTCCTCCCAGAAGGGAAAACTTAGGACCTATTAAATTTGATTAATTTACTCTGTAACTTGGGAATAATCCCTGATGACAGTCTCTAGATACTGCGTAGAAGCTTCTCCTGGAGAGTAGAGGCTCCCCCTAGTTCTAGTCGTCACTTTTTGAAGCCTTGTGCTATCTGTACTTTGGAGGAAGCAACACCAGGTGCAAGTGTGACATGCAGGAAGTTGGTTCACTGTATCTCCAAACTGTTCTTCTGTGGATCAGAACCATAAGCAAATACCTTGGACGATTTCTTCTCAAGAGTTATTGCTCCCTGAGCATCTCCCAGTGCTCATCTATCATCCTTCCGAGGCAAATTTACTCACTTCCTTGCAAAGATTATTATCAGACAGATTTCCAAGTCTTCTCTCTTCCTCAGTAGAAATAAAAGAACCAACAGCATTTAATCACTATGGAATATCTGTTTTCCAATGTTCACAGTGACAAAGAACTTCATAAGAACTTTTAACATTTTAGACCTGCACAGCATGTTGATTTCATTGTATCTATTTTGTATATGAAAAAAACTAAGTGTTAAAGATAATCCAATAAAATGGTTCCCTGGAAGCTAGTTCAGAATGCTCTTAGAGTCCAACATTCCAAGAGTCCATAGATTTGTGACGGGGTGGCATCAATGACTCGGGCAGAGAGGGCTGAATAAAGACAGTAACTTCCCTATTTTTAGTCAGGCATCTAAAGCAAACTCACTGAGCTGTGATTTCTTGTTTTACTTAATGATTATTTGAAATGATAGTATAATTACATCATTTCCCAATTGTCTTTTCTTCCTCCAAACCCTCATTCTCTCTCTTAAATTCATAGTCCCTCTTTCTTTAATTGTTACATAGAGAGATCCTGTTGTGCCCAGGCCCAACTGGTACAACAGAGTTCCTGTGGCCAGTGCTGAGGTGTGGTTTCTTTACGTGTTCAAGTAAGAAGTTTATAAGGTCTTGGTGCAGGAAAATAATCTAAATTTAGGAAATGCACCTGACAGATTGCCTACTAGTAGGCAGGCAGTTAGCCTTTGCTTCACTTTGAACTGTATACTTGCTTCAAACGCCAAAAACAAGCAACTGTTAACTATCAATACTCTTAAACGGTACTTGACTAATCTCATCCATGAAGACATGAAAAAGTATTTGGCAAGTGAACAGATATGTCCACACATGCTTCTCTTCAGTATTGGGAAGGAATTCACAAAGGGCTTCAGTTGACATTTTACTTCTTAAGCTGCACAGTATGAATATAGGTATTATTGCTTGTATTGATACAACCAGCATATCTGAAAATTTCATAATATATCACCAAAATTTAACAACAGGAAAGAAAACCCATTGCTGCTTCTAGTTGTTAGACTAAAATCTTTGTATTTGTATATGTGCATGTGTATGTGCATGTGCATGTGTATGTCTGCGTGTGTATGTTTGATTTCAATATTTATCAATACTACACATACAGACACACACACATGTGCACACACAAACACACACACACACACACTACTTCCAAGAATTCTACCATTATAGCTTTTATCTTGCATCCATATTAGAGCTAAAATATTATGTCATTATATTTTAGATATTCAGGACATCAATAAAATGCATTAAAGAACAACCAAGAGTGAGTGTTTTTGATCAATGGCAAGGATACTCTGTCTTTTCCGGTTGGATCTGAGATAATTCTGGACATGTAGTAGGTACTCTGTTATAGCTGTACATTAGTCATCCCTTTTGATGATGCACACCAAGTTTTTATAATATATCCTAATTAAGGATAGATTATTTTTGTCAGTCATTGTCACTTTCAAGTTCCAAACTTGAGCACTGTCATTAAGGTTAGGAAAAAAGGCAGCACATGTAAGACATTGCTAGTAGCTATGAAATAACAATAACATCATCAGCAACAACAATAACAGCTATTGAGTTCCTTCCATATGTCAGATATACACTTAAGGCTCTGTGTATTATCTCATTTGGTTCTAAGAAACAGACCTATACTACTGCAAAGCTCATTCATGAATGAGAATGTAAAACACTAGGAAGCTAAATAATCTACCCAATGCACTAAGTGTAAATTATAGACATATTCTGTGTAAGGATAAATTATAGATATATACTATATCTCCTTTTTAAACCATGAGAGGTAGTGTAAGGGTAAAAATTAAAACAGCTCAGCAGAGACCACAAACAACTTGGCAAAGACCGCAGGACAGCTTGCTGAGCTTACTGAGAGTAGCCGTAATAAAAATATCAAGCCCCTCTAGGGACGAGGTGACCAGAAATGTAGAAACAACCAAAGACATATCTTGACCAGTCTAAACACACCCAAGTGAGTAATGGGCCACCTGGTGTTTATCCTAGAAGGTCTGAGACTTCATGGTCAAAACTAGTGGGCCATCCAACCTGTCAAAATGATTGCTTACGCAAAGTGCTGATGTTTGAAATATCCAATCATATGTAACCGCGCCAGAATTTCCCACTTTTCCCTTCCCCCTTGTCCCTCCCCCTATAAAAGTTCTAAACTTCCTGGGGTCTTCATCGAAATTCTCTCCCCTGCGTGGGATGAGTTTCGATCCAAGGGCCCTTGTTAGTAAACTGCCTTTTGCCATTGCATCAAGTAAGTCTCTTGTGTCTCCTTGGGTGCGCGCTAATTGGGACTTGAGTTGGGGTCCTCTTCCTGGGTCCTTACAGTAGTTTTCTAAGGCAACTAGTTATGGGGAACTGGTGTCATACAAAAACCAATGAGGAGTTGCTCTGTTGAAGAAAGATTGTGCAACTTTAAAATGTATTACATAACATTCAAAAGGTACAGACCATAGAAGTATCATGTTACATTTGTGTTTCTATAAAGACTTGAACGTTGGAAGGATGTTAAGATTAAAATAAATAATTTAGAAACCCTTGGGCTGCCATAGTTCCAATATTTGAGTAATTATTTGAACAAATTAATCATCAAACAAAATTGGAAGATAAGTAGGATCAAGAGTGCCAGAAGACTCCGTGCCAATTTATGAACACATACATAAATGCTTACTAATCCATACAAGTACATATAATTTTGCTTTTTTGGGCCAGACAAATTGTGAAGAAATTTATATAGAGCTGTGAGTGTCTTTAAAGATCCAAACTGTATAGCCACCATATCTCGAAGGTGATACAATTCCTGTAATGAGATAAACCCACCTGCATTCCAAAGACAAAACGCTGGCTTTATATAAAACATTTTCCTTAAGCTCAGTAACACTAGTCTCCCAAATCCTATCTTAAGAAAACTTGATGTAGTAACATTTTACTCCCTATTTCGACTGGTAGTGAGTTTATGGATGATTTAAATAGTGTTAGAGACATGAAGTATTTCTGGTGTTTTACAAAACAACAGTGTAGGAGATATTGCTCATGTCATCTGGCATGGTAGGGATTTGTTACTTGTTTCTTGAAGATTTAACCTTGCAGATTTATATTTTTCAAACAGGACTTTAATAAGTAAATGTCTTAACCTTCCTTCTAGCCCACCACCCACTAGAGGTAGTAGAAAGGAAAGGTTGATAGGGCAAAGGAGGATGTGGACTTGCTGAGAAATAGTTTTTTTTTTGGCAGATATAATCTGCACTGTCAGGATATGGCAGTTCATTTCACATGAATCAGCAGTGGTAGCTCAATCCACTCACAAACACCATTCATGAACCAGTAATGGCTGTTCTATCCAGAAGAAACCTCAAGGCCCTGCCAATCAGTCTGAGTCTGAGGAAGTGGCAAGAAGCTTCAGGATTACCACCGGAAGTTCTTTGGTGCATTTCTTTCTATGAAGTCATGACAAATAATGATCAAAAAAGAGTGGCAAGGCAAACCAATACCATACATTCTCGTCCATTGTCTGTTGGGTATACACTTATACACTTTCCAAACGTCATGTGTTCTCTCAAGCATCTGCTCTAGCAAAACATCGCATGCCCTTTTTCAATGAAGCTCCTAGAGAAACACCACATGTCTGTTCTCAACAAAACATCCTCCCATCTGTCTGCTTCAGCAAAAACATCCTCTTATAAGACAGTTTCCAGAAAAACATCACATGACAGAACAGATTCTCCAAAGAAACCAGAATTTTCTACTTCAGAACCTCACTATAAGCCTGTTTTGATATTTTATAAGTCAAAGTTTATTTTTTAATACTTCTCTATTTTTTGAAATTAAAATATAATTATGTTGTTTTTCTACCTCCACTTTCTTCTTTCAACCCTTCCCACAAACCACTCCTTTGCTTTCTGTCAAATCTATGAGCTCTATTTCTTTAATTGCTGATGTAAATGCATAATAACAATCTTCTCAGTCCATATAATGTAATTTTATTTGATATTTTAAATGCATGTTTTGATGATTACCTTATTCTTGTTATCTTAAAATGCTTTAAAATTTCCAGGTGTTATCAAGGTTTTCTGTATTGTGGATTCTTCTCTAGGCTAGGGCTCCTGGATATGTAGGAGGGACAAAAAAGTGGTTCATTGGATCCAATCTTGATCTGCAAAGCTTTTGGTCAGAGCAGGATGGGTTTTTGGCAGGACCTCCCAGTACAGTTCTGCTGCATTCATCTCTCCTATCACATATTGCATGTTGTAGGAACTAGGAGCCCAAAGAATGAGGAAAACTTAAAGAACAACAAAAAAAGCTTGCTTGTGCTTACGTGGTATGGACGCTACATTTACAATGTCCACTAAGCTGATGTCAATGATTATTTTATATGAATCATGAAGTAGAAATACCACATTATATCTACTATGTGAAAAGCACTGTCTTAAAATTTTATATAATTAACTCATATAATCTCTGAAACAAACTATAGAATAAACAATTATTTAAGATTTATTTTTATGTAAGTATAAATGTTTTTCTGTTTGAATGTACCCACATGTATGCAGGTGGCCACAGAGGCCAGAACAGGGCTATATAACCAATGAAGCAAAAATTACAGGCCAATGGAAGCTCCCTAGAGTTGCTGCTGGAAACCAACTTCGAGTCCTCTGGAAGAACAAGAAGCACTCTTAGCTGCTGAAAAATCCCAGAGACTTTTACATTACTTACTTGATACCTGGTAGACCAGTGGTGAAAAAAGATTAAATGACTTCCTTAGACGTACTTTTCCAGACCATCAGAATGGCCATGCTGGAAGTCCATTTTCTATGTACTCCACACTTGACAAACACAGTATCAGGTCAAAAGGATTCAGAACTTTCATGCACCAAGCTGGCATGCAAACCGAATTGCTCTCAAGACATCTTTCAATATTGATTTCTGTTCACCAAAGGCACACAGAAAAGAAGTGGATCTTTGGTAGACACATTCAGATAGAGACTTAGTATAAGGCAAACCGATCACATAGAGAGAAGTGGCAGCAATTTTTGAAGCATAAATGGTAACAGACACTTATAGACAATAGGCAACATGCTTAAGATGCTGAGCTGAAAGATCAAAGGACTAGGTCACAGATGACAACATTTTGCTTTAGAAGTAACCCATCTGGAACTCTGCATACGTCCTTGGTAGGATGAAAACACAGGGTTTAAGATACTCATTTACTGAGTTTAAGCTACATGCTTTTGATAGATTATAGAAAGTTAAAATATCTACTTAATGGAAGTCTTGTCTCAAATCCCATTTGATCTAAGAGATTTTTAACGTGTTTTGGCAGAACTGTCATTTCAGAAGGATAACAGATGACAATATATGCTCCATAATTAATGATGAGGGAAATGAGTTTAGCTTTAGTATTGAACTGTCAAAAGTACATAAAGATTTCAACGGGAATGTGAAAACGTGTCAGTGTTATTTATCCCGTGACTCTGTTAGAAAAATCACTTTTTAATTAAGATATGAGAAACAATTCTTAATTAAGGTAACAAACAAAAGTTTGAACACAGGGAGATATTCGGCAGTAAACTCTCCAATCACGTTGAAGTTTAATGAACAAAGGATACCCTAATTGAAGGCATATGTCTAGATAAAGGTAAGAGACAGTGGTGTAATGAACAAAAGATACACAAATCAAAAGGAATGTGCCCAGACAAAGGTAAGAGACAGTGTAAACAACCCACCGCTGTTTCAGTTCTGTGTCTATGGCCTAAAATCTGATAAATTGAATGAGAAATATCCCCATAGCCCCAGGTATTTGAGCATTTGGTCCCCAGTTGGTGGCACTGTTTGGCGAGATCTGGCAAATGATTCTGGAAATGGTTCTGGCACTAGGGTGGGCTTTGATATTCAAAGCCTTAGGCCACTTCTAGTTTCATCTCTTTGCTTTATGCTTGCAATACAGAATGTGAGTTCTTCCTGCTGTAGCTTCTATGCCGGCTGCCAGTTGCCATGGTTTACCACCATTTTGGACTCCAATTCCGTGGAACCCTCAACTCAAAGTCTTTCTTCCACAAGTTACTATAGCAGGGCGTTGGGGTTCCACAGGTTACTATTGCAGGGTGTTGGGGCTGCTGTTTGCGGTTTAATAAGACATGTGGAGACGTGTATAGTTTAAGGCTGCTGGACTGTTTGCTGGGGCAATCTCTCCACTGGCTTCTAACTTAACCCGACTTCTCTGCCATTGTGTCCTTTCCAAGTGGGTCTCACTGCTCTATGTCCCTGCTCCATTCTCATCGATGTTTCTGTCCCTATGCCTATCTTTCTGCTTGGTATTTTTCTACTAGTCCTGCCTCAGCTCCAACTACCAGCTCTTTATTTATCAAACGCCACACTCCTTTCTCATACAAAAAAGCTGTTAGCATAGTGGGAGAGGTTCTAGAGTTTACACATTCTGAGGTGGTCAGCAGCATCCCTCCACCTAGCCCATATCTTAGTCATGCCTTTTGGCCAATTGAAACTAATGTGACCTTCTCTGATCTCCCCCAAGGGGGCATGCTTTTTTTTTTTTAACATGATAATGTCAGAGAATCAGATGAGGTAGTGACAAACATTTACATATAGAAAGCAGGTCATGGTTCATAAAAATGTCAAGACCAAATATCCTGCCAGCACCAGGCACAGTGATTAACAATTAAAGATACAGAGGCACATCTACAGAGTCAATTGATACAATTTTTGTAGAGGTAGGTCATCCCAACAAGTTAATTTAATCAAGGTGTTTTTTTTCACAGCAAATTGGTTTTGGTCATAGTAGTTCATTACAAAAATAAATACCACCAAGTAAGATAGAATCTGGTACCAGGTCAGGGATGATTGCTTTGAAAGACCTGATCATATTGAAGGATTGTGGAAGGACTTTAGCACTTAGAGCTGGTACAACCGTTGAGTGCTCAGAGGTCAGCAGATTGTTCTGTGGGTGTTGGAATAATCTTTCTTTGCTCTGTATGAAGGAGAGTCACTGCATATTCAGTTTTTAATTTTATAATGGCAAAGAACTAAGTGCTTGTAGGATCTTGGTATTGTCATTTCTATGGTCCATCACCTGCCTTATATTTGTAAATATTTGTCCTTTCTCACCTGCCTAAAGACAATCTAGAATTGTATCAGAGGTTGTCTCACTGCTGATTGGTTATAATAAGGAGTTGATGGCCAATAGTTGGGGCAGGAAATGCAGAAGAGAACTTCCAAGAGAGAGACAGATGCTGGGAGGCAAAAGCAGATGTGGGAGATTTGGGAGAAGATGTAGAGTGGATCAGGAAACAGCAGAGGAGAGCGGTAAAGAAGTAGCCATGTGGCAGTTCATTGGCCAGATAGACAGGTTAAGTTAGATGAGCTTGCTGGGAGATTGTCCTAGTAAAAGGTCTAAGCTTCAATGTATAATAAAACTCTCATGTCAGGTAGGTCTGAGAAAGTCTAGCTCTACGTGGGAATTTAGAGGGTATTGTTGGAAACAGTTCAAATAATTGTGGTGTGGTTTGTGAAGTTTCTCAGAACTTCCCTCTGAAGTTTTCAGAGTTCCTTAAAGACTCAATTGGGGACATTGATATTTTGAATTAAGAACCACTAGAGGGAAACCTCTGCTTTACAGGGTTAACTGACACTAGTCATCTGGGGCTGAAGAATTAATTGTGATTAAGAAGAGAAAAGAATCATTCAGGTTAGTAGTCTGGGGAGTATTTCTTCAGTGAGGAACTGTGATAAACTGAAACAAATCCTTTCCTTGCCAAGGTGGTTTTGGTTGCGTGTGATGTTTTATCCTAGCAATGGAAACACCAGGATAGTATCTACAAACTTATACTTAGGATTTGTGTCATTTGCATATCATTTCCTGAGTTCCATCAGCCTCCTAATAGTTATAGACAATAATTTCAGGAATATATTTGTATTATATTATAGTGTTGAGCTTAATATAAACTTACACACACCACACACACACACATACACATACACACACACATTTTGCTTTTTCCTGATATGAAGTAGATACTATAGAATACATGTTATATAATAGGAGTCAGGAAACATAGCTTCTATATTGTTTGATGTTATATTCTTATCTGGGCTGATGTTTTGGATTAAAGCTCTTTCTGGTTGATTAACCATCTTTAATGCCATGTGTCTTTTACTTCAAAACACCTTGTTTTAGTCCCTTCTAGAATTAATGAGAAATTTCTTTGATTTAAGTCTTACGTGAAGGGTTATATCTTAAACAGCTTTTTATATAATACTATTTAGTGACATAAGTATGCTTTCATAAGTACTTTAGAAGGTGATTTGAAGCAAATTTTCATGATAGTCTAATGTAGTGCTTGTTTTTCTCTATGACATAATATTATTCTTTTATTGGGAGATTTGAGGAAATCAAAATCAAGTAATGAGATATTTGGCAGATTGAATATCTTTCTGAATATGGCATTTTATTTGAGCGTTTTCTTAAAGCCTCAATATTTTGGTATTTCAGGAATTGAATTATAAGACTTATTTCCTAGTCTCAGACTGACAGGTTCTTTACATAGGTGCCTGATCCATTACATTCCGTGGATAAATACTAAAACGATGACTCTCCCACACTAAACTTTGCAGATAAATAAAATAATAAAAAATCTCTAGTTTGGAAGTCTCAAATGTTCACATGTCAAAGTCTAGTTTACTGACTTACTGTGACTCAGGGAGGGGACAGGGCTTTTAAAGTCAGAGTTAACGAGAGGAAGACAAAACTTTGGGAGCTTGCCCTTTAGGGGGAAGTCAGCATCTTAGCCTCATCCTCTTGCTCCTTCACATCCTACAGGAAAGGAGAGCAGTTTCTCCAGGCACTTCCACTGTGTTGTGCTTCCTCATCCAGACACAATGAGAGGAGCAGACATTAAATGTGCTTCACAGAGATGTTCCATTGGAGGGAGTGCCAAAGTGGGGGGAAAGGCAGGGTCTACCATTTCTAAGAGATGCTAGAGACACATCGATAATTTCCAATTCTTCAAAATGAATTAAATTCCAAAAGAACTGTGGTGCATCCTTGTCTGTAAGTCTCCCTTTTAGAGTGTGTGTTTTTTAAAACCACAGTATAATATAAAGCCAGATCAAAGGAACAATAATTATGTTTTCTAAAATTAGTATGTTTTTAGTGTTTCTGAAAATTTACAGATGGAAAATATTTGGCAATTGAATTATTCAAGGCAGTGACATCTTATTAATGCTGATAAAAGAATTCCTCTGAGAAAAATTATAAATCAATCTTTTTCTGTGGTGACTATCCAGTAATGACTTATACAATAAATAACATTAATCATGCTTTGGAAAATCAGAGGCACACAAGGAAGCAACTATTTTACATTGATTTTTCAACACAGACAGTATTTTTTCTCTATTTGGAAAAAATAGTGGGAGGAAATATTCACCTCATATTTCATAAAATATTAATCTAGGGACTTTATGCAACTGTTATATTTGTTACAAAAAGCTAATATTTGAGTATTCCGTATTCAGCAATGTGGTTGAAGAATACATTTATCTTGGGATGCAGTTATTTGCATTATATCAGGGATCATGAACATGAAACATTTATTTTTCATTTTAAAATTTGGTTTTTAGGTGAGGTATAATTTTTTTTTAAATACAAACTTTCTGTTCTAAGGAATCCCAGTGAGATCTCTCTAATCAGAGGGCTGAGACAGACCCAGAAACTGTCACAAAAGAGGTAACCTCTGTCTAGGGTATCCATCTCTTGTTCTCATTTTTGTGCAGACGTGCATATGATACATGCACTGTGTGTGAATGTGAATATGTGTGTACATATTTTAATGTTTTTCCATTCTAAAAGTTCATATATGTTTCTTGTGCTCCACCCAATTAATTGGAAGTTTTGACTTTTGCTTCTGAGATCTTTATGAACACAATCAACCCTCCTTATTGATAAGATATTTTAGAGAGGTGTAATGGAGTAGACACTTAAGTGTGACCCATGCATACTGCACAAAAGTTTGTATCAATCTTTGAGGACTTTCATATCTCATCTCTTCGGAGGAAGATTCTCCCTCTCTACCCAGCTCCAGAAATTTACCTTAATTTTATTCTTCAGAAGTGTCAAACTCCCTACACCAAGTTCCTTTGATGGAAAACAACCATATAGTACCTATGAGTCAAGCTACAGAATAACAGAGAGAAAAGTGATCTACGGAGGAAAAAAGACATGCCTTGAAATTTGAGTATAGAGGTTACTTCTTAATTAATACCAATTAACAGATCCCCTTTGGGGGAAAATTACATAATGTGGCAGAGTAAGAAAATAATATCTTGAAAGGAATACAGGTTAGGAATTCCTTTGCTGCATGGAAATAATAATAATTACAACAACAACAACAACAATAATATAAGCAGGGATATCAATAATAATATAAGCAAAGACACCAAACAGCATTTGTGTAGCCAGCTTTCCTAGAAGCTCACTCTTCTGGTAACTGATTAATTCCTGGAAGACCTAAATATCTCTCTTGGGACAGCTTTTTCCCCTTGCGGGGTGGTGCTTCTGTGACCCTAAAAAACTCTTAAAATCTCTTCTACCTCTCAACATTGGTGAAGGAAGGTCAAGTCTCTAAAGGTTCTGAGGAGAACAAACCATCTTAGTACTGTAACATCATACAAAAGCCAATTCAGTTGTCTGGTTTATTGTTTCGTGCCCCCCCTCGTTTTTTCTCTGCAGGACTTACTATATACTTATCTCTAGTTCTCGTTCTGGACATTTGAAGGTTATTTGTTTCACTCTGTGTTCATCCCGGGTAGCAAAGCACTCAGTAAGATTGACTTAGAAGTTTGCATCATTACAAAATACATCTCCACTGTTCACTACATTGTCTTTTTGTACAGATCTCTCCCATCAGAAAGATGTTTGAGGTTATAATTGTCAGTTGATTATTCTGTGCCCTGAAGTGTCAGACCCACCCCTTAGTCTAATGAAAATGACCTCCTTCTCTTTCATACAGAAATGTATACTTAGTGTGTTTCTTACCCTGGACTACCCTTTTCCCAGCATCTGTGCTCCCTGCTTGTGAGGTATGGCTCTGATTCAGTGGGATTTCAGCTGCTGCCTTCTCCTTCTTTGATTTTGCTGCTGTTTTTGTAGTTTTTAATTGTGTGCACGTGTTTGTCTGTGAGTATCCATGAGCACATGATGTAAATGGCTGCAGAGACCAGAGGCATCAGTCTCCTCCAAAGCTGCATTTCCTAAGTTGTTGTGAGTTAACTTGGATACTGGGAAATGCACTCTTGTCCTCTGTTAAGAACAGTGTACACTCCAATAACAGGGGAAGCAGGACAGCTCTGGGAGGAGAATATCACAAAAATTTCTTTTTCTGGTTTGACTCATCAGTGTTTCAAAAATGAAATAAAAAATGTTTTCTGGAAACAAACTTAGAAACTATAAAAACAAAACTGTATTGATCAATCAATCAGTCAATCAATAATCAGTCAAAGTCCTTCTCCATGAGAAAGAGAAAGGTAACATTTCAGATCATATGAAAAGCAAAAACATTCATTTGAAGAGAATTAATTCGGATGCCAAAGTGGAGGTCAAATGCAGCTTAGGCAAAAGCTCTCTTATAAAAGGGAAAATTACATTCTAATAGATTGTTAACCAGGTGTGGACACCTGACTGGGACTTATTTTGCATTTATTTAATAAGGTTGTAGGGAATGCTGACATGGAACTAAACATTCATATGTTGAGTTCATCTGTGAGAACATTTTTGGATGAAGCTCGACTTGGGGCCCAAGGACAGAGCAAGTCAGAATGTCCTTAGTGTGAATAGGCTTCTTCCAATCTATCGAGAACCCAAGGAGAACAAAGGAGTATGGGGTGTGCACTTTACTTTCAATAGAATATGTATAGACTTCTGGTTCTCTTTTTTTAAGAGGGATTTCATCAACATTATTTTATATTCATAATAGAAGACACAGACAAATTGATGATCAACCTTATCAATAAGATGCAACTAATACTGCCTGTTCTAGCCATCATCTTATTCGGTCCACATTCCTTCTACACTTGCCCTCTTTATGTTAGGTCTATGTTCAGAGAAGCCAGGCATTTGGAATGCCCTGACTTGAGGATGTGGTCTATAGTTAACAATTTAAAGCTAGGTGTGACCTAGTAGATCTTTATTTAGACTAAGTTAAGTTTTAATGAGTGATTTAAAAGGTGAGTAATAAAATAACTCTGAGGCCAGAGCTCTCAGACCAGCATAAGCAGATGATCAGAAGATCTGTCACAGTGACCGAGTTTTAGATTCTGATCTCTTCACCTCCTTCATGGTCCTGAGACTTGAGGCAAGTGGTATAAATCCTCTGAGCATCCATTTATTTATCTCTTCCCAGAAATAACATGGGATCAAGACTCAAGAACTTGTTTAGGGGTTTAAGAATATGTGGACAAGTTAAATGTGAGCAGGATTTCATTATGATAGGCATTAATACAAAATACCCAATACGTGAAGGAACTTCATGATATGCATACACTGAATCGCTTACAAGGTTAGATAGATAGGTGTAATTTCCATTTCTGTGTTTACTTACTCTCATAACGATTTCTCAGCATGAAGGGAGAAATCAGTTACTTGGTGGATGTATGCTGCAGACACATCCTTATTCCTGCTGTGAGAAGTAACAGCGTGAAAACTGTCTATAAACGACATCAGTTTTGAAGGGTTTAATTAGTTTTTCATTAACTGATATTTTTATTGATGAAGTATGCATCTTATTTCCTTTATCTCATTTTAGCCCATAAATTTAATTGTTGAGTTTAATTATAATCACTTAATAATTACTGTATTTTGGAATTAATTATCTCACATCAAACCATTTAGAATATTACTCAGTGTAAAGCTAATGAAGCCACAAATATATACAGACTGTAGCTTACCTGGAATATCCATTTATTTCCTCCCTCCTCTTCTCTATCTCTCTGTCTTCCTCCTTCTTTCTCTACCTTCTTTCTTCTCTTATTTTCTTAATACATCAGAAAAATCCTCTTCATGTCTTAGCTGTTCATAAGGTTTGTTGTCCCCGAAGCCTACAACACTCACAAGTATCATGGAATCATATTTTTGAGATGCTGAATTTGTTGGATATTGGCTTCTTGTCATCTAATGTAACTCTACACACATTATCTCAGATTTCTCAGTACAGATAAAAGTTTTAAAATTTAGTGGACTGTAAAAAATATTAAAGATTAATTTAAAAAAACTCGCTTGACATTAAAAAATAAAGAATAAAAAAAAAATAAAATGTGCTATTTCCAGGATCTGATGTCTGTTACAAGACCATTAGGTACTGGAAGTGTCATGGAAATCTATTCAAGGTTTGTCTTCCTTATCAAGTCCAATCCAGTGTTCTATTACAGATAAAATCCCTTACCAATATTGGGACTTGGCTTTATGTGTGCTAACAAGGAGTTGGATTTAACACTTTCGAACATTCGTATGGCTCTAACCTTGAATAAGTTCCAATAAAATGTTTGGTTCTTTAGTCATTTATTAAACCATTCCTCTGCTAGTCATTTGCAAATAGATAAGAATAAAATCCTTCTAAACTTAATAAATGTGTATCTATGCTGATTGCAAATGTGTCTACCTGCACATATATTCAGTATACACCTTCCACAGTCCAGAGGTGGTGAAAATAGACAAGCCATACTTAATAGTTAATGTATACATGGATTATTAACATTGCATAATAGGCATTAGAGTGAATAAATTCCAAAAAAATGAAATGTTGGAAGGATGGACGATCTATTGATGAAAAATCTAGTAAGAGACAAAATTTGCTAAGAAGCCATGATAAGCAGGATTCAGCTGAATATTCTGTTCAGTAGGAGTCAAGATTGTACTTTGGTTATGGATCAGTGTCCCACCTGTGAGTAAATGAGTACTATGGATAGGAAAAGGAAGTGGTGATATTTATTTGTCACTCCCTCTCTGGAGCGAGCTTGTGGTCCACTGCACTCTTCATGAATGGATCATGAATTTCCTTGGTAGAAAAAAATAGTTTGACTTCCTACAAGGCAGTGAAATGAGTGAGATTAGTAAAGGATGCTGGTTCTCATGCTGCTGACATTTAGACAGCTCTACAAAAATCTTAAATAGTCAATGATCTTTGGGTAGCAGTCAACCTAGAGATACATAACCAGACAGAGTGCAGAGAGTGAAGACTTGAGTGCTCAACCCTAAAGAAGACATCGATATCAACCTCCTAAGGCTTCAGAACATGACAAAAGAGGAGGTAGAAAAAAATGCAAGAGCTAAGGAATGAGAAAGAGTGATATTAAATTGTCTCTGGGCATGACTTGGCTTCTGAACTTACAACAGCTGCAAATGACCTGCTGAAGATCAAGCCAACCAAAATCTCTGCACAGATGATCCCAGTGTCAATGGGATCTTCAGGACCCAGCCATTAATGAGGAGATATTCACAGCTGTTACTCAGGGAGGGAGACTCAACTCCTTCTTCTCTGAGGATGTGTCCATTGATAGAATTCCCATATTTCAGTGGACAGCCTCATGCTCATCTACATATAACTAGATTTGGTGGATTATAAGCCTTAAAAAACATGAAGTTGGACAGAGAGTTGTTGTTTAAGCAGTGTATATTGAGAAATTGTCGTGAATGTAATGTCCCTGTCATTTCTAAGAGAAACAATTGTATAATAATTTTTCAGTCCTCTGGTTCTTACCATTCTTCTACATATTTTCTGCAATTTTCTATAAGCCTTATGTATAGGAATTTTATTTTAATGTATCCAATGTGTCTGGGCACCCCATAATCAGCTGTTCTCATTCTATATATTTTTAAACAATATACTTTTAAAAATTTTTTGGCAGGCAGTAACTCCTCAGTGAATTCATGAGAAATTACACATTGAAAAACGCTAAATATTATATGTTTGAGACTTTTTTTCTTTTTACAGTTTTTTGAGAAATAAGCTGAATATTTACATTTATGTTAAGAATCAGTATTTCACATCCTTTCTTATTACTGCTGGCATGACACTTAAGCTAATTTCCTTCTCGTTGAATCTAGTGGCTCATCCAACCAAAAGAATACTGGAAATTCTGAAACTAGGCCATTAAAATACTGAGTCCATATTGCCTCTAAACCTTTTTCATGGAAACTTACTTTGACAGGTTCACACCATAAAAACTCCATTGCAACTATGTGAACAGATTGCGTGGTATGAAAGATACATGCTTTCAAACCAACAGCTATCCCAGCCTTCTTAGCACAGACCACCACCCGTGAGTGAAGAAATACTTTCCTTATCTGTCAGAGGAAACAAGAGTGTAATAAGGGACAGGGGGTGGAACACCCATCAACAGCAGTGGCTGAAGTCTCTACTTCAGACTTAGTATCATCCTAACTGCAGATGTTTCAGGTTTCTGTCAGGCTACACCTTGGGAAAGACGAGCCTCACTGCACCTTAACTTAAAGTGGAGGATGCCTTGCAGTGATTATTGAATTTAAACCACCGTGATTTGGAGTGTTACTCAGGAGCTGATCGAAAGCTTACCTCTGCAGACTTCTGCTTTCTTAACACTGTGAAACGGAAACTTCCTGTTTCTTTAGCAAGTCAGTTATGTCAAACGATGGTGTGCTGGGGCACACAGGATTTTTTCCTGAAGTAGATACAGGTAGAAGGATGTTTTGTTATAGCAAACACGTGAAAGGACATATGATGTTCAGGAGGAACATAAATATGACTCCATCGACAGTGGGAATTCGAGCACCGGTTTGGTTTGCTCCGCCTCACTCCTCTTTGCCAATGGCACACCTGTATTGGTGCACATTACACTGCCTTGTTCCTGAGCTCTGCTTGTGGTGATGCCTTAGAGAAAAACTTAACAAAGAACTTCTAGTGAGGTTCCTGTGGCTTCTTGCTGCTTCTTTTTGGCAGGGGTATCAAATAGGGTTCTAGTCACTTAATTGCACCTTTTTAAAAGAAAAATCTTTATTAATCATTCTATTCGCTTACATCTCAGATGATATCCCACTTCCCAGTTACCCCTTCCACCAACTCCCCATTCCATGATATTCCACTTTCTGGTTACCCCTCTGCCACCTCCCCATTCCACATCTGCCCTCCCCCTCTCTTTTGCCTGTATGAGAGTGCACCCCTACCCATTCACACTCTCTTGTCCCACCATTTCAGCATCCCCTTACTCTGTGGCATCAAACCTCCCAGGAACCAAGGGAATGGCCCCACATGAGGATATATCACGTCTGTAGACACCAAACCCAACACTGTTGCCATGGTCAAGAGGCGCTTGTTGGCAGGAATCAAGTGTGGCAGTTCCTGGGGAGGTCCAGCCCCCAACTGACCAAGGCAGAGGCGGATGCTTGAAGCCAGCCATCAGGCTGAACTCAGGGAACCTGGTGGGGGAGCTGGCAGAAGGACTGGAGGAAAAGAGGGGGATCGCAACCCCACTGGAAGAACAACATAGGCTGGCCTGACTACTCAGCTCTCCCAGAAAATAGACCACCAACCAAGGAATGTATGTAAAGGGTTCTTGCTGCTTCTGTGGATCCCCACCTGCTGGTGAACCTTGCACTTCTTCTGGATTGAACTGCCCTGGCTGGTTGATGCATAGTAACTGCCAAGTGGACTGAACTGAAGCTGCTGATTCATATTTTGGTGTTTGCTATTGGACTGAACTGCTGATACTCTGACAATGAAGATTGGACTAGCCCCCCCCCCCCAAAAAAAAACTATTTCTAAACAGGTGTACTTCCCCTGTGTCCTAATAACTTTTTTCTTCTGCTACCTATGCCGGGTGGTGGGCTAAAGTAGAGGTTGAACCCTTATCAAAGTAGGTTGGAAAAAGTTATGCCTACTGTGCCTGGGAAACCTGACACCACTCTGATTTCTTACTATTTAGATCTCTGGAAGTTTCAAGCTTCCTCAACTTTCTGAGGTTCTTTAACCTCACACAGAATCGCTTTGATTTTTCACATCCCAGTAATTGTGCTAAGCACTCCAAGAGTGTTTCAAATTGGAGGCAGGCATTGGGACTATCAAATAGTGTATGATTAGCTTTTTTCTCTTGTTGTTCATTACCATTTCAAATTAGAAACATACATTATTTCTTTCATTGTATGGTGTTAACTTGAAAATAAAATCATCCAGGTTCAATCTTCCTTGCTTGATCTTTTGCAGATGCTGTTTGAAATGATTATAATGATAAGCAAATAACCAATTTCTTGTGTCAGACTCATTGCCAACTTTATGACTTAGATCACTGCTTCTCCATTTTCCATTTTCTTTCATCAAATTCCTATTAGTCAATAAAGCCTCTCTCTAGTCTTAAGTCTTAGGAGGCAGAAATATATCTCAAGTCTCATCTCGTTCATCTTTCCTGAATTTCTAAAGTCAAGAATTCATGCTTACATTGTTATAAGAATGGCAGTAAGAAATTCCGGATTAGTTCTTCCAAGAGAAATAGAATACAAGCCAATCATCTAATTCATTTTTCCAGTAGTCACAATTTAAAATTAGATAAAGTTTTAACTCAATGCATAAAAATGTTAGATGATTTAAAGTGCTTTCAATGCAAATTTTAAAGCCATATCTTAATTTCTTTATATGATGTTTACAAAAGACATTTGACATTTTCTATTTCTGCAATAGGTCGTATATGATCCGAATAGTGCCATTTTGAGTTGCTTATATTTTGTCATGACCTACATAATTTGGACATACGTAATTTGGACATGATATTAGAGGAGAGCATGTGACAAGTCTATCGTTTTCTGATGTCTGTATTTTCTTTCTTTCTTTTCTTGTCCTTACTCATAGCTTCTGAGTAACTGGAAGCTCCTCAGGGCAGGGTAGCTTGCACCTTTTCTGCATTGCTAGTTTTATGATTTCAACTGTGTATATAGAATCTCTTGTATTCTTCTAGTACCTGACATGATATCGACAATATTTGGGGTACTTGAAGATTCCTAATATTTTTGTAGTATTCCTCTCCCTTGTCTTTCTTCTCTCTCTAACTTTCACTGTTCTTTTGGAAAGCATTTTCAACTATGTCAGCAGTATGGCACGAATTGGTGTTGATTATCTTGCATTCACTGTGATCAAATGGCTTTACTTACAATATCATTTTGACAAATAATGGCTCCTCTTCAGGGCTCTTCTACTTCAGTGCTTAGAGGCAGTTTGCTACAGAAGTAAAAAAAATGTCACTTGCTTCCATCTTTTTCTAAGGAGGATTTGTAAACATTTATAACTAAAGAAGTATCCTTTGTGATTCAAAAGAATCATATACAGTTATGTTTCTACTTGTTCAAGGCAAGGCTATTGGAATTTAGTTGGCTTTAGTAAAAAGTTCTGGCCTATTTTAACACTCTCATTTTGCTGTATTGTTCTTATTCTTTTTGTACAATGTGATGCCATCAAACATCAAACATACAGAACTGTATAGATGACACTAATTTTCACTGGGCTCTTTGACCAGGAGAAAAATCTCAGTGATTCCATTTTACTTTTAAATACATTTTAAAATAAATATACTCATCAGCATGGTTTTAAAATATCTTTCATCTAAATACCTAAAATGTTTTAAGTTTTAGATTAATATATATTATAGAAACACATCCAAAATTTCCTTGGAGGTGATCATTAAACATTCTTTTTATATAGTTGTAAATTCATTTAATGTGGTTTAGTTTTATAGAGCATTAGAGTTTTTAGAGATATGATGTAATTGGAAATTACCCAGGACTCACTTTCAAGCTCTTTATCAGAAGATTTGTGGAAATAAATGAATTTATAAAAATTGAGAGAACTTCAATAAATGCTGTAATTAAGAGCCAAGAGATATAAATGGATAAAATCTAAAAATAGAGAGAGGTTAATTTAATCACATAACAGTAATTGCATGTGTGGTGTGGATAAGGAAGAAATGTGCATTTGTACCCACCACCTTGGAGGGTATTTTGGTATGATAAAACATTAATATATATGCATACAACTATATATATATATATATATATATACACACACACACACT
>NW_021604568.1:11686534-11711486 GCF_004785775.1 Grammomys surdaster | reverse complement strand
TATTGCTCTTACTCTTTTTGTACAATGTGATGCCATCAAACATTCAAAACGGTGTAGAAGGCACGCACACACACACACACACACACACACATATATATATACATATATATATGTATATATATATATAAATTATCCTTAGTTTGGAGGATGCCACTAGATGGGTTGTAGAAATTATTTTGCTGATAACTAATAAAATAAAATTTTAGATCCTTAGGCAAACATACCTTAGAAAACAAAGTATCTCTTGCCTGGCTGTGTTGTAACAAAGTGTCATCTATCTACTAGGGATGTTACAAATAATAAATATTTATATATTATAATTTTGGAGAATGAGAAGTCCAGAATAAAGGCCCCTGCTGGTCTGGTACCTGGTGAAACTCATTTCTTGTCTTAGAGATTGCTGTCTTCTTGAAGTCTCCCAAAGGGAGAGGAGCATGGGAGCTCACTGGGGCATCTTTTATACTGGAGTTTTTCATTTGTAAGAAGGCTCAACCTCCATGGCTTCATCGACTCCTGAAAACTATGACCTGGGGCTTACTTTACAACATGAAGAGTCTGGTGACATAAATATTTATTTTGTCAGTTTTTCTCCAAAGAATAGTACAAGTCAAATTCATGTCTATAAGGAAAGCAAACAGTTCACTTGTGTACTTGGTATTTCTTGGGTGAAGAGCAGATTTCTTTCTCATGTGTTTTAGTTAGACTTTATTCAACTTGTGTGTGTGTGTGTGTGTGTGTGTGTGTGCAGTACTGGAAAATCAGTAAGATAAATAATGGTAAGCAAAGGAATGTGATTTAATAGAAGTTGACATGAAGTGTGCATTATGACTCTAAGAAGAAGCAGATAAACAGAAGGGTATTGGTGATGACAGCTAACGACACCCAACACTTAATATTTTATGCTCGATGCTATTTTTATTATTTATGTTATTTTCATCCCTCTACCTGTGAGTTAAGCCCCAGTAATTTACTATTTCCATCTTTCAAATGAGGAAACTTTTTCATGAGATGTGAATACAATTTGCTCAAAACCACTTAGCTGGCAAGTTGCAAGTTAAGGTTTAAAACCAGGCAAGGCTTGAAATGATTACCTCCTGGCTTGTGATTGGCTATGTGATAAATTGGATATACCGCTAAGAAATGTTACTCCAGATGTCTGGGGATTGATAATTAAAGTGTATTGATACATATCACATCCATGGATTCTATTTGTAGTAATAAATGCAATGAGGAGAAAAATTTTGAATTCACTTCCGTTTGCCTCAGCACAATAGCCAGTAATCTATAATAGTGCTTCTCAGTTGTCCCTATGTGTAAGATGTCTGAAGAGCCTCGTTAAGATTTATAGCTATAGCCCTGACAAAACACAGTATGATTTAGAAAACCTGGGAGTCAGGACCCTGTATTCTAAAGTGTTGATGAATTCATGCAGTTCACTCAAAGGTTGGAAAGACATTTTCTGGCACCAACATTCACTCCTTAGTTGGCCCTTAAAGTCCTTAGTTTTAAAAAGATTTTTAAACATTACTGTACTGGTTTACAAGCCCAGTTCCTGTGTTCTAGTGTTTATATTTCCTCGTCCTTTCCTCTGTCTGGACACTGTATCTAAGGGCACAGACTGTATCACTCCACAGATGCATCTTAACTCACACTGATCTTTGCCACTGTAGAACTAGTAGTTACCTGCTGAAGGACCGATCTCTATGATACATAATGAGAAAGTAAATGGGTTAGTGCAGGATGACTTAGTGTATGGAAAGTGAGTGTGATGTTTTAACTGTCTACTTGACAGTCTAGGATCATCTAGGAAGAGAAATCTTAATGAGACACTATCTAGATAGGTTTATATATGGATTCATTTATTTATAGATCTCTACTCCTGACTGTGGGGGTAATAGGACCAGATCCCTCAGATTCCTGTTACTGTGGCTTCCCTGCTATGGATGGACTGTATTCTGGAATTGTGAGCTAAAGAAAACCTTCCTCTCATGAGTTGCTTTTGTCAGGGTTTTATCCTAGCACAAAGAGGCAAAAACAGAGACGCATCACTTTTAGACTAGTAGCTTCAGTGGCGTTTATCCGTTGCCTCTCTTCTTGGGGAGGAGACAGAAGTTTGGATACTTGCTTTATGTCTGGTGTTTCATCATGAGCTTCATACATGATCGATTATACAATCATTCAGTTTAACGACTGCTTGATAGTATGCTAGTGTAATAATAAATGCCACAGAAAAAGATTTCCACATACACAATCACTTTTCAATCATTACAGAACTCTCTTTTTTGGTGCTCATTCAAAGGTTTTATTCATTGCAGAGGGTTGGGCTGGGTTGAGGTGGGCCTAGTTGCAGTAGTTCTCCAGCTGGTAGAGGGAGCAGACACTGGTGCAGCACTGATCCACAATGCCACGCTTCTGCCGGGCAACCTCCAGTGCCAGGGTCTGAAGGTCACCTGCCTCCAGGCTTCCACCCAGCTCCAGTTGTGCTACTTGTGGGTCTTCTACTTCACGGCGGGACTTGGGTGTGTAGAAGAAGCCACGCTCTCCACACACTAGGTAAAGAGCCTCCACCAGGTGGGGACCACAAAGGTGCTGTTTGACAAAAGCCTGGGCCGGATGGGGTTCCCAGAGGACGAGCAGGGCCAGCAGGGGCAGGAAGCGCATCCACAGGGCCATGTTGGAATAATGACCTGAAAGATAGGCAGGGTTGAGGCTAGAGAAAGGTCCCTGGAAGAAAGGAGCCCACATTCTCCCTCAAGTCGCTGGAGTCTTGGCTGGGGAGCCAGGCTCAACAAGGAGAGTACATACCTGCTTGCTGATGGTCTCTGATTGTAGCTGGTCACTTAGGGCAGGGGGTTACTGGCTGCCCACTAGCTTTATAGCCCAAAGCACCTCCTTTCTGCCCCCTGGACTTTGCTGTTTGGCCCATTAAGGGTTCCAGATGGGTGGGTCGGCAGATGGTCAGAGGGGCTGAAGCTGCAGTTTCCAAACACTTACCTGGTGCTAGGTCTGCAGAGAGCGCTCATTGGACGTCAACACCTCTACTTAGCGCTAGGGTAATTAGAGTCTTAATAAGAATCCAGATGGCCTAATGAACCAGTTCGCAGCAGGGGACATTGTTCCAGAGAGGCTGAGGCCTTCTTCATCCTTGGCTGAGCATTTTCCACCTCATTCCCCGTGAAAGCTGCAGTTGTTGGGGACCTGGTATCTTTGTCCCTTGGACTGTTTCACAGTTCCAATTGGTAGCTGGGTTTTTAGTTCAGCTGAGACCCCAGCTCACCCTCAGAGAAAGAAAGCAGAACTCAGGCAGCAAGCCACTTAATGGTCCCTTCTCCTCTATCTCTCCTTTCACAAACCCGTAGCCCACTCAGGGGTCAGATGGGCTGAATCCCTGTGGTACCTTCTCCTGCAGTATCCAATAACCCAAGATGTACACCTGAATGCCAGCAAGTAGAATTTGAGCATGTATAAGAAGAGTTCTATATAGTTATTATAGAATTTTTCTTATACATGCTCAAATTCTATTTTTTTGAAACAACCATTTGAATGAAGTGAAACATTTTATCTCATTCTAGTTGTTTTATCCAAAGCATCAGGCCTCGGAAGCACAGTGGTTGCTCCAGGTTAAATACCCGCCAACAGAGTCAGTTGTGGCAGGTAGCTAGTTCGTAAAAGTTGAGAGGAAATGCAATCCAGGCTCTCTGTCAATGACTGCATTCAATTAAATCAACAAGCATTTGCTGAGCAAATCCCGGGTGATGGACAGTGAGTTCAAATGTAGGGACCACAATAAAGTAGACACTTTGCTTGTCTTTAAGTAATTCAAAAATCATTAAAGGATGTAGGTTTGTACTGGCCCAGTAACATAATTAGTGAAGTCTTTATTGTATAAAATAACTGTAGATTATACAACGGGAAATTTAACTTCTCCAGTGCCATCCAGGAAAGCTTTAAAGCTTTTTCCTACCTCTTTTTCTTAGTCCAATTATAGGTATGAAAAAACATAACAATGTAACAGTTTTCTAAAGGGTGAGAGTAGAGGACAATAAAGAATGAGATACTTTGAGGGACAAAAAGCAGCATACCAGAAGCACAGCGTTGTGAGTGACCCAGCTTGTGTAGGGGAAGTAGGACTCTTTGCTGCTGAACTGGAGGTGTTTGGGGCTGGAGATCTTGGAAGTGGCGAATATCTGGTTGCTTCTCTCAACCACTGTAAACTTTCTTATTTAACTGGATTCGCTGATGATCTTTGTTCAAAAAGAGGACTTTTCTGGGGCTGCTTGATCTCTCCTTTTCTCAGTCATTGGCTGCCACCTCAAATGTGTGGTTCTAGCCCAGCACTAGAGAACTCTTAGAAACAGGTTCTGACACCATGTATATAAGTCACCTTGCCCTTTAGAAATTGCATCTTACATTCTAACTAGATTAACAAAATGTTCCATTGAACCATATGTGGCACTCCTTTTTCTTAATCCGAAATATATTTATTATATGATTCCAGTGAGGTTAGAGTCTTCATGGATGCTCAGCTAATCACCATGTGGCAGTCCAGGAGAGGTACCCAGAGAGCTGAGAACAGAGAACGAACATATGGCTGAATGATAGGTTAAGATATTTGGATTTAATCAAGAGTAAAGAAACCAAGAAACTGTAATTTAAAGGCTTGTAAACCTTAGGTTTCAACATGGAAGAAAACATTTTATAGAGACAGTGTCCCCTCTACTTGTTACACTGATCAGAGAGTGAGTGACAGAATTAGAGGGACCAGTGGGAAAGCTGATGGAAGAGATCAGTACTGTTTAGGTACTGTTGCAGTTTCTAGTATGGAATGCCTGAACTTAGAGGCACCTTGAGGCTAAAGGAACTTTGTTTAGTGATTAACTTACTTTATTGGAAAAGCGGGGAGAGCAGAGGGTTGAAGGCTACCTCAGTGTTTCTAAACCACAGAGTCTAAGGAGTCTGTGATACACTGGAAAGGAAAGTGGGTAGAGGAGAGCACATTATGTGAATGTGAATGGAGGGGGTAGGAATGTCTTTTGTAACAAATACCTTGATTTTTGTGGTGCCCCATATTATTGGGGTGAACGTGTCAGGTATGGAGCATTTAGTTTCATGTTTGGCTTCTCAAAGGATTTGGAATTTTGACATGCAATCACTTGAACTGTCCGCTAGAGCTTACGGATATAATACAAAATTAGAAAGAAAAGTGTTGGCGTTGATTGTTTAAAATGCTTGCTTATGTTTTTAAAGTTAATGAGTAGTAAAGTTTTATTCAAATAAAGCTGACCTACTTCCTACTTCTTTGATTATATTTGCTTTTTGAGATGGTGCTTCATGTATCCGAGGCTAGCTTCAGACTCACTAAGTACCCAAGGATGACCTCCTGCTTCTACTATCCAAATGCTGAGATTATAGAATCCAATACAATGAGCATATTTGACAGCTCTTTAAGGAGGGAATCTACTTAGAATTGATCCGAAGTAAGTTGTGTGGGTCTTAACCATAGATACTGTGTGCACAGTACAAAGACGAGCACTATCTTAGCAGGGATTTATCCAACAATCTTTAAGCTAAGAACCTGTTTATAGCTACAAGGAGAAAATTTAAAAGACCCCCATCCAAATGTCATGTAGCAATATGCTACCTGAAAACTAATTTATTTACCTTTGTTAGAAACTGTTTCTTCACTCCCAGTATCAGTGTTTGGTCCGTGGCATTTCAGATGTCTGATATTAAACTATATTGCTTTGATTCTGGAAATCTCAGTGCTAGGAGTTTCCATTTTAATTGGTTTTATATAAATATTTTTTGACATTTGGTTTATTTTATGGATAGAGAGATAGACAGATATAGATATAAATTTATGTCTCTAGTCTTTCTTAGAATGATCTAATAATCTCTTCCCTGTAGCTACTACATATTTGCCCTTCCACTGCCCCTAGTAACATACACATAGCACAATGGCTCATCTAATTAAATAATTACTGAATGTAACCTCTGTAAATTCTATAATATATCCTAAATCATCCTCTTTAAAAAAAATAAAAGAAAGCCACATTTAATTTCATTTTCTTTAGACTACTGTCTTTCCCCCCCCCCCAGAAACTCTTTTCTCAAACTCTTCTTTATCTAGATGAATTTTGTTGTCGTAGCTAGTGGTGTTGTAGACTATTTGAAAGCATATGTTCCTCACTGGAGCAAAACTTCAAATATCATTTCCTTCCCTGAGCTTAAAACCTATGGAAAGGCCTCAGGTGAACAGACGTTCTTCTGAGGGAACTCCCTGGAAAGAAATAGGATGTAGACAACATGAGATCAGTCTTGAAACAGGAATGTCATCTGAGTCTAAAGTTAGAACACTAGCTGTGCACTTATTTAGGAATGGTGTGTGTGTGTGTGTGTGTGTGTGTGTGTGTGTGTGTCTGTGGTTATCTCAGAAACTGACAAGTATATTACCATACACAGACAGTTATTTAGGTCACATCACCTCAGAGATAACGAGGACGGTTGTGAAACTGGAAATATATGAGTGTTTTGGGCTTAGACTATCATTCTGCAATGATTTGGACCCAATGCCTTTCTCTCAAGTTCCTTCCAAGCTTAAACATCTCCATTATAGACTTGTGTTTCATATTCATTTATTCATTTACTTACTTAAAATATGCCAATGATATCTATAGGCTCTAACTTATTCTTGCTTGGTATTTAGAGTTGAATTCTACTCTGTGGGCTATAGACACAGCCTTTAACTTATTCATTTGTACTCTTGGTTGTTCCTGAGAACACGGATTGGTGTTGTGACCGAAAACAATGTCATTCATTTTGATGATACATGAACCCAGGATGTGATTAAGTAGACTGTTGCTTCTGTAGCTTGAGCAGGGCCAGATAATGTCCTGGTTTCTAATAATATATTTGGTAATTCACCCTATGAGAGCTAAAAGAGTGTTTGCATTCTGTGGTTCAGTAACAAAAGCCTGGAGGATAAACAATAACTTTTTCCCCTTGGTGTATTATGATATTATTTCTCAGTTAACTTGTTCTTAGAGTTTTGAGGCACTGTTAATGTTAGAGGTAGAATTTCTAGATTTAGTGGGTTGGTTTTGATCTTAAATAGGTCACAATGAAGGCCTAAAGAAAAACACAAAAACCAATCTGTAACTTTAGCCCTAGGATATTTAGGACTTGGGGAAACATTACATGCCATTTATTTTCCCAAGTTCTCAACCTGTTTAAGCAGATAATTAAACAAATTACTCTAGAGAATATTCTCTATTGGGTACAAAACTCCTCAACTGTTTGGATTAAGCATTAGAAGCTTTGTTTGTTTTAATTTCTCCTTTAACTAAATATGTGAGATATCTAAAGAAGTAAATTTTTATAAGTTGTCACATTTAAAATTTTAATTGAGAACAATTCCTGCCTTGATCCTTTCATAGGTCAAAGAGTTTAATTTCGGCAGTACATACTTAAAAATTAATGAATTACATATAATAAAACATATGAATTTATCAGTATCTAAAGAGAAATACACACTGATACTAAGTGGCTTAAACAATGTTTCTGAAAATGAAAAGAAAAGATTCTGGATGTTTTAACTCAAAATAATTTTTATCAGTTCCCTGACTGACTGATTAGAATGTATCAAGTTAGGATGTATCATTTTATTAGGTTATATCAAACATGATTATCTTAGTTGTAGCTGTACAAGCTAATACTCAAAATTGTCATATGCTGTAACCAACTCAATTTTGTTGGTATTGAGAAATTCCAAGTGACAGCTCAGAGGACTGACATCAGAAGGAAGTGATTTATAGTAGATTAGAGTTTGAATAAATGGCTTAAAAAAACCTTCTCACATCCAAAGCAGAAGTTCTGCTGTCTTTGATTATGTGCTGTATTGGCTTTGATAACTGAATATGGTAATGTAGTGTTCTTAGTGAAGATATAAGAGGTTTTTATATTGTTAAGATTTTTTTAATTGTCTTTTATGTTAAAGTGTTTTGTCTGTATGTAGGTATGGAAATGTATTGTGTACAGGCCTAGCACCATAGAGTTCAGAAGAAAAATTTCCTGGAACTGAGTTACAGATGATTGTAAGCCACTATATGGGTGCTGAGATAAAACCCCAATCCACTGCTAGACAACAATTGTTCTTAACAATTGAAACATCTTTCCTGCCCTAGAGAAGAATGTTATGCAACTATTTTTAGAACTCTCATGAACATCTACAATTTGAATGGACCAATGCTGTTCTTCAGGAAAATTAAGACTAGGAACAAAGATCAGCTTTTCCAAAACGACCATCTTAATTGACTCAGCGATAAGGCAACTCTGTTGCTGATTGCAGATGAGCATGTATTGTCTGGAAAAATATGTAAGCAAGCATTGCATGGTAGAGGTGAGCACAGACCAGCTCATGCGCAGACTGTAGAGCTATAGTCTAAGTGTAGTTTATGTCCTTAAATTTGGGTTATTTTGTTACACAGCAAGAACTACTACATGAATGATGTCTGCTACAAAAGTAGCAAAGATTGATACCTGTTTCCAACGATAGTAGTTATTTCAATTATTTGACTCCCCTGACCATTTCATTCAAGCTTACAATTCTAGATTTATAGTCCCTTTACTCAAGTTCTAAGGCAGCTGGAGTCTAAAATTCCCTGATCTATAGGATGATATGGAGACCAAATTTCCATGTGTCTGCCACTCTCAGATATCCTTATTTTTTATGAGCCTCCGAGTATGGAATTCTGATTGTCTATTAGTATTTTTTGAATGGGTTCCACTCTGCCCTTTATAATGTACAACTACTGGAAATTCATGAGTATCAGTAAGACACACAAAATGTAAGTCAGTAATTTTAATACTGAATCATTAAAGGAATATCTTAACTCACTTCTGGTACATTTTGAATCTAACCAAATGTTCTTTTTGGAGAAATAAAGAATTTTAGTAAATGATTACATTCGTAGATGAGACCACAGGTAATGCTCATCAGGAAGCAATGTAAACAACCCCTCTGGTATTTCTCATTTTAAAGCATGACACATTTGCTCAACAAGTAGCTGAGGATGACAAGGAGAGAGAAAGAGGGGCAGGACCAATTCTACAGACTGAGGAGTGGGAAATGTGTGCCCTAGAGGAAGCACCAAATACTCTACTCCAATGCCAATGCCTCTGATTTCTTTAGATACGGCTTCTCTCCATAACAAATCATGTCTTTGAAGCCATGGAAGAGTTGCTGACAACTACAGCCTTCTAGCTAAATTGTGACTCTATAATCACGATTTCTTAAATGATATTTGCCTGAAGACTAGATTTTGGCATCCTTATAAAATAGCACCCTTTCTTTTTTAGAACCAGCAGAGTGATTGAACTAGATTAAAAACAAGTTACTCGTTGTAAAACGGTTTTTAGATTAATGAAAACACTGCACCATTCTAATGATAGATATAGAAGTTGCTTCCACAGTTTTCGATTGAAGAGGTCTAAAATTTGTCAAGCTTATCAAAAGTGCATAAGCAATGAAGAAGCACAAGTTTATAAGCAATTATGGAGCACATTAATTCCATAACATGAATAATTTCCCTGCCTCATTACTGTTGGTATGACTCTTGTGGGAAATGCAGGAAGACAATAAATATGTGTCAAGAAAATATTTTTATGGGCATACTGAAGTATTCTGCTTGATTAACATGTAGTAAATTAATTTTATTTCATTGACGCTGTCTTCTATGTAGCCTCTGTGCTCTCTGCTAGAGGTAAGGTATACTCTGCTTAGAAATTAAAACCACATTTGAATAAAACTCAGCAAAACACCTTAGACAAGTCCATATAAATGGTGAGCAATCGGGACAGCAACATTAGGAAAGCCTTGAGAATAGGTGATATGATGCCAGAAAGACATGACAACCTAAATTCTGGAAGGGAAAGTGCCACTGGAGGTATCAGGAAGATAACAATTTGCATAATGAAAGTGAACTTGGAAAGTTGATTCCCATGCAGAATATTTTATGCTCCACTTGGCTTCATTTTACAGCCTGTAAAAGTTAGTGGGACAAAGAGCTGAACTGAACAAGAAACTGCTTAGTTTGCACACAGCATTTTCAGACTATCTCAGGTGTAGGACTCACCTGGCTATAAAATTGTTTATCTTCAGACTTCTCAGAAAGTAAAAATTTTTACAGTGAAATGTGGCTTGAACTAATGAGCAAAGCAAAAGTTAATTCTAAAGTCCTTCCTGGCAGGCTAGACAGACAGCTCAGCGATAAGTTTGTGCTTATTGCACAAACTTAACAACCTGCAAATGATAAGAACCCACAGTAGAATGAGAGAACGTATTCTCAAAAGCTCTGTGACATTCATACTTGTACTCTGAGAATATGCCAACACACACACATACACACACAAATACACACACACACTATTGATAATAACTAACGAATAAGTAAATACTCCTCCTTACAATCTTTGCAAGGGTTAAGTTGTTACCATTTGACTCTTAGTTTACCAAAATATTATAAATATTCTAAAAATATCATTCCATAATCACATAGCAGATTGGTACAAAGAAGAGAGGGCCTTGTCTATTAGCCTTTCACCTAGCTGGCTCTGTCTGTCTGTCTGTCTGTCTGTCTGTCTGCCTCTGTGTGTTTATAATCTATCTAATTTATCTATTCATCAATATATCTATCTCATCTATTATCATCTCATTTGCATGTCTGATTTTATCTTGGTCTATACTTCTGAAAGTATGTTGATTTAAGTTCAATAAGAGACTAAAAGAATTCCTCAATGCTTCAGATTGTTCTGCCTTGCATGACATGACTAATCCTAAAGCAAACACTCTCCCTAGTGGACATTCTTGAGTGACATGGTTATGCCTAATAAAGGTGGAATAAACACATCACCACATCAAAAGCCTGCTAAGACAATACAGGAGTGGAAAATGAAGAACTGTAATTAAATGAGAAAAGTGACTTCAGGCCAGACAAAACAAGCACACATCCCCTCAGTCTTCAGCTTCCTAACTAGCTGTTTGTAGACTGGCAGTTTGTGAGTTTGCTCTTTCACCCTATCAGCTACTCAATATAAGCCAGCTCCATGCTTCGTTTCTCACTTCAGTTCTTACTCCCGTTTCCAGGCAAGCACACATGTCTTTACAAACAGTCCATTAGTTTTGATGTTTGAAGGGTTTTTCTGAAGTCTATGGCACTTCCTAGTTGCTTACTATGCTCTATTTCTGCTTTCTGCCTCTTTGTCCACACATCCATTAACACTGTTTGGATTTGTGGGAGTGCATTCAAGCAAGGTGGAGAGGCTCATGGAGAAGAACAGGCTCTTGCTGGGTCTGTCAAGTATTGGAGAAATTCATGAGAGACAGAGGAGCAGGGGTATGTGGCTTTTTTATCATGGGCTAAGAGGACAGAGCTATTAGATAATACTGGACATGCTCCAGTGAGGACCGGACATGTTGGATATATGTTGGTTAGGCAGTTAATTTTATCACTCTAGAACAGCTTAGCCTCACAATTACCTTGATCTGAGGATGAAGAACTCACCATCATTCTATCTGGGTCTCAGACAAAGGGCGTATCGGCATTCATTCTACTTTGATGGCTCTGACGAGCCAATAGCTTCAGATTAACCTTGACTGATTTGATCATTTCTACTCAGGTGCAAGTCACAGAAATGGCAAAATTCTCTCAAAGCTGCCATTGAATACATTGCTGTCATGTCTGGCACACAGTTCTGAGACTACCTGAGGAATTTAAATTTAAGGATAGCCTAAATTGTGCCTTGTATCTCCAGCCTTGTAACTTGTATCTCCATCACCTCAAGGATTATAGAATAAAACATGTGTGACATGCTACAAAAGAACCATCACCTTTCCTCTCCTAATTTTCACCAACATTCTTGCTATCTTCAAGTAACTCTCACTTCATTTAACTTTTGTGTTAGTGAAGGTAGAAATGACCATTCTAGCTACTATTATTAAATAGGCTGAGATTTCCTTTATACAAGGGAATTGGGGAAAATTCTTGTAATGTTGATATTGTCATTGATATCAGTGTTTCATGAAATGTTTGGAATGTTAACAACAACCACATAAAACTTCTCTATGCGACAGCAGTACAGGGACTTTATTATTTAGACCAGGCACAACACTGAGTAGACTGTTTGAATACTCTTTTCCCTATATTCCTTATCTATATTGTCTCTACTGTATCCTCATGATGCTACTGCTATAACAATTATTCTCAGAGAGAGCTTTGCACAGTGGATTACTACTCTGGGCCATTGTAAAATTTGAGTACATTTATGAGTCCTAGACCAAAAATATAGAGTCATGGATATTTCTATCAATGTCCACACCAACCAATGGAATATGCCCAGATTCTCTGCTACTCTAGTATAAGTTTTGCATTGATCCATCTTTCTTTCCCTCTGCAATTTCTGCACTGATGGTTAATTAACTTTCCCATAAATGAGAGAAGAGATGAAGTCATATTTCTCTGCCTCTTACAAGAAGCTGTCAGCTGTCACCCTTCATATTCTTTCATTCCAGATATCTGAAGGATAAATCCTTCTATTGTGTTTACAGAAGCACTGCGTGAATCTGAATATTTTATTATTAGAGTGTCATATTGACAAATTTCCAAGAAGTGGTAATTTACAATCTTGTACATCACCATGCTGAGGTAATGGGGAATGAGTGTTTATGATGAGAAATGACTTGAGCAGATGATAACAGCAACATCAGTCATTGTTTGTCCCCTTCTTGACTCTTGTCCTGTTCCGAAAGTTAATTCACTGCTCAAACTGCAGCTCAGATTATACCATTAGACTGTGCAATTAGTAGGGAAATAGCAAATGTAGTCATTGCAGTTTTTTGTGCTGACTAAAATAATTTAATCAGAGCTTCTTCACAGGATATGCTGGAGATCTTGAGACCTTGTATAGATTCAGAAGCTTGTTTTGGTTAATGCTGATCAGCCTGGATGGAGGAGAGAAGCATGTGATTAGACAAGCCATAACATTTTCTAAATAGGTATCTAAAACCAGACTGAAATACACACAGGATTCCAAAGCAGTGATAGACATCAGATACTAGAAGTACTAGAGACTGAAAATCACATATGATTCTAAGGTGCCAGCATTAAATTATGCAGAATGAGGTTAATATTTTTATATACCAAAGTTAAATAATTCACCATGGAGCAAATCTCTGTGTTTTATATTTCCTAACCTCTTGATAACTTCCCAGACATCTCTTTTCGCCCCCTAAATCTTCACAAAGACATTGGTTACATGTTCTATTTCCTGGTTTATTTATATTTCCAATAATCTGTTTTTCCAACTTAATTATGATAATTTCTAAAAATAAACTATGTGTGTGTGCGTGTGTGCATGTGTGCATGTGTGCATGTGTGCGTGTGTGTGCGTGTGTGTGTGTGTTGAGGGATCAATGAAATGCTCCACAGATAAAAGTTCTTGGTATTTGAAACTACTAGTGTTTGATTTCTCTGATGATGCAAAATTCTAAAAACACCTCTTCTAAGAATTTCAAGTCTTTGTTTGACCTCATAGTCAAAGTATATAGCATGCCTGTGTCCACTTAAGACTTAAGATTTCTTGCCCACTCAAACTGTTTAACCTGCTTTTAAGATAACAACGTAACAGGCAGCTTTATTTAGCTTATGTTTCCTAACTTTGGGTTATGTAATCAACTTTCATAACCTAAGATAATATGTATTTGTGGTCTTAGATTATATATTCTTCCATGCCCCTGACACAAAGTAATGTATGTTTATCAGTAAGTGCATGTAGCAAACACAGAAATTGAAAACAGCTTCCTAAGATACACCATAAAGGCTGAAAATAACCATTTATGGATATGAGTTAATAAACAATAATGTTTATTGTACTATTTGTTGTCTGAGTCATTTGGAATGAGTTAGCATCAGTACCTAAACCCCTTGTAAAACTCTCTTAAAGAATTCTGTAAAGTATCCCATTATTTCTTGGTGTGTTGCGTTCTATGCTGTTCAATACATGCAAAGCAAAACCATTTGGAAAAAAAAAACTAGGAAGGGAGATAACATTTAAAATGTAAATAATTAAAGTAACAAATTAAAAAAGAAAGAAAGAAAGGAAGGAAGAAAGAAAGAAAGAAAGAAAGAAAGAAAGAAAGAAAGGGGGAGGCTATGATGACTACCCTCCAAAAGACCCAACAAGCAGTCGAAAGAGTCAGATGGAGATATTTACACCCACCTAATGGATAGAAGCTACTGACCTCTGTAGTTGAATTAGGGAAAAGCTGGAAGAAGCTGAGGAGGAGGGTGACCCTGTAGGAGGAACAGCAGTCTCAATTAACCTGGACCCCTGAGATCTCTCAGACACTGGACCATCAACCAGGCAGCTTACATCAGCTGATATGAGGCCCCCAACACATACACAGCAGGGGACTGGCTGGTCTGGACTCAGTCAGAGAAGATGCACTTAACCCTCAAGAGATTGGAGGCTCCAGGAAGTGGGAGGTCTGGTGGGGTGAAAGGTGAGGGGGGGGGGTTGGGACATCCTAGTGGAGATAGGGGGAACGAGGTATGAGATGGGGAACAGTCGGAGGGTGGACCTAGAGGGGGACAAAATCGGAAGCGTAATAAAAAGTAGATTAAATAAAATTTAAAAACAAAACAGAAAAACCCCACAACACACACAAACATGCATACGCGCGGACGCGCGCGCGCGCGCGCGCACACACACACACACACACACACTAAACTTTTTTTTAATCTTCCTTGTCACTAGTAAACTTCTAGAACTATGAATGCAAAATCCTTTAAACATTTTGTCACCATAAATGTCAAGGAATTTTCTTTATTACCTTTTTCTTTTTCTTCTCCTTTTCTTCCTCGTCCTCCTCCTTCTCCTCTTTCTCAGAAGAAAATGATGTGAGTCTTTTAACATGCTTTTTCATTAGCCATGGTTGGACTTTGAAATCAAAATTTAAAAGGGTGGACCATAATATAGAAGATGTACATGTGGTGTAATGTTCCGTTATTAATGTTTAAATAACATCAAAACTCACTTCACTGCAGATAAAATTTAATGGTATTTTATGGAATCCATTGCTTTGTATTTTATGAATCACACTTTGCACATGATATTTTCACAGTTTATTTTAAGCATAAAAATAGAACATTAAGGGTGAGATCTATACGTATTGTGACTATAAGTATAAATATTTAGACTACAGTGAGGACTTACATTGGTTTGGAAACAGTGATAGTACGCTCTCCTCTAAAACTGATGACCTCACTAGCTGCATGTATTTGGCTAGGTTTACAGGGCCAGACATTATTCTCCTCTTGATTGGTTAACCAATACCAAATAATCAACACTAAAATATATAAGCAACACTGAAGTAGCTCAACAGGTTTTATTTATATGTTTATTTGTTTATATGTATATGCAACAATTATTAAAATATGAGGTCCTAAATTTGGGGAAGTAGATTATGGGAATGTGTAGGAGTAAAGGAGAAGGTGAGAGGATGATGTGATTTTATTTTGGATTAAGAAAAATCTCTTTATTTAGAAATATACATGAAAATTAAAAATGATATCCTGAGTATCACTTCTCATCATCTCCAGGGAGATAATATCCAGATTGTGTGAGTCACATTGATTTTCTTTTATATAAATTTCTACTTTGCAAGTGTTCTTTCTTTATTCTGACATTATGGTAAAATTAGGTTCACTTTCAGTCATTTAGAAGCATGACCATCAGATACAGATGGTCAATGGTTCACACAAGTATGATCAAGTCACATAATCAAATCTTCAAACGTAGACGGTATTATGATGAGACTCTTAGAAATAAAGCCATAATATGAGCAGGTGCTGGCTGCATCTGTAGTTCTTCACATGAGTCCTGTTTGGAAAGGCAAGAAAGTTCTGTCCAAGTCCCATGGGTGTGCTCAACCATAGCTGCAACATTGCATCATCTAAAAGATGGCAAGCTTTGGGGATAAAGCATCAGAGAACAGAAAATAGAACCCATTTTTTGAGAGGTGTTTCTTTTCTAACCAGGAATGTTTTATATAAAAGATATAAGGGATGTCCGAGTTCCCAGACAGAAAAGGCCAGTGTTTCTAGCCATAGCTGCGGATAGAATATAAATATTTAATGAATCAACACAGAGCAAGGACCCAGGGATTCAGACGGTCACTTTGATATTCACGTCTCTGCTTGTGTGTGATTAATATTGCTGAGGCTGCTTCCTCACCTTTGAAATAGGGAATTAAAGCAATGCTCACAGCTGCTCTTTGGAGGAAGGCTCGGTGCCAATGTACAGATGGGACATTGGAAACTGGACCTCGCCATCCAAAGAATGGGCAAGCATTGATCTCTCTGTGGAAGAGCTAATTGTTTCTCTGGCAGCAACAAGCAATAATATCAGATTTTCATAAGAAGAAGGAGGGTCACATCCCAGAATATTAATATTTTATGGTAAATTCCAAGATCAGCTGTGAATCTGTACACTTCCCTTATTTGAAACTCACAAATCAGAATGGATGAACCCAGTGTCTTTTAAATAGATGAAAGCCAGCAAAACATGTTTCCCTATTCTAATAGACTTAAAATAAGACTTAAAGTGTTTGTGTGTGTGTGTGTGTGTGTGTGTGTGTGTGAAGATATACAGAATTATGGAATGAAAGCTGATTGGATGGGTGTAGTCTCTAAACTGTATTTTCTTAGAGGCCATATGGGTTGTTTATCAATTTGAGAACTTTTATTTTGTTTTTAAATTTTTAAAATTTTTCAACTTTTAAAATTACTTTTATTGTTTTACAGTCCAGTCATTAACCCCCTCCTTGCCAGCCCTCCCACAGTCCCTCATTCCAATCTTCCTCCCTATTGCCCCCTGTCCCCAAGACGATGTCCCCATCCCTCACTCCCCACCCCTACCCCTCCTACCTCTCACCCCTCTACCACCAAACCCCTCCAGACCTCTCTACTCCATGGGGCCTCAAGTCTACAAAGGGTTAGATGCATCTTCTTCCACTTAGGCCAGATCAGGCCATCATCTGTTGTATATGTGTCCGGGACCATGGACCAGCTCCTGAATGCTGCCTGGTTGGTGGTTCAATGTCTGAGAGATTTCAGGGGTTCGTTGGTTGAGACTGTTGGTCTTCCATAGGGTAGCCCTCCTCCTCAGCTTCTTCCAGCCTTTCCTTAATTCAACCACAGGTGTCTCTAACTTCAGTTCATCCGTTGGGTGTTAAGTATCTGCATCTGTCTCAGTCAGCTGCTTGTTGGATCTCTCAGAGGGCAGCAATGCTAAGCTCCTGTCTGTAAGAACACCATAGCATCAGTAATAGTGTCAGGCCTTTGAGCCTCCCCTTGAGCTGGATCCCAATTTGGGTCAGTCATTGGATCTACTTTCCCTCAGTCTCTTCTCCATTTTTTCCCTGAAGATCTTTTAGGCAAGAAAAATTCTGGGCCAGAGTTTTTGACTGTGTAATGGCAACGTCATTCCTCCACTTGATGCTCTGTTTTTCTACTGGAGGTGGACTCTACACCTTCCCTTTCCTCACTGTTGGCCCCTGCCTCTTGTTGAGTCCTGAGAGTCTCTCATCTTCCAGATCTCTGGTACATTCTAGAGGGTCCCCCCCACCTCCCGTACCCCAAGGTTGCATATTTCTATTAATTCTTCTGGAGATCAGGGCTTCTCTCCTGTTTCCCCCACCTCCAATATCTGATTATGTTTCTCTTTTCCCATTCACCTTCCCTCTCCTACCCAGGTCCCTCCCTCCCTCTGCTTCCTTGACCCCTTCAGCTTGTTAACCTTCTTGGATAGTGTGGATTTTATCTTAATCCTAGATATTCTGTACTTTTTTTTGTTTTTGGCTAATATCCAATTACTAGTGAGTATATACCTTTTTTGTCCTTTTGAGTCTGAGTTGTCTAACTCAGGATGATATTTTCTAGTTCCATCCATTTGTCTGAAAAACTTGTGTCCTTAATAGCTGAATAGTATTGCATTGCATAAATGAGCCACATTTTATGTATTCATTCTTCCATTGTGTAATATCTGGGTTGTTTCCAGATTCTGGCTATCACAGATAAAGCCACTATGAACATAGTGGAACATGTGCCCCTGTGGTATGGTGGGACATCTTTTGGGTATATGCCTGAGAATGGTATAGCTGGGTCTTCAGGTATATCTATTTCCAATTTTCTGAAAAAACTTCAGATTGATTTCCAGAGTGGTTGTACCAGTTTGCAATCCCACCAGCAATGGAGGACACTCTGACAACTTTTAAGTGAGCATGAACATCCTGTCAGGTGATATCCCTGTTCTGTAACATTCTATGACCAGATCTTTTCTTGTTTACTTCTTGACATGGGTAGTATCCTTTTCATTGTTTTTTGCTTTGCTAGATCCCATTGCCTTTGAGGGGAAGAGTAGTCTCGTATTTAATGTGTTCTATAAGCCTTTGCTCCACAATGTGTGACTAAAAAAATGGGTTTCCTGAAAGGACAAAAAAATTAAAAATAAAAACGGAAAAAGTATTCATGAGAGCATTTAAATTGATTGATCGATTGATCATGGGTGACTTAATTCATGAAAAGCTGGTGTTATTTATGTTTCAGGTATGTGTCTGATGGTTAGTTCCGCATGCTGTGAACTTTTGAGCTCAGCTATTCTCAGCAGGTTTTGTGTTCAATAATTGCCACTTTTGTTCTTTTTAATGGTCTGTCAGTGTTCTATTCATGCTTCTGCTGAGGAAACCTGCATGGACACATTTAACCAAATGGAGCTCACCCATTTGGTCAGGTTGAGGAAACAAGACAGAAGATGTAACTGTGATTAACAGGTACCTTTGGTTCTTCAACAGTTTGTCTGTGAACTTTGGCTTCCTCCAATGACTATGGGAAGGATTCTTACCTAAAGAGCCTGGGAGTGCTTTTATATACACATACACATATATAAATATGTATATATACATATATGTATATATATGTATATGTATACACAAACACATACATGACAAAATATATCTGAATGTGTATATACATACATACACACATACACACACACATACACACACACACACATATATAATATATATGTACATATGTATATATATATATATATATATATTATATAAATATACACACACACACACACACATATAGCGGGATAGCTTTATATAGGGATATAGCTTTTCTCATAACCCTGCCTGAACAATATTTTCTTTAATAGCTTACTCACTTGCTTACTTTAGAAGTTTGCCATCCTACAACTTTTTTTTGGCTGGTACTGGCCAAATGGTTTGGCAGGTAAACACATTTGTTTTCAAGCCTGACTTTCCAAGACAGTTCACCTGTCACATATACTCGATAGCATGCAATCCACATCAACACATAAATAAATGCAATTCAAAAAATAAATATACTAGAGGAAAACAAGATCTGATTAAAGTTTTCATGAAGCTTGACATTTCCATACCTACTTTCCATAAACCGGCTACATGACCATTGCTACTAAGTGATCACAAATGCATTCCAATTTTATAAATTTGATTGGCAAATAAATGTCCTAGCACATTTTATCTTTCTTTTTTGACCCCTAAAGAAGACATAGTCAGCATTTTAGATTCTTACAAAGATAGACTCAAAAGTGGAGAAAGCTGTGCCCTGACACACTTGGGTTATGGAAGCCAGTCTGGCATTGTCATTGGTTCTGAAATATTTCCTCCCCATCACCCAGAAGGGGAACGGCAGGACAGAGAAAGATTTAGGAATACTATAGGAAGAGATGGCCTTTGATAAACAATGATACCATTTTCAATCTGAATCCCAGATTCTCTGCACTGAGTCAGGACCATTCCACATGAGATAGGATGCTGCTTTTTCTTTCTCTTCCAGTTTGCTCCCCAACCTTCCCTGTGCATGGAAGTGCTTCTGTGACTATGTTACTTCTTCCTAGAGCATATGCATTCTTTTGACATTTGTTTTCTTCCTAACAGCTGCTTCTTTTGTTGAATGCTATGAAAATTTTTTGCCTTTAAGACTATTAGAGGCTAGTAGAAACAGAATAATAGTATCTGTGTCTATTTAACAGATAAAGACTGTGTGTGTAGTTTTTAAACTTAGAATGAGCTATATTTTAGGAAACGGAGACTAGATCTGGAAGTTAATGGTATTTTTTAAGCTCACAGGTTTGCTGTTGTTCAGTTGTGTGTTAGCTACTCGTCTGCTGACTAGAAAATTCATCTTCTTTCCACTACATCATATTTATAAGAAAGTATAACATGATATTAAAATGAACTGCAGTGACTATCACAAAGTATTATAATAGGGAATAGAAACAACCGAAAAGATTAAACCTAAATTGCCATATGGTGTTCTGCTTCTCCACTGGGGGTGCAAGGGGCTCCATTCCACTCATCGAGGCAGAAGGGAGTCTGGAATGAGGATCCACAGCTCTTGTCTTCATTTGCTTGACCAGAATGGGAAACAATGGAGTCTTGGATAAATACTGTGGTTTCCTGTCACCTGTCTGGGTACCTGAGAAAGGACGAAATACTGCTGAGATCAGGAATGTGTCTATTGACTCTGCTTCCATTCAGAGCGTCCATACACCAGGTGGAGAGGAGAAGCAGAACTTCTGAGGAGCAGAGCCAAGTCTGATTGGGAGTGAGTGTCCAGAGTAATGGAGGTGCTAGAGGGGAGAAAGTCTTCCTTGGGAGTCTTAGGCATGGCTTTTTAGTGGAAGGCCTTTCCGGAGGCAATCCTTAAAGAAGAAGCTCTCTGAGATCCTTGCTTGTTTATACTGTTTTATTTGATGGTGGATGTAAATCCGTACACTTTATTCCAGGTGAAGCCGGGATTAAGGAAAGAATACTCAGGAAGGGAAATTTATTGGCTGAAGGCTCAGGGCTATTTAGATGACTCATTAGCATGGAGAAGAACACCTGGTGTTACTCCTGATTTAGTGCCCATGTGACTCAGTGTCCATGTTTGCAGTGGGGTGTCATGGTTATATGTCCTGAGCAGGCACACAGACTGGTAAGGAGTGGCTCCACCCCTTCTGGTCTCAGCTCTCAGAGATTCCCCAGGTCTGAACTCACTCAACTTTGTCAGCTCCTATGTCTGTCTGTTTAGTAGCATGGTCTCACATGCACTACACTGATGCTTTTATCAAAGCCTCAGTTCCTGTATCTGATATCCTGCCTTCATAGAATTGAGATTTAATAAACATTTGCTGAATGTATTATCCTACTTTATAGTGGTAGGAAGTTAGAGTTGAGAAAATAATGCAGGCATGTGCATATGTGTGTGTGTGTGTGTGTGTGTGTGTGTGTACACGTTCATCTGTGTGTGTACATCTAGAAAGTAGAATTTGAGACTGTGTATAAGGAATGGGAAGATTTGGGCATGCACACATTAGAATCAAGTCATGGGAAGTCCGTTATTGTCACGTGGTCATGAAATTATCTTTAAGAAATAAAGGCAGGAAACATTGGTTTTAAAAACTCGAAGAGTCATCTGAATTAATCAGTCTTTGAAAGACAGCATGCGGGAATCCTAACACTGTAACCCTAACATTAAGATTTTAGATCTTACCGGGTGAGTATTAGATATATTTGAATCAACTGATAAGATGCATGTGACAGGCTGAATGGCTGTTTTTCATACTGGTTCTGTGCTCCTGGTAGCAGAGCTGGCAAATAGGAAGCAGAAAGAGATTTAGGTCCAAACTAAAATCAGTTAGATAATAGATTATAACTCATAGGCCTATCTCAAGTCACCTACTCGTACCATCCACATCTACCTCTTAAAGGCTCCACAGTTCCCAAATGGGACCTAAAACTGGGAACTAAGTGTTCACACAGTGAGCCTGTTACAAAATTTTCACGTTCAAACCTCAGGGTTAGAGGTACCCTACACTGAATAAAACCTTTCCATATGTCTAGTTCCATAGGCAATTTAGTTTAAAAAAAATCCCTATACTAGAGTCTTTCTATGGAAGTATATTGGGTGACCCAAAGTAGCCACATAAAATAGTTATTTGTGACTGAAGCATTTCTTTGAAGCTTGTATTCCTTTTTAAGATTCCAGTGTGTCTTCATTTAATTTGATTTTATTATTAAAATGTTTTATGAGATCAGCAAGTAAAACTGATTACTTGAAAAATGGCCTCATATATTCTGTGATAAACAGCTTCAACAACAAAGTCCCACATTTACTGTTTTATTTTATGAAGCCCAAGATAATATTAGTGTCAGTGGCATCTCATAGCTACAGCTCTGTAAGCTCTGTACAGGATAATCCCAGGAATGTCTGTATGGGAAAATAACAGGCATGTCTGTATGGAACTGTGGGACTGCATAAGGATATTCTGGGTCATTGCTGGGCAGTTGCCTAGAACCCTGAGACTCTTCGTGAGAACCGGTAGGAGTTTGGCGTGCCACCAGAATCCAGGGTCCTGAAAAGCAGTCTTGCCTCCATAGATCTACATTGTTCAGTCACCTAGGACAGCCCCTCCCAAGGTGCACGTGCAGAGGGTGTGACTAGAGGCCTCAGGGCCTAGGGATTTACATACTAATGAAGGCCAGAGGGCAGAGCAAATTAAACATGTCTCCCCAGATCCTCCCCCTTTCTCCCTCCCTATATAACTCAGGACTGCCCTGAGTTTTATGGGGGCGTACTTCCTGATCCATCTACCATCCGCCATGACAATAAACCCTTTTGGAACCAAGGACTTCCTTGTGTTATTGGGGGCCTGCCACCGCCAAAGCCTCCAGGTCGCTGGAACCATAGATGTTCCTCCTTCATGTGGGGCCAGCCGCAGCCTGGAAACCCCCGGGGACATCACAGCTGCAGCCCCTAATTTTCCCCACATGGGATAATCACAGGCATGTCTGTATGGGATAGTCACAGGCATGTCTGTCTATCTGGGACAATCATAGGCATGTCTGTATGGGACAATCACAGGTGTCTCTGTATGGGACAATCACAGGTATGTGGGTTTTTAGCTTTGAATCAGAGAAATGTTTTCAAGGGTTGGGTTGTTTTTGTCCTAAGATTCTTAATCACTTAACTTTTCTTCCCTACAATTTATCTTTGCCCAAGTGAATCTGACAAGAGGTAAATTCTTCTAATGGTAGATAATAACTAATTTATTACCAAGAAAACAGAAATGAGACTAGGATGGCACTCTGCAAGCTTTGTGGGTGGAGCTTATGCTAATAAGGGCAGTGTCTTTCTACAGGCATCTCAACAGCCCTTCATTACAATGGGGATTTGCCAAAATTAGAGATGTCTCAAGGTTACATGATGAATGATAGTTAAAACGTTTAAACTAGAAACATTTTAGTGACCTAACAGAAGATGAAGTATCAGTAAGGTAGACTCCTTGTAGAGTTCATTAGCATTTTTGGCTTATTCTTTTTATTTCCAAAGGCCAAAAAACAAAACAAAACAAAACAAAACAAAACAAAAAACAACAAAAAACCCAACGAAACAAACAAAAAAACAAACTAATAAACAAACAAAACTAGCTTGGCTTTTAGTTAATTTCTGAGTTAAAACTTAAATTTCTAAATCCTAGCCTGAGTTTAGATGCAATAAGTGGATTACAGATAAATGGCTCTGTGGTAACTTCCATCGCTATCAATGAACACATTACCTACATGTCTCATACCCTCTTTAAAACATTCCTTTAATCTTACATGTTAATGAGAGATATATTAATAATATTTATAGACAGCATATTATCATAGGCACAGAAATAGCTCACTTCAGTTGTGTGGTCAGAGCATTGTATACACTTTAAAGGGATTGACAAGCCATCTTTGTCACATGAATATTTTATATTATTAAAGTATCTGTAAAATTATGATGCCAAGAAGTGCTTGAGAGAGTGATGGGAGATACTCTTTGATGGTGAAAAGTTGACTCTACTTTCTCATCACTGCCAACACATACACCGAAGTCATCATAACCCAGCCTGACATGAGTAGTTTTGATGCGCATACATTAATGAAGGAATGCCTTACACAGTGGAACGTCAGGAGCAGACCGTAAAATGGCAGCTGTATTAGCTGCCAGTCAAATGACAAGATAACAAGTGGGACCTTGATGCTGTAGACTGGGGAGGATAGAATCTGCCTTGTGACAAAGCTGACTGCTAATTCCTTATGAACTTTTGGCCACATCGCTGATGCCTTTATTAAGAACAAAACAGCACTGGCTGAAGAATCCAGATCTAAAAGTTCTTTGAAGCCATAAAATGTAAATTCCAAAAACAAAAAAAAAAAACAAAAACAAAAAACCATAGATTTAAGAAACAACAGCTTGAGCCTTAGTGCTTTTAAAAATAAATTTAAATTCTATTCTCACTCTTTCCCTCCCTCATTAAATTCCTCCTGTTCCCTTCACCATTACTTCATCTCAATTTCACAACCTCTTACATGTCGCTGCCCACTGTCCGACCAGCCGAATAAGGCAACGACAATAGTGTTCTTCTTCTAGCGGTTTATTCAGCAACCCTTGTGTTGTAAGCTTCTTTCCTGCTGCCAGCAGCCCCCACACCACCACCTGCAGCCCCTTAAAGCTTTGCCTCGCTCCTATCAGAAACTGCCACGAGAACACTGGTAATTGGTCACTCCATAAGACATGAGGCAGGATGATCGGGCAACCACACCTCTTAGCGCAAGATTTCCATATATGGAGTTGTTTTTCTCTCAAGCAGTGCCCAGTCATCCTGGCTGGCCTTTTGCCAAGTGCCATCTTGTAATGGCACCGGTGGAGCCACTTCCCACACTTACATAATTATTGCTTTTTACCCTCTCTGTCTCTGTCTCTCTCTGTGTCTCTGTGTCTCTGTCTCTCTCTCTCTCTCTCTCTCTCTCTCTCTCTCTCTCTCTCTCTCT
>NW_021604568.1:11648490-11686524 GCF_004785775.1 Grammomys surdaster | reverse complement strand
CTCTCTCTCTCTCTCTCTCTCTCTCTCTCTCTCTCTCTCTCTCTCTCATGTGCACACACCCACACCCACATGTTCACACATACACCTACACCATGCATACAGACTCATTTGTAAACCTTATTGAATCTATTGAGTCTTATTAGTGCTGTCCATATGAATATCTGTTTAGGGCTGACCATTTAGGATTAAGAAAACTATCAGGGTCTCTCACTTCCCGGGTCTCTGGTGCCTTAGATAAAATGCCTGGCAGTAGGGAAAGGGAACTTACAGAGCCCACCTCCAGCAGGAAGACCAGGCATCAAGTGAGGGATGAGGTTGCCATCCCACAGTTAAAACTCTGACCCATAATTGTTCCTGTCTGCAAGAACTGCAGGGATGGAAGTGGAGAGAAGCCTGAGGAAAAGAAGGTCCAGTGACAGGCCCAAAGTGGGATCCAGCTCAATGTGAGGTCACAAGGCCTGACACTATTACTGACGCTATGGAGCCCTCACAAAAAGGGACCTACCATGATAGCCCTCTGAAAGACCCAACAAGCAGCTGAAAGAATCAGATTCAGATATTTGCACCCAACCAATGGACAGAAGCTTCTGATCCCTCTGGTTGAATTAGGGAAATGCTAGAAAAAGCTGAGGAGGAAGGCAACTCTGTAGGAGGACCAGCAGTCTCAATTAACCTGGACCCCCGAGATCTCTCAGACACTGAACCACCAGCCAGGCAGCATACACCAGCTGATATGAGACCCTCAGTACATATACAGCAGAGGACTGCTGGGGCTGAATTCAGTCAGAGAAGATACATCTAACCCTCAAAAGACTGGAGGCTCCAGAGAGTTCAGAGGTCAGGTCAGGTGAGGGCTGGGGGGTGGGGACATCCTCATGGAGACAGGGGTCTATGAAGGAGGTATGGGGTGTGGAACATTCGGAAAGTTGATGGGGATTATAAAATCTGGAGTATTAAAAAAAAAGAGAGAGAGAGAAAGAAATCTCTCAGGGGCATTGGGCCTGTAGCAAGCTGATTCTCCTTTCTCATGAACTTTCAAAAGAAACAGCATGTACATTCAACAATTTCTCAGGCCTTGAGTAGAAAATGTAGCCTATAAAAATTTTCAGAATTTTATTTATTAAATGTATTAGATATTTGTCTCTTTGCTTTGACAAAATACCTGGCAAAAAAGTGTTTGAGGTTGGGAGTGCGGTGTGTGATAGGCAGGGATTACAGTCAATCATGACAGGGAGGGCATGATGGCAGGGCTATCAGGAAGTGGGTTGTGTTGCTTCTGTAGCCATGAAACGTGAAAGCATGAGAGTTAGGACTAGACTTTCAACCTCAAGTCTGAATTCCTCTGACTCTTTACCTTCTAAGGCTTTAAAAACAGCAGCATTGACTGGGACCATGTGTTCAAACACTTGAATATAAGAAAATAAGATGTTTTTACATTCAGATCACATCTAATCTGATACTATTTTAATAACCACATAAAAAACTGGGGCAATGGATTTTGTGATTTTCTAATTTTACTTTGTGAAGTAGTATGTTTTCAACAGTCTTAGGTCTTTTACTTCAGATTCAAATCAGATTCCAAATCAAACTACCTTCTTCATTTGAATGATCATAAGTGTAGGCAAAATTTCACTGCACTACTCATATAAAGCTACCCAGTACATTGGAAGATGATACATAGACGGACCTGTGTGAGATACTCGAGGAGTTCAGACTCTTCCAAGATTCAAGAAAGAATTTAATACCTAGGGGCAAAAATCTGAAGATTCAGTAATGGTGAAAATGTGTGTTTATTGAAACAAAAAGGCAGAGGGAAAAGAACTGAAATCATCCTATTATCAAGGAATTGTTCTCTACAGCTGCTTCATCCTTAGGCTGACTTCAGGTTGGTCTTTCATAGGACTTCTTGGCCCTCCCTTCTTTTTAACTCAGTTTTCCTCTATTTCCTCCTTAACCGTTATTTCATCTCCTCAAACCCGTGGTCCAGAGAAATAGCAAAGGTGGGTGAGGTGCTATTTCTGCTGCAAGATAGGGTGTTATAGCTCTCGGCATCCCAGATGCATTGTGAAGACATTGTCCCTTTTCTGCTCACCTTTATCCTGACCACCTTTTTCTTGCTACTCTTCAGAGAGAGAAAGAGACAAGAAACAAATGAGAGAGAGACAGAGACAGAGAGAGACAGAGACAGAGACGGAGAGAGACAGAGAGAGAAAGAGCTAGTAGGTATGTAGATAGTTAGATGTGTAGATAGATGATAGATAATTAGATAGATAAGATAGATGATGGATAGAAAGAAAGATAGATAGATAGATGATAGATAGATAGATAGATATAGATGACAGATGATGGATGGATAAGTAGGTAGGTAGATATATTATTAATAATAGACAGATAGATAAATACTTAATAGAGGCAGATAGAGACAGTTTATAAAAAAATAACACTCAAAGGGAAATTAGGCCATCAGTAGACTCCTCAGATTAAATCACTGAACTGGGCTTTTAGAATTCACTCTGTTGCTGGATGCTTCTGTGTTGTCTCCTATACTCAACAGCCTTATTCTGAGCGTTGTACTTATGAGGCGCCAGAGAAGTTACAGAAGAGCTCAACTGTGCCTAAAGGTGACAGAGACAGTCAAACCTTCTGAGTGAAGGGTCTGATTTCTCTCTAAGTTTTCAAGAAAGGAAGCAGATCCACTGAAGGCCATGCTGAAGTTGAGCAGCCTATGGTACTTCAGTCTTGTTTTTAAGTTAATATGTCTATACAGCCTTTGCTGGTGCTGGATTTGAGGCAATGTGCCATGAACATGTGGTGATGTTCACTTTACCTTGAATTGTGTGTTCCAAAGGAATAAAATTATTATTTTTCCTCAAAACTCTTAAGAAGCTCATTAAGAAGGCACCAGTTAATTAGGAGATAAAGGAAGGAAACGTCAGTGAAAATAGGGACAGCTGTAGATAACAGAGGCTAATCTTTTCCAAAAGGAAATGGTTCACTGCAATTAGGTGGAGTTTTATAAGGACATGAGAAAATCATACTAATGGTATGCATTGAGGTAGATGTTGATCCAAAGAACTAGTTAGGAATTGATTCAGTGCAAAGAACAATGCATGGGGAATATTCTCCTTCCATTATTCTAAATCTGCAACATAAGGGAGGGTAGATTAAAATGTATAAAGAAGCCTTCTGAGTATAGCACCATAATCCTTAACTGATGCGCTGACTCCAAGTTTCCCAACATGGGAAAACCAAAGTGAGACTAGTTGTTAAGAAGCCTCTGCCAGGTATGATGGTTTATATATGCTTAGTCTAGGTAATGGCACTATTAGGAGGTATGACCTTGTTGAAATAAGTCTGTTACTGTGGACATGGGTTTAAGACACTCATCCTAGCTGCCTGAAAGTCAGCATTCTGCTAGAAGCCTTCAGATGAAGATGTCAAATCCTCCTGTACCATGTCTGCCTGGATGGTAATGGTCTGAACTTCTTACCCTGTAAGCCAGCCCCAATTAAACGTTGTCCTTTATAAGACTTGCCTTGGTCATGGTGTCTGTTCACAGCAGTAAAACCCTAAGATACCAGGCCTGTTCATCAAAGGGCAAGACAGAGAGCATTGGAGTGTAATGTTCTTATCACGATAGTGTTACACTGAATATTTAGGTAATGAGTTTGCTTAAGTTTAGAAGTTTAATTAAAGGATGATTTACTCAGGGAATCGACACCGAAAATTTGGGGATGCAGATGTTATTAGAGGTCCCTGGCTTAAGGAACAACAAAAGGGATAGCAGAGGTAGGTGCATGGCTTCTAAATTGGTGGGTGATCATCAGTTTTCAGATTTTCAGATTTGCAAGAAGCCAGGAAGCTCTCTAAATGATGATTTGAAATGTTGTGTTTGCTTATAGTCTACCGGCAATGAGATTCAAGGCAGGTTACCAACACATCGATACAAGTGAACGAAAACAAGTTTGCAAAGTAAACTTAAAAAACTGAAATATTTTATAAATTGTTCATATACATCAAAATATATAAATGCTCTTGACTCCTGATCTACCAGCTAATCAATTTTAAAATGTTGCATCAGTAAACCCCTCAAGCAAGTTATACATTACAAGAACAGTTGAAACCGTAGACTAGAAAATAGGGAAGCCAGTGTAAAATTGGCTTCCATGATTTTCTGGTCTTTCAGGTAAGTGACATCATCAATATGGTTTCTATGTCTTGGAAATAATCTTGAGTTAATTTCATAATCAGAAAGCTTCCTACTGTGGCTTGGATTCAGTTTCCAGAACATAAATGGTAGCATTAAACCAACCATACCTCCAACCTTAGGTCGTTGGTTCAAGTACAACTCTGGGAAAAAGGCAAGAAAAGAATTTCCTCATTGTTTTATAGTAGCTAAGTTTTAAAATAAGCACTGTTCACCAGTATTTGAGTTATTCTAAGACATGAATTAAGTTTTCTTTTTCCATATAATAAAACAAGCTTCTGACATTGGTATATTTTGTTTTTCTTTGAAGCCTGAGCAAATGATGTGTTCGGAAAATTCAATGAGGAAAAGGGAGAAAGATGTACATCAATATTCAACATTGGCATAATGTTGGGGAATAAGACAATATGGAATTCTATAGAAGAAACATTGCTTTTCTTAATAAAATAAAATGGTGCACTACTTCATCTGTTTCATCAGACCAATGTAATTGTTTTATTCTTTCTGTAACATAGTACCAGTGAACTATCATAATATATTTTATCATTTAACAAATACATATTTGGTACAAGCATGTAGAGCAGAAGGTAAAATCATGTGACAATTAAAAAAGAGTATAAAATAGTACTAGAGATAATAATGATGGAAGTCTAATGGAAGTAGAACACAAAATGAAAGATAAGGACTATTCCATATTTTTAAGGTATGTTGAAAATAGTACATTAAAATTAATGAACATTACATAACTGCCTAAATGGCAACTTAATAGGAAAACAACAATAGATATAAACAGTGGAAAGCTCACAAGAACAATTGTGGGTTAAAATTTTGGAGATGGGTGGGTGGCCCCATACCTCAAATGGGGGCCTTGCCTATCTTCTGGAGGTGGTCTCTACAGGTTCTATCTCCCCTTTTTTGGGTATTTTGTCTAATGTCATCCTTGTTGGGTCCTGGGAACCTCTTGCTTCCCTGGTGCCTGGGACTTTCTAGTGGCTGTCCCCAGTTCCCCACTCCCCACTGCTACATATTTCTATTCATTTTCCTGACTCTCTGTTCTTCTCTCTTCCTATACCCGATCCTGGCCCCCATTTTTCCCTCAGATTAGAATATGTATGATACAACTTGCAGACCACATGAAGCTTAAGAAGAAGGAGAACCAAAGTGTGGATTCTTCATTATAATTTTTAAAAGAAAAGAAGAGTTAAAGAAAATAAACATTTACTATATTTAATATTTATATGTATGATCAATATTGCCCAAAATTGTAAAAGAGATTGATGGTAAAAACAAGAGTTTAATGGAATTTGCCCTTCTATAATGACAGTTCCTGTAACTATAGATTCAGCACAAATTCCAAAGATTTAAAAACTGGCATGAGGGACTGGAGTGATGAGCAAGACTATACTGCCCTTGTAGATCTGGCTTGTGTGGGAATCACACACACACACACACACACACGCACACACACACACATAATACACATGCAGATGTTCAGATCTGGCCTGTGTGGGAATTATACACATACACACACAAACACACACACACATATACACACACACACACACAAACACACACACACAGTACACATGCAGATGTTCAGATCTGGCCTGTGTGGGAATTACACACACACACACACACACACACACAGGCATACACATGCACACACACACACATATACACACACACACATGCACATGCATACATATACACACACACACACACACACACAGACACAGACACACACTACACATGCAGATGTTCAGATCTGGCCTGTGTGGGAATTACACATACACACACAATACACATGCAGATATTCAAGTAAAACATTCAAACACATAAAATTAAAATAAATTAAAGTTATAAAAATGCATCTGTACTGAACAGATATTATTCTTTTCATTATCCCTAAGCAATTATTTACATATCATTAAAAGTGCATTATATATTAAAACAAATTTAGAACTGATTTAAAGTATATAAGAGTCTTGGGCATTTATAGATGTTAAATATCTACTGGAGCTCTTTGTGTAAACCCCGTTCAGACGCTGAGGGTTGGCCATGACACTTGTGCTAGTTGTTAGTATGAGTTGAATTTTTGTGTCCTTTCAAAACTCGTGTTAAAATGAACATGTTACAGGTCTGGGAATATAGATCTAGTAGTCTACTGCTTGCCTAGCATATACATGTACTCATCATCCTCTGATTCTAACCCTCTACTGAAATAGAAAAGGGAGAGACTTAGAGAGGGGTAAGAGGGCTTTGAATGTTTAGGCCATGAATGTTCTGCCCTCATGAATGACTAACACCTTACAGTGGGGCTGTGGTCAGCCCACTGGTATTGTGAGACAGCTGTCTTCCTTTGCGAGGAAGTGTACACCAGACAACACTAGAATCGGCAAACAGGCCTCCCTGGATTTTATACACAATAGAAAGATAAACTCAAGTAAGAGAGATGTGTGACTTTCTGGAGTCTCAACTGCTTCAAGTCTATACTAGTCCCTATGTGACCTACACACCATCTTTCCCTCAGTCTAAAATCTCAGTTCTTAGATAATCTAAGGATGTCAAGTTTGAGCAGTCCATAAAATTATCAATAAAAATACAGATCTTTTAAAGACATAAATGTTCCTTTGTAGCAGATGACAAATACATTAAAACAGGTGCCCATATTATCTCTTTGGTTTGTTCTTGTCAATGTGAAGAGAGATTAGATTAGGTCAATATAAAATTCCAAAAGTGGTACACAAATGAAAACTCAGAAACTGTTTAGATATCTACATAGTTAGCAGTAGGAATGTATTTTTCAAGAGTTTAATAAATGTGAATTGAAGGTTTGGAGACTGGCAACTAAATTCACAATACATCAGTCAAGAAGACAGAACAGATAACTGAGAAACAAGAGGTTCAATATTTGCTTCTGCACAGCCTTGGCAGTTTTAGTTACTGTCATCGAGTGAAGGAAATAGAGAAAGTTTGCATAGGAGAAAGGAAATGATTTGTCAAAGCTGTTTTGTGGGCAGGATTTTCAGGAGGCATTTTGAGCTCAAGTTTATCTAAATATTTATGAAGCATTTACACAACACTTGACAACAGTTTTTCAAGTCATATTTATTATTTTTAAAAGATATATGCCATGGTACATGTGTGATGGACAAAGGACAACTTCGTGGAGTTGGAACACTTCTTATGTATTTACCACAGTTTAAACTCAGTTCCCAGGATCTGAAAATGTTTTTACCACTGAATCATCTACTAACCCTTTAGGAGACAATTTTCATTTTCAGGTGAGCAGTGTGTTTTGGAATGAGATGAAGATGGTAATCAATACATTTCCCTGATCATCTGAAACTCATGGAAATGATGTTAAGTATGTAGTAAATATAAGAAATGACATTAATTTAAACATGTAATAAACATAATGTCTAGTCCACAATGTAGAGGGTAAAGCACAGAAAACATCCATCACTCATAAAGCGCCTACAGATGATTTTTAAACATTCACTCTTCAAAGAAACTGGAATGAGATCCCATAAACTTCAAATGTCACAATAACAGGAAAGGTTGTAATTACTGTATTTAAGCAAGTGTGTTATTACAGGCTATGGGAACTCATGGCAATGTTTGACTCTGGCCAGGTCCTGTGTAGGACAGAACTCTGATGAAGACTTCAAGCACTAGATTCTAAAGTGTCACTCTTTTTGAAGACACACACACACACACACACACATACAAATGTGATTGTCATTTTCCTCCTGAGCATCTATGAGTAGAAGAGGAACTAAGTCAACAATAAAGGCTGAAAAAAATGTATTTCTATGCAGAAATCCACCTGATTAATGCCCTGGGATGCTTGCCTACATTTAATAAATTCAGCTTTTAGAGTCACACAGAACTCTGGAATAGATTTGAAATAAAATGAAATAAGTAATGCAAACACAAGCAAGATGACCTGTTCCAGGGGAAAGTAGAGCCGTGTTGGCTGTGTTGAACATTTTAATTTTCAGTGTCTGTACAGATGTAGCAAGAAAGAGTAAAGGATTTTCACTGCCATTATTTACTCTTTTCTCCAGAATAGGACAATGCAAATGAGAAAGATTTTTCTACTCACATAAAAGAGAACACATTTTGTGAAATTAAAGCTGTCTCCAGATTCTAAAGAACTGTCCTGGCCTTATCTCTATTTTTTTCTATGTAACTCAGTGCCCATGTGCCATTTTTAACAGAAATGTTGAAGTTGCTAGAAGAGGGGGAAAGTAAGGCAAAGGGTAGGCAATTTACTTGCAAATAGCACAGACAAGTTTAATAGCTCAATCCATGCATATGTTATCACACAGTCATGTGACTAAAATCCCCATAGGTGTATATTGTATCTTACTAAATTCATTGCTATAGTTAGAGATCACTGTACAAAATATAGTGGGACTGGTTTGTAATTCCACACACTTGGCTGTTTCAGGGTCTTGAAGTTACAAAGATGTCAACAAGGAGTTCAGATACCTTCTATATTTTTTTTTAATCATGGTTTTGTGGCAACTTGATATCATCTGATGGTGAATAATATGTGCTAGCCTCCCAATTAGATTGGTCAAAATAAATGTACAGGGGGAGAAAGAAATGAGAGTTAATGAAGTAAGCCATTATTTTCATACAGAAATAGTAATTGATTAAAGAATATATAGCTTGAGAACTCAAATTGGGGATAGGACTTCTGGCTATCAATAAAACAGACACATAGCAAACATCAGGGCAATGTGTCTATACAAATAAATTTCTTTTAAGGAGGGGTGTGACAGAAAGTGCTGGTGCTTTATTGAGAGACATCAGTCATGGTGACCATATAGAATCCAGAAAAATGGAGACTTGCCAAGGGCTAGAAGCTAGTGGTTTTTATTTTATTTGACTTAATAAAAAAAGTAACTGCTGGGATGAATCACACAGAGAAATAAGACACAAAAGTAATAACTAATAAATTACTAGATATTGATAGTACAACAAAATTATAATCTCCACAAGAAATAAATATATACATATTTAAACACATATTTGATCATATATATATTTATATATACATATATATCTTCATATATTCATTTCTTCAATTAGTGCTTAGACAAAAGGAGTGGTTTATATCCTAAATAATTATTTCAATTTTTGAAACACATAAACATAATGATAGCTCAGTTACAAATATCGTGTCTGTGTGTCACATGTCTATTTCAGCCTGTCAGCATGAGTTAGTTTCCTTTGTCCTTTTCTAAGCAGTTAAATCATTTGTACTAAGGTAGTGTTTGGAATGTAAGTAACAAACCATCCAATATATTCATCTGTCAATGAATAGAGCAAGTATGAATTTGTTGATTGAGTCATTTAATTCATTAAATGAGACATCATTATATAATTTATGTGAAATGGTATATGTCTCATAATATATGTACATAGAATCATCTCTCCCTCCCTCCCTCTCCCCTTCTCTCTCTGTACATATCTACATATGTATATATAGATACAGACACACACACACACACACACTCATTTCAGCTCACTTATTTCTATATAAGAGGTTAAATATTTTCACATACTCAGAAAAACAGATATCATGAAAACTGGAATCTCTCTTGGAGGTGGTTTAACATAAGGCACAAGTAAGAAAACTATGAGGAAGAGTTAAGAAATGAGAGTCAGTCTGCAAGTTGGTAGCTTCAGTCTGTGTTTTGTTTGTTTCCTTGCACCAACAAAAAATATGCTAATAGTAGCCAGATAAGTCTAATCAGACCAAAAAAGAATAACATTTATATAACAATAAGCCTAATATTGGGAAAATATCTCTCTCTCTCTTTCTCTCTCACTCTCTCTCTCTCTCTCTCTCTCTCTCTCTCTACCTACCTATCTAACACCCATTTATCATTTATCTATGTATCATTTACCTATCCATGAATATCTATATAAATATATAGATACATGTGTATATACATTATCCCTAAAGTTTTAGCTAATTTATACCCTTCATATATACTCTTTTTTTATCTCATGACTAATTTACATTTATTTTTAGAAAACACTTAATAAGAAAAAATAACCAAATGCCTACATATTAGAATTTTAATGAAACCTAATGACATTGCCTCAGGGATTGTTATTACAATTTTAGTTCTGTTTGTAAAGATCTTTCTTGAGAGGAAAATGTGTCCAACTAAAGATGAGTGTTTTTAGATATTACGCGTAAAAATATACTTTCTATGTTCAGATTTGTGGCTCTGGGAATTGTCAGATCATTACAAAAAAGCCTTTATTCTTCTTGTCTTGAGTCTGGGAATAGTAAATCTTGGTATTCACCACAAATATAAGTCTCCTTGGGTGTAATTTATTTTGACAATAAATAATCTACTGGCACTTTTGAAGAAAAGTTTTAAGTAAAAATCCAAGGGAGTACAAGCTTGTGCAAATGCGTGAAAAGACAAATCCAACCCAGCTGTTCTTAATGTGAGCCAAGCCTTGACCGGATTGTTATTCATATTCAGGGTGTCAGTGGGATCCCTGGTTTATCAGCTCACCCTATTTATGAACGCTCATCTGGGTCATGAAATATTCCTTCTGTCCATTGGCTTGGAAGGCAATAGAGGGAAAACTTCTCAACCCGCGAGGAAATCTCATCTCTGATGACCTTTCTTCAGTGGCTCTGCTTCCTTGTTTCTGTTGTATAAGGATTTTTACCTAAATTACATAAAGGGAACTTTTTTCTTTAAACCTTGTGTCCTTGTACTAAAGATGCAAATGTGAATAATACTAAACTCTGTCCTCAAATGTTCACAGACCTCTGAAGGAAGAGCAATTGTTTTTGGTATGTCCCTGGTACTATGAGAACCGAGGAGTGAGTATGTTGTGGGACTAAGTAGGAACTGGCAGTCAGTAGAAGATCTTTAAAGAAGTGTAGTCTGCATGTTGAAAAATGGCAAAAGATCTGTGAGAAGAACACAAGAAATGAGATTATTAACTATAGCCAACATTTATGGAGTGTTTGCCAAGTACTCATTATCACATTTGCTACTGTCAACCAACCCTGCACACTAACTGCTAATATTGTCTCTCTTTTACACATGTGATGCTGGAGGATGACAAGTGATAGACGCAATGTCCAAAACCCATCCTATTTCCCCTGAATCTTGTTCTTAGCAAGGCTCACATATGAGAATGAAAGGAAAGGAATTAGACAATGATGCTAAATGATTGTTTTTCACATTTATATATTATAAAGTAGAGAAACGCTATCTAAGAGAAAATAAGAATAATAACAATATAACAATATTTAAAAGGTAGTGTAATACTTAGCTACCCATGTCTATAATAAAGATATCCAATTTTTAATTGTATAACAATTAATATTAAATGAAAAATTTCAAATTTTGGTTTCACAGCTTGGGAGGTTCCTGTCTTGATCTGTTGCCTCTACTGCTTTGTCACTGTGGGTGAAATTTCAAATCATGCTAGAGACAGATAGAGGTGTAAAACCATATATATAATGTCCTAGGAAGCTACCGGGAGAGAAGAAGATGGGGATGGAGTTCAATGACCCCACCCTTTAAGAACACACCTCAGTGACCTGCGGACTTCCTACTAGGCTTCAGGTTTTAAGCCATCCACCAACTCCTTTTACAGTTGACTCAAGAACCAACTGTTAAATATATGGAAGAAGTTATGCCAGTCAGTGGTTATTGTCCCAATATGCACCAGAATATGGGTTTTACTTAAAAATCAATGAAGTGATGATGAATTGATTTCAGTAAGACAGCACAGTCGGGTGTGCATATTATCCACTTGTAGTATGGTTCAACAATGACTTCTGTAAAAATCAGCATTTAGTTTTATGATAATTTCATAAAGGAATGCACTATATTGGCATCACTTTAATCCCACTCTCAGCATGATCATGTCTCTACCATTTCCTTTCAAATTCAACACACATACACACATAATGTGAATTGAGTTAGTGTTGCTTGTCTGTATAGGTATTAAGATTGATGACTGAGGACTGGGAAAACTATCAGCTGACTCATTCTAGAAAAAGCTGATTTTTCTCCCTCAACAGTCACTGACTACTGATAGTCCTTCATGAATTGGTGATCCCTTGTGAAATAATCCCTCATCTAAGGTTCCATGCTGAGTTGTGTGACCTTGAGAAGTTCTTATGCAGGAAACTCTCCTTATTATTGAGAGTCCATTAGTACAGCATTCACTTCATGCCGAGAAGGCATCCTGGTCTTACTGCCACTGGTAGAAGGTTCTTGATCACTCCACTGGGGAGGTACTGGTAGGTGCTAAACACAAAGCAAGGAAAAGGTAAGAAACAGTAGAGGGAGACACACTAATGGTCTATTTTCCATTAAGACATTTTATGCTGAGGAAATATGTCAGTGAGACCAAACGTAACTTGTTGCTTTTATTCTTTCTTATTTTTTTAATTTGAGACAGGGTCTAACAGTGCATCCCTACCTAGCCTAGACTCACTCTGGAGACAATCTAGCCCCAAATTCTCAAAGTTTCTTCTGTTTCTCCTAAGTTTGAAGGTATGGACCATCATGCCTGGTCAGGCATACCTTTTAAACATACCTTTATTTCTCACAGGAAAGTGGATGAAAGTAGAAAAAAATTAGGTTGAGAGATAATGTATCTGGACACATCAGTCTAATAAAAATATGAGGCTAGCTTATGCGGATGCTTTCATAGAGCAAGTGGACGTTTACTGCTTACTCTGTGTCACACACTTAGGGACAGATACAGAGAAAAGAGTATCAGGTTTGGGAAACTGGGACATCTGGGAGTTTTGAATATATACAAACTCCAGCCTGTAGCATGAAATGTCTCGTGACTTGGAGAGCACAAATGATATTCGCCACACCACACTTCTGTTGTCACTCTTTTCCCACACTGAGTTGACACACTGTGAAATGCTACATAACTGAAAATTGGCCAGAAGAAAGCTTCTGATAAAGGGACAGTCACATTTTCTTTCATTCTTTGTCTTTACTCAAACGTATTTTGAGACACATCTCTAAGTATCTAATTGTCTCTGTTGTCTACTACAATATGAGAAGCACAAGGTTTCTGAAATAGGTTCTTTGGAAGACAGTGAAATGGGACATGGACTGAACTTTCATGTTTGAGAGTCTTGAATCTATACTGGAGAAATAGTGAGGTAAGATCCAATCATTTTGTCAGTTTCTTGCTATGTTTTAAATAAAATAAAATCAGTGGCAAGATAGAATGAATACTGGATGGGACATAGGAGGTTTGGAAACTACCTTAATCCCTGTGCTAAATTATTTCGTGACCTGAAGCAAATAATTTTTTCTCTCTGGACTTATCTCTAAAAGTCATAATTTTATTTACATAATCCATTTTGTGTATTAAATCATGGGGTAAGAACTTGTTGTTAGAGCTGGCACAGATTAATGAATATAATGAGGAAAATACAGCTCTTGGGTTCTGGCAATGTTCTGGTTTTGATTTCTGATTTGACCTCATGAATGTATTTACTTAGGAAAAAATGTGCACTTGTATTCTATACATTTTTCTAAGCCAAGATTTACCAAAATGCTTGAGTTATATATACAGATAAATATAGATATATCTTACCGTTATCTCACCTCATTTTAGACCCAAAAATAGGAATAAAAAGTTACATAATCTACCCATAAATCTCTACCTTAATTTAAGGTATGGTCAATTTTCAAAGAACTGTGCCCCAAGAATAACAATAAGGGAGGGAAACAATGTCAGGGGTGACCTCAACAAGCATCATGTTGGTCTATTCTGATCAAGTCCTTATTTGAACTATCAATCACCTTGCAAGTAGTTTCTTTTGAAATGAAGCTAAACTAGTTCCTGTTTGCTTGGTGACAATTGAGTGCTCTGAGACATTACAGGAACTAATTAGCTTCAGATAGATACTCATTTGGAAACTAGTTTCAACATCTTATTAACTGAGGTACCACCTTGAGATACCATTATTCTATGCAACCATGTCAGGACATAGGACACCAGAGTTATAGCAACTGGACCCAAATACTATAAGGTCAGCTGACACACATGTCAGTCAAGCTCTCCTTTCCTTCGTACTGGACCCTACTTCTGAGTAGGCTGTAATCTGATAATGATTTCTAGAAAATACCTGGGGTTTGAAGAAGCAAGAAAGCTCCAGAATATGAAGCAGCCATGCAGGGGTGATCTTGATGCTTGTGAGTCTGGGTTCCTGTCTTTGAATAAACACCAAAATCAATACAAGGGTGACCACTTGAGCTAGTTTCCAAAGAGTCAGAAACTCATCTTGGATAAATGGTGTTACTGGACATAAGGATTCACAGGAGTACAAATTAGCAAATCACTTTGGTGAGTTATGTGATGAGCCTTACTAAAATTGAACTAAAATAAACACAATGAATTTATTACTCTTAATTTTCTTGCTACTTCAGGATTTAATGATCTCCTCCAGCTAGACTTGGGTTCTTATTAAGGCTAACTATTTCAAGTAATTTATTAAAAATAATAATTTAAAGTTATGTCCAAATAACCAACTTTTATAAATAAATTTATAATTTTGAAATTATAGCATAACTTTATCATGCTGTGTCACTCTCAGAATGATGACACTCCTTATAGTGTTTCTATATTGATGAGCACTGCAGAAGTCAGACATGCATTATTCATCAGAGACAACTTCATGACTGTTTTCTTACTGAATATCTCACTTATGAACATTGGGTCAAGCACGCAGCAGGATATACCTCTGACAAACTCTCTGTCATAATGCATTTGCCCATCTCAAGACCAGAAGGAAGATCAGTAAATCCACCCAAGGCTAGAGGCTATTACCTCAGATGTTTGCTGTAGGCATAGATCTCTAACACTTCGAGTAGCTTTGTATACCTTATAACTTCACATAGACACAGACAGACATGTATGTACACATGTAATATATATATATATATATATATATATATATATATTACAATATTACATGCATACAGGTATAATACATGTATGCAAGCATACATATCGACATATATACATGCATACATGTATACATAGCTACATATTTACATACTTCCATACCTACATACATATCTATGTCATATCTATATATTTATTTATAGAAGATCACAGGAAGTCAGGAGCCTTGTCTATCTCACTCTGTGTGGGATTCAGGGAAGAGTGAATATCAAGGCTGGACCACATTTAAGGACCCAAAAGTCTCTGAATCCTGGTAGTTCAGTTAACAAAGCAAGACTTTTCCCTGTAAATCAACTGGTGTTAATTTATCTGTTGGGAAGTGTTTTGGGTATGTATTTTTTGTGTGCATGTATAGTCATATTTAGCCACTGAATTGAATAATCTCAAACAGAACAAAATAACTCCTATCATTCATATATTTAGGTTGAGGGAAAATTATTTTCAACTGTTCCAAAATGTTCTGTTTTGGAATTAAAGATGTCTGAAAATGGCACAAAATATTATATCAACATTTCTAGTCTGTCTTTTGCTTTTATAGTCCTAAAATTAAGCAACTTCTTCTGTCTTGATTTCTGTAGAGGTGAAATACAATTTAAGCTACATTTTACCTATTTCTTTTGAAACCTAACATACATAGCATCTAGTAATGTAGACTGGGCAGATATCGACTCAATTTTTCACTTGTGAAGATTAGGGCTCAGGCATAGACCGGTTTACTGATGGCCAGAGGGAAACTAAGTTGAAAGAGACATTGGCTCCTAGTATGATGTTTGTCTCTGTTCCTAGCTCTCCCCTACATGCTTGTCAAGATTTTCATAAAGTATAAAGTTACCACCAAGAGACTTCACAATATTCTCAAGTCATATTAAGCATTTACTACTGGAATTTATAAACTATTCAACCTGAAAGAGGCTTTGGGGATTATTCAATTTGAAGTTTTCTACACTGAATCTGTAGAATATTGCTCCTCTGGGCTCATTAGTAATTGATGCTTCTCAGAAGGAAACATGTGATAGTTCTGTCAGATTTATTAAAGCTCAGAGGCAAGAAAGGTAAATTCTGTGAGGATATAGAGCATACACCGTACCTCAAACACGTTTGAATATAACATTTTGTTTTGTGTTTATCATGTTGAGAGTTGAAAAACATGTTTTAGGAAATGTGGGTCTAATTCAATAGAGTTTTCAGAAATTGAGAATGCTCTTACAAATTGAAGCCACAAAGAATAGTATAGACTATTACTCCACAACAGAGAAACTTCTCATTTATTGCTTCTCTTACCAAGCTGCACTTTTCACTGCAGATATCTGATAACCTACTTCTAACAGCACCAATTGTTTCCTTTGTGCCTGGCTTCATACGCTCAAAAATATGCAGTTGCAAATTTATCATTCTTGTTGTTGCATGATAACCCAGCAGGAGAGCGTACCACAAATTATTCACACACCCAGCTATTGCTAAGCACTTGAGCTCTTTTTTGTTTATTTTGTTTTCTCTCATTTTGTTTGCTTTTGGGAACACTGCTACTAGAATGATCACACATGTGTATACGTCTATATGAATATGTGCAAATATTTAGATATGTAGATATATAAATATGATGTAGATATATGTAGATACGGAGGTATGTAAATATGTAGTTATGTATGCATGTATACATGTCAATATGTATACATATATGTATAACATGTATGTATGTATACATATATACATGTATACGCAGACATACATATGTGTCTGTGTGAAGTTATAAAGTATACAAATCTACTCAAAGTGTTAGCGTTCCATGCCTACAGCAAACATCTGAGGTAATCACCTCAGTTTTGGGTGGATTTACTGATCTCCATCCAGTCTTGAGATGGGCAAATGAATTATGACAGAGAGTTTGTCATGGAGCAAAACCACTAACTCTATAGTCCCAAAGTGAAAGAGAAGAAGGGGAAGTTGTGATAAGATTCCATAACTCCTATCAGTGAATTGCCTCAGTGATCTGAAGACTTCATACAGGGCTCCAACTTTCAGTGATTCCACCCATTTCCAGAATTGCTCTCCTTGGAATCTGTGTTGCACACATGGACATTTGGAGAACAGAAAAGTCCAAATATCAAACAGCACTTTTAACCCATTTTCTGTTTTCACAATGTGTTTGTATAATAACCAATTATAAAATATAGAATGATAATAACGTATGGCTTATGATCAACTGGGATTGAATATGGTGTTTCTATTATTCACTGAGTGGCTCAGGTATGGGCTGGCATTAACTGGTGACTGACCTAAGCTGGTCTTGCCTAGACAGGGATAATCTACATCATTTAATGTCTATTGCCTTCTTCAGCAACACAATCAAGGCAATTTATTATGACACAGCAGATATAGGAGGGCACAATTAGATACAAAAATGGTTTTCATATTATTTTAATCGTGTAACAATCACAATTGTGGTTGAAAAGTCATTCAGAAAGATAAACCATTTGTGGAAATGCTGGAGAGTTTAAATTGTTTCTTAGTAGCTCAGAAAAATAATGGAAGGACATATAAAACTAGTACTACTTCATAAACTGCCATATATATTATCATCTGGGGAATGAATGAATGATACAAGCAATGATACTGGTCTGTAATTTCCCAGAAGTAGATTTAACAACCAACACTCAGTACTGGTTAAAACTTAGTCTTACTCCAAATGTTAACCATTGTCTTTTGCTTATTTTGCCATTTAAAATGACTGTTTGTGGGGCTGGAGGTCCTAGCTTTGTGGAAGAGTGCATGCTATAATGCCTGAGACTCTGGGTGTGCTCTCAGCACCACACACAATGCTCCCCATTCATCCTTTCTTCTTCTTTTTGGAATATGAAAATGTTAATACTGTACTTTCTTTAAAATTTCCATTTTATATACATTTACCTGAATTATTGTGTGACTGGGGACATTTTCTCTTTATCTGTCAATTTAAATACATTCTTATATGAAATCCTTTATAAACAATGTTTTTGATTTTTTATTTTGAATTTTCTGGATTTTACTCAGGATTTTGATCAAGTTGTATGGTTTTCATTTTTTTGTAGCGATATAGAGGAAGGATAGATACTCTTGTACGTGTATAAATGTCTAGTTCTCTCCTTCTTTGTTCGCTCCCTTCCCTCTTCTTGTTGATGTTTTATTCTCTTAATGACATCTTTGATGATAAAAAGCCACCCATCACTGTGTTAAACAGAGTCATTGTATTGACGTTCTGATGACACTGATGACACTGAGACACGTGTATGTTCTCTCAGTGAAATAGACATTTATTATTTGAGGAATCTTTATGGTTTAGCACTAAGGGTGAAATAGACCAAGAGAATTAAGCATCCAACTACTAATAAACTTGAGCAACATTGAAAAATCTCTCTCTCTTTTTTTTTTTTTAAACAGAAGAGCATGAACTACTTTTTGTATTAGTAGATTGAGTTTTAACCTGGGAACTATCAATAAGTTTTCAACATTATACATATATTGTCTTTGAGTTTCATCATTTAAAAACATTTTGTGATGTTAATATTTCTGCTTTTGTTTCTGTCCTGTTTTCCTTTTAGATACATCTAGATGTCTTACCTTGGGATGAAAAAACTGCGCTTTCATTATGTAAAAGGCTTTCTCTTTTCCAAAGTAATCTCTTTGAATTTTAACCTTCCTTACTAAAAATATATCCCATAATTATTATATCTTTTTTCACATATATTTTGTTCTATTCATTGAACACTTTTGACATTATTTATTTACTTAATATACTATAATAATTTATCTGAAAGATCTAGATATGAAGCAGATGAAAGTAAGAAACAAATGTACAAGTCATTAGACACTAAATAAAGGTTAGATTTGCATCATAATATAACTAGCTTAGACGATCATCTTGCACACTGGGAAACTATGCATTCCTATTTCCTGGTGCTCTTCAACATCAGCATTGCTTGCATTCGCCAAAGTATCTTTCCCTTGCAATTTTTCCCTTGAACTCTCACAAGTCTAAGAGTTACAGAATGTTATAAATCAGCCAAACGACTGACATTCCAAATTCAACCAGTTGGAGTTAGCAGAAATGTTTGGTAGAAAACGCAAAATAAAAAAGAAAGTGCGGAAAGCTAACAATCTGTACACATCACACAGTTATAGCTTAAGTTGCATAATTGTGTGCTTACCTAAAGAAACCAAGAAAAAAAGACAATGGTTAAATTTTCCTTGTAGAACAAGGAAAAAGAGAGATGAAGAGTGCAAGGTTCATGGTTGATGACAGACTGTTGTAGATAGCCCAGGTCTTGTATTTTGATGCTAATTACACTTTCCTAGGAGAGACTGCAGAGGAGGCGTGAAGCATTACACAGGTGACTTCTAGTGAACCTTCTGCCCACCTTAATTTGTAAAATAAAGGCTAGAGCCAGTGATTAGGCAGTAGAAGGGGAGGTGGAGAAATAAAGTTTGGTGGGAATAGAGAGAAGAAAGGATGATGGAGGAGGAGGAAGATGGCAGAGAAGATGACAGAGGAGCAGGAGGTGCAAGGACAAGTGTGTGTCTTGGAAAACCTGCAAGTTATAAGGGTCTCATAGCTGAGAAATAGAGTTGTGTAGTGGTGAATCTGCCCAATCTAGACATGCAGCTTATATTCATAATTATTGAGTTGTGGTTTCTTTGACTGGTCTTATTTGGGTTGGATATTTACAGCAACAACAGACAAGAGACTTGTCACCTGCTTCAGAACTTTTGTTTGCTTGTTTTTGTTTTGTCTTGTTTTGTTTTGTTTTTTGGGTAACCAGAAAGTTTCTGGTATTTAATAAACTTTGAAGCTGCAGATAATGCTGATAAGGTTATCCATGGCTTGAGGTCAGTATTTCCAGCTTGGTCAAGCATCAATTATGGCATATATAGCTTGATCACACTATCCCTTGTTGTCCTGGGAATACTTTTATTCCTGCTCATTGTATGAAAGCTTGTCTTAGCAATATCAACATACTGACAGCCAAAGTACATGACTTGAAACTGAAAATGGACCCCCAGACAGAGTTATTAATTTAATAGTTTGGCAAGCCAAGGACGGGTAACATTCTGTACACAGCCTTACCAATCTAAGACAGAAGTGCATTGCTTTTGATAATGCATATTCCATGACGGGTAGAAAAGGCATTCTTCTCAGGATGACTTAAGACAGGCTCAGTCTTGTTTATGAAATAAGAAGGGGGAAGATGTGGAGAGCTTTTGGGGCTGCTTAGCAGGAATCTGACATTGGCTAAAGACAAGGAAATAGTCTTCAGGCAGGAATCTGACATTAGGCTAGGACAAAGATATAGGCTTCAGGCATAAAAATGACTTTGGGCTTGGCAGGGAAGTAGGCTCAGATATTTTGGTCATCCTGATAAGCCCTGAGAAATAGTGATCACAGGAATGATCATGGAGCTTTGTTTATTGCCTTGCTTGTTCTTTGACTACTTGTGTTTATTGTCATGCTTGTTCCTTGACTATTTGCATCTATTGTATTGCTAGTTCCTCAACCTAGAACTGACCTTAATACTTGCATGCAATTAAAATGGTATAAAAGCAAAAGGGAGGAGGAGTGATAGAATAAGGGGTTTATGGGAGGCGGGAGATGGGGAAAGGTGATAACATCTGAAATGTAAATAAATAAAATATCCAATAATAAAAAAGAAGCCAAAATATAGCATTTTGCATTTGGTTCATTATTTGTCTTTCAGGAGTTGTTTTTTTCCTTAAGAGTAAAATGGAACATGGGAGTTGCCCTCAAAGGTTGCCTGGTTTTTGTATATCCCTGCAAATCTGGCCAAATACAGTGAAACGTTCTGAAACGTTCTTACTAAAGATCTGGATCTTTTGCAAGGAGCTTGTAGATAGGAATCCTCTTACTACTTAAAAACTAACAAATACAGAATGCATGTAGCAGTATTTAATTCCTTTATTGCCATTGACACTATTACAGTTATTACAATGCTGTTGTTAGTAGATTATGCTTGTAACTATTTATAGACTCTTACAATTTTTCAATGTTTGAGCCAGACGTTTTAATATCATTGTGTGTGTGTGCACACATGTGTATTTGCACATGCAGATGTGCATGTATGCATCTATAACTGTGGGTAAGAAATTATTCCATAAATCTCTAATTCCTAAATACAATTGACACTAATTTTTGAACATGCATACATTAATAAATTCATTTATTTATTTGTTTGTTTATTTATTTCTTACTTTTGTGTTTATGTATGTGGGAATACATATGTGGAGATCAGTGAACCACTTTCAGTATTCATTTCTCCTCTATGTGGCTACTAGGAAACTGGACACTGGACATCAAGGTTGAGATCAAGTGCTTTACTCACTAAGCCACTGTGCTGCACATGTACACACTGTCTTTTTTTTTTTTTTAACTAAAACAGAGCCTTTCTTTCACATCCAGGATTCCATAGTTGCCTGTGGTTCTTATTGTAAGGCTGAGGCTTTATCCCTTTAATGTCAGCATACCTATCATTGCTGTCTTTCTCCAGCTGATGTTTCCTTACAAATGCTATTATATAAATTGAGAAGGTAGTACTTATGTATTCTTGCTCTCGCTCCCTCTCCCTCTCCCTCTCCCTCTCCCTCTTCCTCTCTCTATGTGTGTCTGTCTGTCTCTCTCCCTCTCCCTCTCCCTCTCCCTCTCCCTCTCCCTCTCCCTCTCCCTCTCCCTCTCCCTCTCTCTCTCTCTCTCTCTCTCTCTCTCTCTCTCTCTCTCTCTCTGTGTGTGTGTGTGTGTGTAAGAGCAATTAATGAAAAATAACATTAATTTGAAATAGAGCAAAGAGGCATAGGTGTATATAGGAAGGTTTGGGGTAGGAAAGAAAATGGGTAGAGATATCATTATAATCTAAAAGTAATTTTTAAAAAATGTTGAACTGCTCTTAGTATTTCATACATGAGTGCCATATCTACTTTATTTCTACACCCTCCTACCCATCAAATTCATGCCAACATTTTCTTTAATTAATTATTATTGACATGTTCCTGGAAAAGACTGAGTCACCCTATTTCAACTGTCAATGATTGCCTCATCATAGGGGTGAAGCCTTGTGATATTGTTCTCGCTCATATGTGCACATCAACTAGTAATGCCATTGTGCTGGTCTTGTTTAATTATATTATTAATATTGGCACAGCAAACTCACTGTCAGAGAAGAGGGCTTATAAAGATAGTATCCTACAGCAGACCTACTCTTGTACTTACAGTCTTTCTGCTCCCTCTATCATGATGTTTCTGAACCTTTGGTACAGGTATTCTCATGCAGATATACCGAATGAGGCTGAGGATACCATGGTCAGTTGTTCTCTGTATTTTCATCAGTTGTGGATTACTTTAAAGTTCTCTGTCTATTGGAAAAACAATATTCTATTATGAGATTCAAGTATTTTAAATATAGTTAGAAATGGTACTGATTTAGCAGTGACAGTAATAGATTCTCCTCTAATATCCATAATTTCCTCAGCCATTTTTGGAGTTGGCTAAGATTACAATGTCAAAGATGATTTTGCTTCTATTGATTGTCTCAAGTCAAAACAGACAGTTGTTGCTTACTGTCAAGATATAAGTGTCACTACTGTACCTCTGGGATATACTTTTCTGTAATTTTTAAAAAGTCATTTATTCTCTTAAAAATTACTGTAAATATACAAAGTTGCTTTAACATCATATGTGTAATAATTCTGGTTCTGTATCTATGCATAACACACAATACATAATGGTATATTATGTATAATAACACATTGATTCTCTAGCTATATAAATGGATTTCTCAAGGAAGAAAATGCATAACTTAAATTGTTATTATTATTCTAGTGATTAGTTTGGTTGCATGGAAACAACGATTCATTATAATTTACTTGTGTGTGTACCTCATCCAGAAAAAATATACTCAATAACATATTCATACCAGGTTCATATATTAATATGTTTAACAATTTTACAAAATGATGCTAGTGAAATACTAACAGTAAAAACTGTATATTTGCTTGTGCAAGTGTTTTGGACATTAATATATTTAATATTTAATTTTAATAGTGGAAGCTCTTTTATATTTGGTAGAAACATTCTCTTAATCACATTTTGAATATTTATTATGAATTTCCTTATTATTGTTGTTGATCAAAGGAAGTACTTCTATTTAGGGCTGTGTTTATCTTAAGAGTAGCAATCATAGAATTATCCTTTCCGAAGTCAATAGTGACATTATGAAATTTTGAACTCCACCTCTCTGTACCCTTGTCTTATCACAGGAGAAATTCACCTGCCTGTACCCATTGTCTTCTCACAGGGAGAATTCCCATTGAGTAGAGCTGCCATTTGATTGTTCTTATTTTTTCAATCAGGCAAACTGTTTCACAATTTAGGTTCTCTCTGTCCAGCATTTAAAGAAGCTGGTGCACTTGCATGCTAAGCAGTAAATCTACAAGAAAACTGCCTATAAAGTCTCTTGCATGGTGCTTACTAAGATAGGCTTCTGCGAAATAGAAAATTTGACCTATATTGATTTTATGTCCTTTGAGAAATAGGTAGTGCGAGCTTGATTAATGAGCATTTCCCACCTCATTTATGTCCAAAATTTCTGCAATTGACATCTGAAAATCCGTGTACATTGTTCCAAGTAAATTATGTTGAGTGCCTTATCTGGTTGTGATGTCTCGTTGGCTTCAATGTTCAAGTATGTTTTTGACAGTGCAGACACCAGCCAGTGTGAAGAACAAACAAAAAGAATAGAAGCAACCAAAGCAAAGTAATTCAAACAAAAGTCAAAAATAGTGTAAGTATACTTTGAATTACAGACTATAGCTCTTTAAAATAGTTTCTGATCCCTTCATATTTTTTGTTTTGGACTACTGGATTCCTTAGTGATTTTTATTCTTATTTAAATGACATAAATAGTATCAATTATTTTAACCATACTAGTAGGAGAGTACTGGTTGTGTATCATTGTTTTAAGATGCAAATTGCATGCTCTATTTTTGTGGAGTTGTCTCCTTACATTTGTAGTACTACTAGCATGATAGAATCCTACAAATTTAAGCGATCACAGGATATATGACTGCCCATAGTTAGCCAGCATTATATTGTTGTATGCATATTTATTTTCCCCAAATATGTATTAAATATATGTTAGAATAGGAGTTGGAGAACATTCTCTATAATGTCCTAGCTATCTGATATGATAGGTTACTTTGCTCACTCTCTTTTGTAATAAAATTTCCTTTTTTGCAATTGTACCTTTAATATCATCCTTGATACCTGAAAAGTAGGCATGCTATGCTCCTGAAGAACTTTTAAGAATAGTGGTTTAACTTTGGTATAGGAATGTAGTTAACTGACTGTCTTGCTTGTCAACTTGACCCAGGCCAGAGTCAAATAGAAAGAGGAACTTCAATTGAGAAGAATACCTTCATCAAACAGCCTGCAGACAAATGTCTGGGGGACATTTTCTTGTCTGATAATTAATAGATGGGAGACCAACTCACTAAATGAATGGCCACTTTTTGACAGGGGGCCTAGGTGGTGTAAGAAACCAGGATGAGGAAGCTATGGGGAGCAAGCCAGTAATCAGCACTCCTGCCTGGAATATTTCTGTTCTTGCCTCAAGGTTCTGCTTCAGTTCCTCCCTTGAGTTCCATCACTGATGGACTATAACACACAAATGTAAGCCAAATAAACCCTTGCTTGCCTATTTGTTTTTGGTCAGTGTTTTTTAACCACAGCAACAAAAATCTATGTACAACTTTGACATCAGGTGTATTTGATCAATCTGAGATGTCCATGATTTCATTCTGATAAAATGCAGAACCATTCGCCTTCAGAGAGTGCACAGATAACAAACAGTATTTTCATCACTCATGTTCACTAGAAAAAAAATCAATAGAATGTTAGGCAGAAAATGGAAAATATTACCATAAGTAAGGACAAATTTTAATTTTCAGTAAAAGCATCCAAATGACCCAGATGTTAAAATTAGCAACAATTTAAAAAATGACTTTAAGATAACTGGAAGGCACATTGGAAATGATGGATTTCAGGGTAAAGAGATTAAGAGCTTTAGTGGATACAGTAAAACATGAGAAATCAAATTTAATTGGGATTAAATAGAACAATAGCGGTGGTGAATAGTAAATACAAAGATTAGAAAAAATATACCATGAAATTGGAATTCAAGGAAGGCTGTGAGGGGGAAACTCAGTGAGAAAAATACAGATTGTTATTAATATTTATGAAGTTTCATCTAAAATATTATCTCTAGACTTTTGGAAGATCTGTTGAACCAGAGTGGAACAAATAAATAATTGAACATGAATTGAGAAATCAATGTCTCAGTCAACCTTTGAATGATAACAGCAAAGAAAAGGTTTTAAACGTAGAAATAAAAACTGAATAAAACGGAGATCCGTAGCGTGCAAACAATCCAAGGTAAGCTCAGTGAGTCCCATACACAGCAAAGACATGGAAATATGATAAGACCTTTGTGAGGAGACGGTGTCAACAGGAAAGGGAAGAGGAGAGGAGAAAGAGGTGGGGTGGGAAATGACTAAAAATCACTATATATGTGCATAAAACTGTCAAAGACTGAAAAGTAGTCTTAAATTATTTTATTTCATATCTATATTTTATACAGATTGCGTTTTATATCTATATTTTATATAGATCATCTTTAATATAAAATGAAATAAAATTGCATATAACACACATATATATGTATATATTCATATATATGTATATATATATATATATATATACACACACACACACACACATATATATATACTGAGTTTGCATCATCCCTGCTTTCATTCTCGTCTCAATCCTAATAAGAACTTTCTCATCAGTCTCTGGAATCCACTAGAATGGCTCATTTACTGTACTCTAAGGGGATTTAGATGACTGCTAAGAGAGAACTTTTTATCTGGAATGCCTTTTACAGGTACACCTACCAGAAGAGATCTGGGTTACATGAATAAAAGTGGCGTTTAAGTTAAATCTTAATTTGTTAAGTGAATCTTAATGGAAAAGGAGAGCATGCTCCCTAGAGGAAATAGGCTAAGGGGTCATGGTAACAATAAACAGAGGCACAGCTTATGCAAACTAGCTAGACACAAAGCAGGCAGTCCCAGAGTCTCTTGTTAGGCATCAGAGGCGGCGCTTGTCAATCTCACTGTGCTTTCCACAACTGCCTTCCTAGTTGTAAGTGTCCAGGGATATGCGGAGTGGTACTGTAAGCTCAGCACATACCCTGCTGCCTGATCAATATCCCTTCAAACGGGTGCTCAGAGAAAATGCCATCTGAATTTTCCATTTGGAATCATAGCTCCTCTCCCAAGGGAAGCCTTGGATTCATGCTGCTAGATTAGAACTGTTATGATCGTGGAAATAATGTCACTCGCATAATCAAATGCAATTGAAGAGAAAATGTTCCAATTTAAACTGGACTCGAGCTGCTGTTTTATGCACTTATGCTTACAGCCTTTAATTTTTGCCCGTATGCTATGATGGACTGACTGACTTCTGCAATTTCGTTTTATTGGTAATTCGCTGTAACCTATTGTCTGTGCCATTATATCTGAAATGAAGAAAGAACAACCTACTTCATGTAACCTGATTATAACTAGCCATACTAGGCTCAGGTAATTAAAGGTGAATGATGATAATAGCATGCAAACTACTCTCACTGATGGGCCTGTGCTGAACTCCCAATGCTATGAGATTCCCTCTAAAAGGGAGACAGCAAAGTAAGTCTGCCCAGGGCCAGTGAAGGGCAGGGAATGCAAAGATGTACATTTGTAAACTTCCTTAACTCTTGCTGAATAGAATAGTTGATTGCAAAGCATATATTTCAATTCTGATGTCTTGATAAAATTTGTCTGCTGAAATTTTAAAAATTTTCTGTGCAGTAAAAGAACAGTTAGCTTAGAGATTGAAATGGCCAAGGCTTGAATCACTTTTGCATGGAAGGAAGTTGCTTTTATCTCCACTGGGGGCTTACTTTACATAGTCTGAAAATGGAGAGCTCAGCTCAGGTGGCAGGTATTTACAGGAATCATAGGTCATACGGAGAAAATCAGAGAAAGTTACCAGTTTGGGGGATCACATTACATTCCTTTCAACTGTAATTTATATGAATGTATAGATATATTCTACATGATCAAACCGGGCATAACATTCATTTCTGTAATACATAACAACCATAAATGTGAACTCATTATACCATAGACTTCACATTTCTGACTTGGAAAAATTTATATAGAACCTTTTAACATTCATTTCCAATCAAGATCTGTTAGACTTGACATTTCCAAACAAGTGCCCCGAAATAACTCATTTTCATTTTAAACAGTGAGGAAATTCTCATGGCTATTTGATTAACAGTTCTGAAAATGAAGTTGTTTACTGATCTAAACACAATTTATTCAACATTCTGAGATGCTCTTCACCAAGAAATCCAAAGATACTGGTTTCTGAAAGGATGTATTCCTTGATGGAAATTTCTGTTCTTCTGGGTAAAAGAAAGAAGGGCTCTCTATATTCCACACTGTGTGCTCTGGAGATAAATCACAAGGCTGAAACTTACTTCACATTTCCTTAACTAGGTCCCCAGGAATGACTACAATGAACCAGAGACAAATGTTTCTTTATCAATTAGTAGTGATGAGTTAGCAATCAAGGATTACACATTAGCTATTTCATTTCTCTAGAAGAATTAATTCTGAGGTCCACTATCAAGACAGGTAAAAAAATCAAAACAATGTTTACTTCTTAAGCACATTTATTTTAAAATTAAGTTTTATTGGTAGTACTTTTTCAGCTTAATCAATTGTAGTGAAATGTTTTCATCCTTTTACTGTCTGTATGTTATACTGTCAGTATACATCACTTGCCAATTATGGAAAATATTTATTTATTTGTAATGAGAATATTAAAATCCTTTTATATTTTTTTGCACTCCATTGTGAAATATTGTGAATTGTAGTTACCATCTGTGAAACAGAACATCTCAACTTAGAATACAGCCAGCTGCAGCTCTGTGGGCCTTAACAACCATTCCGTATCTCTTCCATCTTAATTCTCTGGAGCCTGCAGTGATAAGCATTCTGCTCACTGCACCCATAACCTCATTCTGCTTGGTTCTCTATGTGACTGAAATCATATAATATTTTCCTGCTATGCTTGGTTTGTTTTCCTTGACATGGTGATCTCCAGTTCTATCTGCATTGCTGCAAATGGCAAGAATCCAGCCTTTTAAGAACAGAATTGTCACACATAGGCCACTGTTTACCTGGCACCGAGCCATAATCTGAGTACTGTTAATGAACTTTTCTTAACGACACTATGAGATAAGTATTATTATTCTAGTTAAGTAGATAAAATTGAACCATATACACACCATTCAGGACATTGATTGAGCCATAATCTGAGTACTGTTAATGAACTTTTCTTAACGACACTATGAGATAAGTATTATTATTCTAGTTAAGTAGATAAAATTGAACCATATACACACCATTCAGGACATTGATTGCCAGAGATACTAATGGTAATAAGAGTTTGAACATGCAAATCATAGCATCTAAAAATTATAGAGTAAGGGCTAAATATGCCTATCACTTGCTTTTGTTTAGCCTGAAACTCTTTTCAAATGACTTAAAAAATCAAATATTTAATGACCCATGAAGTTGACTTTAAATCCCCAAATAAACTTCCATAAGGGAATTCTTTATAGCAAAGCTATATGCCTATTTTCCTGCTACAGTGGAATAGATAGATATTTACATTAAAATCTACCTGTGGTGATCTCATGACTGTGCATGGCTTCTTTCTGCATGAAACCCTCCCATAGACAGTTCCAATGCAACAATATTTTATATGCAGTATATGTTTTAATTCTCTCTGCATTGCTATAAATCAAATAGTTTTTGTGTTTATAGTAGTGTGTATGCCTAATGTCAAAACCAAACGAAAAAAAGTATGTACATTTGACATTATGTATTAAAAATACAGTAGAGTGTAGATTATTTTTTGTTAAATGGTTTAGGAGGAGTTAAAGTGGGAGGAGTAAGGAGAGGAAGAGGAAAAGGAAAAGGAGAATTGAGGAGAGGGGGAGAGAGCAAAGATGGAGGAGGATGAAGAGCCATGCAGGTATGGAGAGCAGTCCTGGGTAACAACTTATATTTAGGTTAACTAGTTGGGAAACACCTATAATTGTATGGGCATATTGTTATTGAGCATTACCAAACATATAAAGCCTTTGATTAATCTTTAAGCATTAGAGTCTCATTTTCTTACCGGGCCCACATGGATGGCGGGATGGCCTGGGCACTGCCCAGCCTTGTGGAAGATTGGCAGAGCCACCTCCCACACTGGAGTCAAATGGGTGGCAGGGTCGGTGTCTCTGATTGACTGAGCAGATGACCTGAGCTGTGCTTACGTCACTGCTGCTCGTGGCCACAGGCCTAGGCTAGTCGGGAATATGGCAGCTGATTAAGAAAAGCTAGATTGAATGCCGCCGATTTAAAATATCTCCCGTAACAAAATTGAGTACCAAAGTCCTTAGTATATAATTATATTATAGCTATTCTAAGGTATATACAGTACATTGGTATTAATAAACTAAATCCTTATCACAATGTCGCCAGAACAGAAAACAGTGATTAGAAAAATTACAAAATAAAACCGGAAAGCCTTGGCAGCAGAATATTCTCAAAAAATAAAAATGAGAGTATAGTTAAAGTGTCTGCAAGGCTCATGCTAGCCAAGCCCTGCCCACCACAAAAATTCGTTACCAATGATTGTCTAAAATATAAGTAATTGTAACACTCATAGAATTTTGTTTCTAGAGATAATAAATAATAGCTTAAAGTTATTCATGTATTTGTGAAAACCTTTAATGTAACATTTATAGATATTACAATTAAAACCAACAGTCAGTTAAAATTGAGATAAGTGATTTTGTTCCTTTACCTTGAATTATTTTATTTGTTTATTTATTTTTGAGTCAGGGTCTCATATATCTAAGGCTGGCCTCAAGCATGTGATGTGGCTAAACATTGTCTTGAATTTATGATCCTCTTGCCTCAATCCCTTGTGTCTCCCCATCCTGTTCTGTCACTCTGAGGTGGAGAGCAGGGTTCTGATGGCCATGAGTATGGTGGGTTAACCTCTGCAGACCACTGCACAGAGAGGAGTCTACTTTATTATCTCAGGGGTAGGGTATATAAGGACTTCTTTAGGGGTATGGGTGGAAAGGGATAATTGGTCACAACATCAAGCGAGTGGGAAGGGCTGACTGGTTATAATACAGCCCCTAATCATCATGTGGTATTTATAATACTGCACCTAATTATTATGTGAGCAAGAAGCCAGAGTGGATTGTGTGTGCTGAGTTATACAGCCTTGCAGAGAGCTCTGTACCAGGTGATTTTATGGACAAGGCCAGGCACCTGCGTTCAGGGACACTCTCCAGACAAAGTCAAGCAGCAAAGAGAAACAGAGACAGGGAAGCCCCTCTGAGAAAGGCTTAGGAAGCATTTTGGTCACAGAGGGTTCTTTCCATAATAACAAGGTTACCCAACACTCTTGAGTACTGAAACTACAGATTTATGTCATCACCCAGTCTATTTGATGCTGCGGACCAAACCTAAGGCACTGTGCATGCAAAGTAAAGCTGTAGCAATCACCCTATCACCCCGTACCTTCCTTGACTACTCAATAAATAGCCTTTGACTTTTGAAGACTCACTACTGTGTTTATAGTGGCTGAAGAACTAGCCTCAGTATATTGGTTGTACAGAAACTTATGGGCAGAGATAACACTTAAGAAATACATAATGCTCATTCTCTGAAACTTGAGTTGATACCTGGTAAGATTTACTGTAAAGACTTTGGTAAAAGTAATGGTACATATCTGCATAGATTTACAAAGTTTATGGAAATGTCAGTTGTAGATTTAAACAGAAAGTAAGCTTTGATACTTTTGTTTATATTATTTGCTAATGTGCATTATATAACAAATGACTGAATTTGCAAAGCGGCAAACTTTAACTAAATATAATTCTTTACATATCATTTAAATATCACCCCACTACATATCACTTAATTGCTCATGTTTTGCCATAATTTTTCAGTGCAGAGCCAGGTTTCTAGTTGTTCTATATGGAAAGGCTATCTTTTCTTTTTTGATCCTCATGGTATCATTTACAGAACATTAAGGTAAGACAACAAGTTACAATTCTCTGGAAAATGTATACCTATGTTGAATATTAAACACTACGTTAGCTCTTGAACAGATAAAACAAAACATGGAAATATTTGATCTCTGTCAGCATGTGTCACTGACCACTGTATGCGGAAACAAAATTATTAAGAATACTTTTTGAAATGAAAAGGTAGTTTTCCTTGATCAAATATACTTCATTCAACTTATTACATAATGCATGTTGTATATAAAAGGCATCCATCACACAAAATAAAAAATGGGTGAAATGAAAAAAAATTAAGTTCTATCTATATCATGTACATTTTTATTGATTATTTTATTTATTTACATTTCAAATGTTATTCCCATCCCAATTTCCCCTCCACCAGCCCCCTATTCCCTCCTCCTCCCCCTGCCTCTGTGAGGGTGTTCTCCCCACAGCCCACCCACTCCTGCCTCAGTGCCCTAGCATTCTGTTACCCTGGGTCATTGAGCCTCCACAGGACAAAGGGCCTCCCCTCCCAGTGATGGCAAATAAGATAATCCTCTGCTACATATTTAGCTGGAGCCAAGGGTTCCCCCATGTGTAGTCTTTGGTTGGTGGTTTAGTCCCTGGAAGTTTCGAGGTGTCTGGCTGGTTGATATTGTTGTTCTTCCTATGGGGTTGTAAACCCCTTCAGCTCCTACAGTCCTTGCCCTATCTTCTCCATTGTGGTCCCTGTACTTAGTCCAATATCTGGCTTTGCACATCCACATCTGTAATGGTCAGGCTCTGGCAGAGCCTCTCAGAGGACCACTATACCAGACTCCTGTCAGTAAGCACTTCTTGGCATCAGTAATTGTGTCTGGGTTTGTTGTCTGCATATGGGAGGGATCCCTAGGTGGGGCAGTCTCCTACCAAAAACAATGACTTCATAAAATTCGAAGGCAACTACATGGAACTTGAAAATATTCTGAGTGAGGTAACTAAGTCACAAAAGAACACATAAGGTATTTACTCACTCATAAGTGGATATTAGCCAAAAAGAAGCTTGGAATACCCATGATACAACTCACAGACCATATGAAACCCAAGAAGAAAGAAGATCATACCAAAGTGCAGATGCTACAGTCATACTAAGAAGGGGGAAGAAAATAATCTCTGGGAAGTAGAGGAAAATGCAAGGACAGAGAGTAAAGCAGAGACTGAAGGAAAGACTGTCTTTAAGCAACATTATTAAACACTGACTGACCTTAGGAATTTTGTCTTCACTAGTATAACTTAATGAAATCAAACAAACTAAAAATTTAAAGGCAAATATTGATAAGTGAAAACTAATTAGGTATAATTTTTAGTATGTTAAAAATAAATCACATTACTTGAAGCATAAATAATGAAAACAGTTTATAGCTTTCATGTTGGCAATGGTAATATTAATATTTCAACATCTACTTAACCATTCCACTGGAAGGTTTTGCCTATCCTTAAACTGGGATGGTCAGCATCTTATATCCAAAAATGTAAATACAGAGAAGAACAGAAACCTGCCATGTCTTCAGATGATAAATGCACACAATTAAAATCAGATTTTCACAGTTTGGTGCAATCTTCTGCGATACCTTGCCATGATCGTACATATTTTCAAAGAGAAAAATTCATAAAACCACAATGTAGGGTACCACAAAAAATGACACCAAGAACTCTGATGCTGATCTCCTGTTAATAAAAGATTAAAGTGATTAGAATTTTCTTATGACAGCCTCAGAATATAGGGAGAAAGTGGGAAGGATAGGAGAAATAAAGAATGCAACCAATTCAAATACTAGAATGGAGACCATTTTGCCAACATGGAAAATGGTAGAGTGGACTACATTGAGCCTGTGGAGAAAGAGTTGGTTACACATATTTAGTAGCTTCACAATCCAAATTACTTACACTGAATGGAATATTATTCTAGTTCGTGCTAAAATGTTAAATCTTGGAGCTACAGTGCTAAGATAAAGATACTTAGAGTAGTTACATTCCTGGAGACAGAAGACAGAATGGAAGTTATCATGGGCATTGGCAGTTTGAGAGTCTTGGGAAACTGTATAAATGGGAGGTTCAGAGGTAAAAGGAAACCTAAATATATCAGGAGGGACCAACTTTTATGTTAAGACTTTTTGAAAAAAATAAATGAAGAGCTGACCATGTGTAAGCAATGGAATTGTATCTTGCTTTGGCCAACTTGCAAAATCCACCAATGGAGGGCTATGTGATGAGTCTTACTGTTGTTCTTCTTCTCTTGAATAAAGCAAAACAGATTCAGAAGGGGTAGGAAGGCTGAAGAGAAAACATACTGAGGAATGTGGTAGTGTTCTTGCTTTACTGAACAGTGACTATGTACAGAATGTTAATTGGTAAACATGGGTTTTAGAAGTAAACATATTATTTTCTCCTTTAAGATTTCATAATCTAGGAAAAGAAAGATACATGGGTCTTACTACTGCTCCTGAGGATGAAGACCAACACTTTAAAAAATTCTTACCAATAGATTGGAAACAAGCATACTTTTGTTATTGTCTAACTTCTAGATACAAATTTTAAGTTTCCATTCTTGACACAGTGCCAAATTCTCAATTTTTCTGTAGCTCATTTGTACATGGTACTCACTTTAGGATAGATCTGCCCTTGGGTGTAGAATGTCTGGTTTTTGGAATTAATTCCCACATGAATATGTTGGAATCCCTTTGCTAACAGGTTTTGTCTGTTTCCATTGCGATATTTATTCATCCTATGCTGTTTAAGAAAAGAGGTAAAATATGAGCGGAGAAAACATAACTGTGAATACATACTTGAGGAACCATTGTCAGGGTACTAACGATGCTAGATATTCAATTAGGATTTGCTTGAATTATTAAAGGCATCCATGGAACTGTCTTAATCAGTAAGCAAGGAAGAAAATAAAACAATAAGCAAAAAATAGGTAAAATCCAAACCAGTAAGTAAATTAATCAGTAAGTATATAAATCAAAATTTTAGCCCATTAACACCCAGGTTAGTGAAAAAGGCAAATTTTAGTAAGAAACACTGACACACAGTAATCCTTTGTAAGTTTCTGTATTCAAAAGGAATAAAAATATGTTTTTACAGAATCATGAGTGTATGATGTTTCTCTATATTTGTTCATAGTATTTTACAGAAATATAAATTATTACTTCTTTTTTGTCTGAGATGAGCTTTCTAGTCTGAGATTCTCAATTGGAGAAGCAGGATTGGTGAAAATGGCTTAGCTGGTAGAGGTGCGTGTGAGCGAAGCTTGCCTACCTGAGCTTAAGCCTTGGTATCTCAAGATTGCAGTGAAGTACCTGCCTATGAGAATAACACTCTGAAGTCTACAGATGCACAGTGGAACAGGCACAGGCACACACAGGCAAATTCACACGCACAACCATGCACACCCACTCACACATATGCACAAACATGCACACATGCACACACTTGCACACACATGAACACATTAATACAATAATTAAATAAGGAAAATTACAAATTAAATCATGAACATTACAAAAATGACATGATTTTAAAATAGATTTCTCGAAGAAGAATCTCTTGCTCTCAGGGAAAAATCCCAAATGCAGTTAGAAGGATTCATGTTGTGTATATCTCAACTGCCTTTAATGCTAGCTTCATAGACTAAGATGCCCTCTTCTAGATTCTGAGCACTTGAACTCACATGTGCACACACTCACATACAGGCCCACACATATATTTAGATCTGTATGAAGCTTCCTGGCAGTCACCAGGTTAGAGGCATCAGTCTCATTCATAAGGGAGACATTGTGATGACCTGCTTCTGCCTTGTCTCACTTCCTAATACTATTGCTTTTGGTATTTAGTTTCAACACAAATGATGGAGGTATGAAGACTTTTAGACCAAGGGAAGCCTTTCTTGGAGCCATCACAAAGCTACATTATGGGTTTTCTTTCTTTCCTAGAAATCATAATAACCAAGGAGAAGACATGGAGATTAATGGCTGATTCTTAGTAGGAAAGAAAAGAAGTGGTTACTACATTTTGAGCTGATCTTTAAAGTAGCAGGTGAGCCAAATGCCACAAAAGTCCTTTGTAAAAGGAAAATAAACAACAACAACAACAACAAAAATCCACTTAAGTATCCTTAAAAATCTTTTCATCTGTTCTTCTTTCTGCTTGGTTTTATCTTTATCTCATTATGAGATTCACAAGTTCAAAAATTAGTTCTATTGCCTTTCAACATGTGCCCATGACGGTTCAAAACTCTGCTTTATAAATTCACATGCATATTTACACTCATATGTGCATATATATATATATATATGTATGTATACAAATGTGTATATATAGGCACACAGATGCATATATACATATATGTGTGAGTGCATTATACATTCATGCATGAATGTGTGTGTTTGTGTGTGTGTGTTTGCCTTGCTGGGGAAGATAATTCTCTATGCCCTTCAACATGTGATTTATTTTTTACAAGTCTATGATTATGTGGATGTTAAAAAATGTAGTTCTTGCAGAAAGCTAGGTGGTTCTTAGTTATTAATCAGATGTCTAGAAAGTATCCAGATTTGTTAAATAAAACTCATCCATATTAATGGTCAATACCATCTGTGAATTGAAATGGAAGATCTGTACCCAACCGAGCTGCTCACTGGAGAAGACTGAGAATGGAAACATAATTATCCAGTCTTTTACAGCAATAATTCAGTCCCGAATTTTTCTTAACTTTCAAATTGGGCTCAATTTTAATAAAACGAGTTTCCTGTTTTTCTAATACCATTCTAATACCTTAAGTCTGCACAATTGCTTTTTTTTTTTACATTTTGTTATTTAACATTAGCATACAAAGTATTAGGGATAATAAAAGTTATTTTTTCACCGAATGCATGTGAGTGAATTGTCCTCTCCCTGCTGCTTTCTCACCTTTACTTCCAGTCACAGTATGCTTCTCATGTCACACATACTCCATCACATTCTTCTCCAACCCCTTACTCAGCACACCCCTTAAAACTCTCTTTTACTTCTTTCCAGTAGTTTAGGCTTTGGCCATGAACACAAACATTTATGTGAACATTCACATTACACATGGTTGACATATGGGAGAGACCATGAATCTTTCTGGGCTTGGGATACCTTGATTAATGTGATACTTTTCTGTTCCATTCATTTTCCTAAAATTTTCATAAGTTAATTTTCCTTTACATCAGACTGAAGTTTTATTCTGTGTATACTCTACATCTTCTTTACCTATCCATTCTATGATGGATATCTGGGGTTGTTCCATTTCCTAGCTACTGTGAATAGTGCTTCCGTGTTCCTGAATGTATCTGTGTAGAGCATGGAGTTCTTTGTGCCAAGAGCAGAATAGCTAGATCATAATGCAGTTCTGTTTCTGATCTCTCCATGAACTCCAGACCCATTTCCATGAAAAGAAAAAAGACTTACTGGTTTATGCAAAATATCGATAAAGCTTTTCTTTTCTTCTGAAGCCATTTCATGCAGTCAGTTTCCAATGAAAACAAACTGAAGAGGTTATATAGACCATTAACTTTGAATTCTTCTGTTTATTTTACTAATGTTGTTCTCCATTAACTTCTTCCGAAATTAAGTGAAGAAGTTAGTGACAGTGACAGGCAGGGATATTTTCTGCCTTGTCAATTCAAATAAATCCTGACTTAGTAAATGACAAGTTCTATTGTCAGCAAGGATTAACATCTAGTGATGTGTGAAACAGGACCAGGGTATACAAATTACAAATACTGATAATAGTGTTTTAAAGAGTATTCTTAAGAAAGCCGCGATTTCTTTGGCATAATTTAAGCACACTTTTATAATTTCCTATCATTACAATTGATATTATTTGAATTGTATGACATGATCTTTTAGTCTTTAATAACCAAGTGTTTTGTAAATTTTTATTAAAAAAATCTTCATTCTTATTACTTAACCTACTGTATGCTTGAGGATAAGATGAAAGAAAAATTACTTACTACCCATCAAGGTAACATAATAGAAGGAAGGGAACATAAGATTACCTACTGCCCACATTGCAGGCATACAAAATGAGTGGCCAAGTATTTATTTCTTCATTGTTCTTCACCACAAAGAGAAGTCTGAGAAGGTTTTTCTTCCCTCAAATAATTTGCATAACTGAACTTATATAAAAGTAATTTAAAAAGAATGAGTGTGGATTTGAGTCAAAGGGGAAATGCAGGGATCTGAGAAGACTTGAGGAGGAGAAATTGCAATCAGAATATTTTGTATGAATAATAATTTCAACTTTTACAAAAGTGATTAAACTGTCTTCAAAGCTGCCTATCAGGGTCTGGAAATATGTGACTAGTAGTTCTTGCCTGGTAGTAATAAAACATGAAGTTACTGACCAAAGTCATTTTTATGAAATAAATGTTAAGAATAGTAAAATTTCAATTTATGAAGAAAAAAGTGTGATTTTTTGCCATTGTATGACTTGAATGTCTCCAGAGTCAAGCTGTTAGACTTCTTTCTTTCTTTCTTTCTTTCTTTCTTTCTTTCTTTCTTTCTTTCTTTCTTTCTTTCTTTCTTTCT
>NW_021604568.1:11648267-11648480 GCF_004785775.1 Grammomys surdaster | reverse complement strand
TCTTTCTTTCTTTCTTTCTTTCTTTCTTTCTTTCTTTCTTTCTTTCTCTCTCTCTCTCTCTCTCTCTCTCTCTCTCTCTCTCTCTCTCTTTCTTTCTTTCTTTCTTTCTTTCTTTCTGTCTTCTTCCCTCTCTCTCCCTCACTCCCTCCCCCCTCTCTCTCTTTCTTTCTTTCTTTCTTTCTTTCTTTCTTTCTTTCTTTCTTTCTTTCTTTC
>NW_021604568.1:11633432-11648257 GCF_004785775.1 Grammomys surdaster | reverse complement strand
TTCTTTCTTTCTTTCTTTCTTTCTTTCTTTCTTTCTTTCTTTCTTTCATATATGAACACGATCTAAATAATGGAATCACCAAATAATGTGGCCACAGAGTCCCAAATAGACATCTTTCATCACCAAATGAAATCTGTTTTCAGGAATGTGTTACATTTAATTGAGCTGTTGATCAAATTCAAATGGATCCCATGGGAATCCCAAACAAAGCTGGTTATTGCCAATTCTATTGGTTGCTCTCTATAAACTGATAGTAAGGCCCTGTTGCTTAAGATAACACCTGTACAACTCATTGAACATGGAGAAGTCACGCTGGTGCCTGCTTTGAGCATTCACCTCTACTAGTCACATACTGGAAGATACTCTGCATGGCACTAAAGGAGAAAAGTAGACACCAATCCACCTATAAAACCTTGTATCTACAATGATAACTTCCCTCCATCATGTGCTAGAGCAATAGTGGACCAAAGCTTGTGGGACTAACTAACCAGTATCTGACTGGATACAAGGCCCACTCCATGAAATGTCATCCATCACCAGCATGGTTCAAGTGGCCACTGAGATTATCTAAGATTATCTAAACCAGGGACCAAAGGGAAAACACCACCATTTTGCTAAAAAAAAAAAAATAGCAATATAATGATTCCAAATAACACTGTGCTATCCTCATAGATCTTTGCCATGCTTAGGCATCATCAGAGAAGCTTCCTCCTGTAGTAGATAAGTACAAATGCAGAGACCCAGAGTGAGACAATGTACATAGAGTGAAAACTCTTAGAACACTTAATCTTAAATGGGATATTTCCATCAGATGCTTCCCTTCAGGGCACAGGGAGCTCTGAGTTAGAGGAGGTGGGAAAGATTGTAAGAGCCAGAAGGGATGAGGTGCACCAAGGATACAAGGTCCTCTAACATAGTAGGACCAACACACATATGAACTTAGAGACTGTGGCACTATGCAAAGGGATGAGGGAGAAGTGGTCATGAAACTCTATCCCTAAACCAGAAAAAGAAAGGTTTGTCTTTTCCAATGAAGTCTCACTGGCATACAAATTACTCTAAGGACTAGGCTCGATGCCCAGCCATAGATGACCAAAACCCAACAAACTCAATGGAGTCTTTTGAGGTTCTTTGCCTCAAACATTTTTTTAAGGGCAGTTTTAAAATGTATTTATTTTAATTTTACAGGTCCTTTGTGGATATATTCTGGCTTCCAACTCTGTGTTCTTGTGAAATTATTATATGTGTGTGGTTGAAAGTGTGTGCGTCTGTATCCATATGTGTTTCTAGTGCCTTTTCATTGGCTATTTTGCTTCTGTTTGCTTCTTTTGTCTTATTCCAATGCATTCGCTTTGTCTCACCTTATCTCATCTCATGTTATTGATATTCTTTAGATGCATGTTTGTTCTCTAAGGTGTGTATTTATATGGATGAGGACATTGTAAGAATCTTGAAGGAGTTGAGAAAGGGAAAAGTGTATTTAAAATATATTATATAGAAGTCTATTTTCCAGAAGAAGAAAAACAATAAAAATATTATGTTTTAGACTAGGTCATATTTTTACATGATTGGCACAGGGGTTGACTTGGAAAGTCTGATGTTTTTCATTTGTGATTATTGATAGAGGTCAGTAGGTAGAAGAGTTGCATTAAATTAATTACCGTGACCTAAAAAAAATGAAGACAAGTTAACATGTATATCATTTACTTTCTTCAAATCAATACCAGAAGGCATTAGAGAATATTTAGCATTCAGTAAATTTGCATGAGACTGATCCCAAGTACTTCTTCTATCAAAGAGATTAAGTTCTAATTAAACATGAAATGGCCTTAGCAAGAATACAAGATGGAGGAATCAATGCCCTTCCTTCCAAGATGGAGGAAACCAAGTCTTCCCCTTGACACATCTACTCAACACTACAGGATCAAGCTCCTTTTTGTTTGTTGAATTGCCTTTGGTAAGAGTTTAGTTAAATCTCAGCACTCTGTGAAAGTTTCAATGCATTGACTTTCTCTTACCCTATTCTACATCTGAACAGGATTTAAGATTATAACAATCATCTTCTTTGTTCTGTAGTTTGTCACTTAGCTGAAGGAAACAATTCTACCATTTCCTTTCAGAGTTGAGGCACCTTCCCTGAGGGTTGTGAATCAGCATTGGGAATGGCTCTCTCAGATGATTGTGTGGCCACACTGTCTGCTGGGAGCTCAACAGCAATGTGGATTTGCCAACTTCAGCTGATTCTTACAGTTCTTTATGGCTGAGCCCCAGTGTAAGTGCCCAAGAAAACAAGGCAGAATTCATACTATCTTCTTTCACTTAATCTTAGAAGCCATATTATGTCACTTGCCTCATTAAACAGCCTGTCAGGATTAACCTTATGAAAAAGGTCATGAACACCACCATTTTACACTACCTGACAGAGCTATACAGTAGGTAAAACAAGTGGAGTGAAGAAAAGAAGCAAGATTACAATGAATTTCACCCAGACACAACTGAAAGGCTTTAGTTTTGAATTGAGTAACAAGTACTGAATCTTCAGATTACCCACCAACAAAAAGCACATTTAAACTACGGTAGGAATAGAAATAGTGTCATACTTTATGACTGTAATTTATGTTTGGGTATGGTTCATTTGTTAATTAAATAGATTCATTATTTGTCTTAGATGTTTTAAGGAGTTAGAATTTCATTTAATTACACACACACAGACAGTGTGGTTTACATAGTTTTCTTCCTGTCTTGCCTGCTTCCTCCCAGGGAGAGAATGAGCTTTCTTGCATCTCTGAGGTGACCTTTAGTATGAGACATTCAGCCTATGGTCTTAGTGCAAAGCCAAAAGAGGATCCTCTCAAACATCTTACACACACACACACGCACATGCACACGCACACGCACAGGTGCATGCACACATACAATACTGTTAATGGCTCTAGATTCCAGGTACAAACTCCTGGCTTTGTATGGTCCCAGAGGACTGCAAAGCTTGATTAGGGTCTGTAGTCCTGAGCTCCCTCTCTACTGTGTCCCTTGTGACACGTGCCTATCTAGGATGGGGAAAGGATTGTGGGAGGGGGTGACCAGGAGGGGGACAGTGAACAGGATGTAAAGTGAATAAGTAAAAATAGATAAATTAAATAAATAAATCAATAAATAACAAAAAATCAAGCAGCTTCCTCTGAGTACAAAGCCTCTCACTGACCATTTCTGCTTAAGCAGAGACCAAGTCCAGAGTTTTCTTTTCCTTAAATTGCTCTGCAGAGATACACAAAATGTCATCCAGATTGGGGATCCAACGATCAATAGTGGGAAAGATTGACAACATTATTATGTCTCTCTGTCTGTGCTGAGCAGGGACTGTGCTGGCCTTTAGAGCACTCATGGGTGGTCCTGTTGAGCTCAAGTTCTCTGCATCAGCAGGTTCCTCCAGAGCCAAGCTCTCATCCTGCCATCTCTTGGAAGAGTTGTCAGGAGGACAAAGGGTGTGCCAATGAATGTCCTGGAGCAAGACAGTAAAGCCCAGCTATGCCTTCCCAAAAGGGCCTGAAGCTAACCAGATATAGGTTTGACCCAATAAGAGACTTACCACACAGACAAGCCAGGTACACTTACGTCTTCAGAACACAACAGAATAAAACCTTTCAAAGCTATATGGGATGAGGAGGGAAAAGGCTTCATAACTAGATGCAAAGAGATGGTAGTGGGAAAGCAAGAAGTCAACAAGTAGCAAAGATCGATGCGATTGGAAGAAGCTTTTGGATGTAAGAGCTTCTGTAGACTAAAGCCCTTTACTGCCATTCTTTGGACATAATAATTATCAGCTAAGAAAGTTATACTTATCCACCTCATGCCCACTTTTTCAAAAGCTAAGCATCCAGGGAGGTTCTAAGGAACAGATGTACTTCATTCCAGTGTGCTTTTTAGGAAATGTACAGTTCCACCAGGCTGGTACCTTTTCCTGTTTCCAGTGGCAATTGCCAGAACTCTTTTTCACAAAGATGATGTTTTGCTTAGTTGTACTTCTCTTCTGCTTTAAGTCAAAGTTGCACACATTTCAACATTACCATCTGCTGTTCATTTTTAAACTTCTTAGGGGAGATAGGCAAACATTATAAATGCTAATCATGATAACAGCACTTGGGATGAGATCATCTACAGTTGCCCGGCAGTTCTGCCTTTATGTCAAAGGTTATGCTTTTACACCGTTCTCAGGGTAGTCTAATCAAATAATTGAATCAGAAATTCCTCCTATTTAAATTTGAAAGACTATTGTCTTCACATCCTAACTCAAGCTCCCATCTTTTCTATCACCGCTATAAAATGTAATCTTGTAGTTTAAACCTGAATCATTTCATACTAATTGAATAACTTTCTGGCCACTTTAGCAATTAATCAAAGTTCCATATTTAAGTGGGAAATTGAAATTTATGAAATAGGTAAAACCTGAAGAGACAAGTTGTAGAACTTCCAAACTTTGGATTGGAATTACATTTTCTTTTTAATGCAACTCGAGTTAGAAGTTTCGAGTCTGTATTTGTTTGTATTTTGAAAGAAGCATCCTGAAAAGGCAGAGGAGAAGGAGGCACACTTTTAGCAGATCTGTAAAGGCTGGTCAGAAATGTCATGAAAGACCACCAGGCTTTGATCCACTGTGCTCTAAACCACAGAAGGGATAATAGAAATCCAGGCACAGCAATAGGATGAAGGATGAGATTTATGAAATAAATAGTCAATGATAAGGGAGGTAATTTCTTTAGCATCAAAACTCTCAAAGCATGTTTATTGGCTGGATTGCTCTTTCAAACCCTTGAATCCTCTCCAGACATACATAGCTGCACTTTTCAGTCTCTATGCATTTCCTGAGAAGAAGTAACTAATTTGTTGCTTTTACTGATATGAAACATACTTTCTGTACGTCTGTCATCTTGATTACTCTTATTTTTGAGTTAGAAATTGGAGACAATGACTATGTCTTTTCTGTAAAGGAGATACTGGTCAAATATATCTGCAGCAATCGAAACTACAGAAACCCAAATGTGAAGGCTAGCCATACCAGCAAAACTCAAGGTCACTTTGAAGGTCCCTGACTTTTGGTTATATAAAATGATGTGTTACTCAACAACAACAACAACAAAAAATTGAGACATAGTCTACCATCCTTGATATAAAAGAGTGGGATTTATTTTATTGTACATGTGAGAAAAGGTAGCTTATAACTATTTTGTAGTGTATTCATGATGCCTTTCTTATTTTGAAATGTTTTTAGATTTCCAGAAGAGTACCAAACCCTGGAGATTGTGCAGGCCATTCAGTCAGATTGCCAGAATGTTCTCATCCTACAAAATAACAACAGATTTATTTAAAAGTAAGAGATTGACATTAGTGCCATCTCATATACTGGGTATTTATAACTTTTTCATTAATTATTTGGCTCATTAAGGAGTCAATACAAGATGGTGTGTTGCATTTTGACATTATGTCTTTGCTGATCTGTGAGATTTAGCCCTTTCTTTCCAGTTCAACTTTCCATCTGTATTTCAAAGAGTCAGCAAGCACATTGTTTCTCTGCTTGCCATAGCTCAATTAAAGCAAAAATTACCACAGGGTGAGATCTAAAAGAGAAAATCAGGGAAAAGAATTCATGAATATCTACTAGTTATTCCAAGTGTTTCCATTTGTGGACTGTACCCAACCCTGCTCGAAAAGTGACTAAGAAAACGCCATGGATTATCATTTGTGTGGAACCTGACTGTATCACATGTTATCAAAAGGAGTAGATGTTGTGTATAGCCCTTACCATGGGGTGTCATGCTAAAAGCTGAGCTACTTTAAATGACTATTTCTACTGGATCCGGGCATTCATATACCCTAATTATGTTTAACAGGAAAGAAAATGGTCTCTCTTGTTTATTTAATAAGAATTGGTGAATAATTTATTATGCATATTTTTTGACATCAGACGTCATGTCCTGGTGCTGGCGAATAGACACATTGACACTCCTTTTCTCTCCATTTACAATTGGGCCTTGAAACAGGGTGGACCCATGGCACAGGGCATAAAGATAAAATAGGATTTTAGTTTTGCCTTCATTAAAGCCAGAAAAAAAGGTCAAAGGAATACGAAGCCCTGAGAGCAACCTTATAATTTCAAACCACTTTAAAAACTGAGGTCTGAATGGGTAAATGGCTTAAGGCCTAAACTAGTAAACAGCAGGCTCCTCCCAGGATCACAGGATTGTAGCAGGAAAGTCCATTTCCTTTCCTCATATTTCCCCCTAAAATTACAGCAACAGAATAAAAAGCTGGCCCCAGGAAGCACTGACCATCTAAGACAGTTTCCACATGACTCTTCCTGAAGGAGATGACCCTTTTTGACGTCTGATCTTATTTTCTTCCCCTGTTTTTACCAGGTTACTGAAATGTCCTAGTTATCTAGTTCCTGACGTACTTCGAGACATTATTCACAGGACAGTGTGTCTCAGGTTAAGGCATACATTATAGACCTTGTAGAAATTCTGATTCTGTTCATCTGGGAAAGGTGAAAAGTCTCCTGAAGCATATACTGAAGACTCAGAGTCACGCTACCTGTTAGTATAAGTCTTAACCCAGTGACCTCACATTCAGGGGCCAGGCAACTTCTACATCGTTACTGAGGCAACCACTCCCAGAATTCACCTGTCTCGCTCACCTGCACCTGGGAAGTTACAAGTCATCACCCACTTAAATATTTGGGACGGCCCCAATCTCTCTCTCTCTCTCTTCCTCTTCTCTTTGCTTCCTCCGCCACTTCTCCCGCTCCTCTCTCCCGCCCCCCTCCCTAAATAAACCTCTTCCCGTGGAACCGGGTCGACCTCGTGTTGTCTGTCCAAACTGCACCGGAATCTTACACTACCAATGTATCTTCATGTTTTTGTTTGTTTATATAAACTTTGCTGTTGGATGAGCAATAGTTTATTCTCCAAAGGCTTGGTGACTGAGGCTTAGGTTAGGGTCCTTGAGGAGCACATGGCATTGTGAACCCCTTCCTCCCAGCATGTAGCCCTACTCTGAGTCATTAAGCAGCCGCTGGAGTTAGAGGAGCACTCAAACCCACCTAGCTAGTCTGCTTTGGCCACAAATTGTTTTTGTAATCAGTAGCATTTTTTTTTTTTAACCTCAGAAAAGAAGCAGGTGACCACCAGAGGCAAAGTGTCATGTCAGGGTCAAACTTCAGGTTAATCTATAACACTCGTATGATTTGTGTTCACAAGGCCTGTTACTAAAGTACCTGCTACTCAAACCCCAAAGGCTTTTGGCCATCTACTGTGAGCACGTGAAAAAATGTTTAGCTTTCCTTGTTTACAGATTAGATATTTGCTGATCGCTGATATGCTTTTCTGTTAAGACACCTTAGAAAGACTCAAAGATAGGTAAGTATAAGGTAGAGTGAAATTCTTCCCCATGTCACTGCATATAAACAGAAGATTCTGAGTTTAAGTGCCCAGTCTCACCAAAAACTGGATGCAAATGTGCCCACAATGTACACTTTCCTCAAAATCTTTGTGCTTTGAACATTTACATTTAAAAAGTAAAGCTCAGAGGATACTTTTTTCTTTTCTTTTTATATAGAATTATTAGTCCTATATACTTGGCTAAATAAAAAAAGTATAATTTTTAACAACTTTTTTTTTTAAATTGAAAAGAAAAAAGATACGAGTAGAGAAACCTATCCCTTAGATATAATGAGGTTTGGGTTCAATTCATGAACTGAGGTTAAATAACCTTAAACTCGTAACTAAAATTACTCTACAGAGAATGTGGGTCATGATAAACTTCAAAGTTGATGTAACAGCCTTTTATTATGCCTGAAACCAACCCTCTTGAGACATTGTCAAATGTTAAGCGGTGACACTAGAGAGTAAATAGGAATATGACAAAGACCCTGAAGGTTTTTCATATATCTTGGCCTGGTAAGTACGTGGTTAAGCACTGTGGAGTATAAAATGTTCTTTATTGTAATTTTTTGACTCTTCCTTTCAGAGTTCTGAAGTCATGGTGTAGCTGTTTTCTAATAAAAATAAAACCTCTCTTTACAAATGTTATTCATAGTCAAGTCTTGGCTCATAGCTACGCTTTGCCAGACCTTGCTGTAGTGGGAAGAACTCCAATCTGGGAGAAGCACACAGGCAACAGAGGTGTGAACCACAGCTTTACAGCCAGACTTACTGAGAAATAACCTTGGGCTAGGTGCATTGTGTATCTTTAAGCACTGTTTCTTCAGGTAAAATATTGAGATTTTCTTCATTTGCTGAGATTGTTGGTCAAATACGGCGTGGAGGCTTTTAAAATTAGTTGGGGGGAATTTTCAGAACAACTTAAAATCCTAAGGAGATATTATTTTACTGCTGGGCTTTTGAGTCAAAGCATAAGATTTCACAGTGAAAAGAAGGAATTGCTTTCTAGTTCCAGAAGCACCCTGCAATCAGATGAACAGCTCCCTCCCACAGCCTCTCTGCTCTTGTAAGGTCTCTTTCTTGTCTTTGTTACCCAGGTTGGCTTGAGATGCAGGGTCTACTCTCCATGAGAGGCCTCTAGAAAGCACACAGACTTCTCTATGCATTTGAGAACTGCCATGACCATAGAGCAGTTTCCTTTCCTGCCTGTATTTTTGGATGACAACAGCAGGCATTCCGCATGCTGTGATTGCAGCTGCCAGCACAGGCTGGTTAAGCCCCTGTGTAGAGATGAAGGTGAGGGAAATAATAGCTGACAGGAAAGCTTTTTGAAGGCCACAGTTTGCTCTTGATTACTGCTTCTCTTTCCCTTAGGGAGCAGCTAGGGGTCTATTAGGCCTTGTGGGGCAAGGCATAAGGCAGATTCTTCCATCCATCCATCGCCCCCCCCCCACCCCACCTTCCCCTCTAGCACCATCCCTGTTAGTAAAAGGGCCATCTCCTTCAGGAAGAGGTATGTGGAAACTGTCTTAGAAGGTCAGTGCTTCCTGGGACCAGCACTTTACTCTGTTGATGTATTTTTAGGGAAAATATGAGGAAAGGAAATGGACTTTCCTGCTACAATCCTGTGATCCTGGGAGGAGCCTGCTATTTACTAGTCTAGGCCTTAAACCATTTACCCATTCAGACCTCAGTTTTTAAAGTGGTTTGAAATTATAAGGTTGCTTTCAACTCTTCATATTTCTTTGACCTTTTTTCAGGCTTTAAAGAAGGCAAAACTAAAATCCTATTTTATCTTTATGCTCTGTGCCATGGGTCCACCCTGTTTCAAGGCCCAATTGTAAATGGAGAGAAAAGGAGTGTCAATGTGTCTATTCACCAGCACCAGGACAAGACATCTGATGAATTAGAAATCTGACATTCTGATCTCTGGGCTGGAGGGCTGAAAACAAACCAGGTTGTCACAGGTAACCACACTCTTGCTGTCATCCTGGTTCAACCAGACAGAGCCAGAATCATACAGGGAAACAGTACATTCAAGTTAGTACCTGCCTCTCTATGGCTTTGAATGTACTGTTAGGAAAATAAAGATTACACCTCTTCTCCTTAACTCTAAGGATACTCTCTATTGAAATTCATGGCAGAAAGATTGCAGAACATGGGTCCTGGTTTGAAGGAGTCCATAGTTACTTGGTAATCATATCCATCTACAGCACATTCACATGGCCATTTTTTCCTCTGATCCCTGTCTTCCATGTCTACTATCTCTTGTGTCTCTATGACTCAATAGAACCTATCAGCTGTAGTTCTCAGTGCCTTACTTTGCATTTGTGTTCCAATGGACTATCATCATAACCAGCAGCTCAACCTCCATGAAGTTCCCTAATATTAATAAAACCTGTTCATACTGGCTCTTGCCGAAGGATTTCACCCATGCTCCTACAGTATGCCTTTAAAAAAATAGGCATAATACAGCAAGTGACATTTTATTTTTATAAAACAAATAGAATAAATCCTAATTCAAGTAGCACAACAGAGGACTGAGGGATGAAATTCTAGCATCTGATAAATGCTAGATCAAAAAAAGGCAAGATGCAAAGTTAAAACCCACCTTACTTCTCATGTCTATGGTGAATGTATTTATTGGTGAATTTTAAGTCTATATCCAAAAATCTCTTAAGACTGCGGCTTCTAAGGCATAATTGAAGCAGTCTGTCTTAAGGGTGAGTGGATTCAAGCTCCAGCCAATGAATTTCCGGTTCTCCCCTGAACACTTTCACTAAGCTTCATGAATTTGTGCTTTCATTTATGTTAAATATTAATATTTTTATTATTGTTGTGTGTATATGATGTGTATCCATACATGCCTGTGTGAGCATGCTCATTCGTGTGACTTCATGACACAAATGTGTGGAGATCAGAGAACAAACCCTGGTGCCAGTCTCCACAATCCGCATTGTTTGAGACAAGCTCTCTTTGTGGTTGTCCACTGTATGTGCCTAGCTAGCTGTCTCTGAGGCTTTGGGAATTCTCTCGTTGGCCTTTCCTCTTGTATTAGTAGCACTGGGTAAAGTGTAGAGATTTGCGTGTGTTCATGAAATTCAAATCTAGGCCCTCATGTGTGTGTGCCATGTCTTTACTAACTGAGCCAACTTCCCAGACCATCGTCTGTGTTTTCTTCAGAATACCGTCTATTTTATTTCTAGATGTTTATTTCTTGTTTAATCTATTTCTTTTTTCTCTATTTCTTGTTTTTAGGATTCCATTTTATTAGGACATTATGGCTTTTTGCCAATAGTATGCTCTTCTCCACCTGAGGATAGAGAGTTCCCAGTGGCTAAATTAATCAGATTTAACTTATAAAAAATCAATGAGATTATGAGCCACTTCCTTTCTGATTATGCCTAATTAATCAGTTAACCAATGCGTAATTTTAACAAAAAATGTCATCGTAGTGTAATACTAATTTATAGATTTCTCTTGACCCTTGCTTATCAAAATATCATGATAGTTTTATAATGTCAACACCTTTTTACTTTAAATTACTTTTATTAATGAGTATTACCAGAACAAATTTTATACTCTTGCACATACAAATTTTATCACTTATTATTTAATGTAAAGCCATAATGAGGGTCTTAGTTATGGTGGCTTTTCCTTAGTATTTCTTTTGGGATGAAATGATGACATTCATCTCACCGAAGTAAATTATGCACATTCCTAAATTCTCTTATATAATGCTATAGTGTTCACTTAATTTTTTGTTATGAATCTTGATTTTGTTTCTTTTTTTTAAGTTGTTGACCACAGTTGTTATGTGGTGTATATCTGTCTTATTATTTTTAAAATTTGACACATTAATTTTAGGAACAATTTAATAAATTAGCTTCTTTTTCTCTATCAACAGTTATACTCAAGTGAATATAGGAGAATATTTGTGAGTGGAGATGTGGCTTTGATTTTTAATTTTCTTAATTTTTAAAAATTCATTTACCTATCATGTGTGTGTGTTCACAGAGGAGCAAACATGTAGAGGTCAGAAGACAACTTTCAAGAGTCAGTTTCCTTCTTCACTGTAAGGGTTCCTAGGATTAAACTCAGGTTGTCAGGTTTGGCAGCAAGTGCCTTTACTGACTGAGCCTTCTCACTGGCTTGTAAATGTTCCTGAAAGATTGTGCATGTGGACAGATAACAAATATCTTTGGGGTTTTTTCTTATTAACTGAAAGGGATAAAAGTCTTTGTGAATCCAGACAATTTGCCAGAAGCTCATGGTTGTATTCTGTAGAAGTCTGATGATGTAATCTTGTAAGACTCATGGATGTAGACACTGACTCACAGGTTTTTTTTTTTAAAAAAACATAATTTGACTGTAGATGTCAATCAAAATGGACAGATGTTATAGTTCATAAATGAAGTAGTCCTACTTGGTATGGGAGAATACCTTGATTTTTGCTTTCTTATATAGTGGCTGTTTTGTATTTGTATCTCAGTATGATAAAATGCTTTATGTGTCAAGTTGCTGAAAACATGTTTTACTATAGATGCAAAAGCAATGAAGATTGAAGCAAACCTTAGAAATAACTGGCTTTCACAATGGCTAAGTGTGGAGTTGGAGTTTACAGAGCAGAGTCTTCATCTGGCCATTGATACCATCCCAAGACATACACTGAATTTCCTTTGATCCTCACATGCTTAACAACTCCAGAGGAATCTTCTCATGTTTGAAAATCAGATGGCAAAGCATTTTGAAGTGTGCTAATTGCTGGTGTGGGGTGGGAGGAGGCTAGGGGTGGGACAGAGTGGTTGTTGTTCCTTTTTTTCCTGCATCTTTTTGCCTCTTCATTGTTCTGTACTATTGAATAGCAAGGAAGAACTTAAACAATTTGTTTAGGAAACTCCTTAATTTAAAAAATTTTTTTATTGATTCGTTGTTAATTTTACATCATGAACTACAATCTCACTCATCTCCTCGTAGGTTCATATCCATCCTTGCAACCCCTTCAAAAGAAAATAAAAAACAAAAATAAACAAAACAAAGGATAGAAAATATATCATCGAGGAAGCCATAGTGTCTCACAGTGTGTCACAAAGAATACCCTTTCGTCCATACTTCTTGACTTGTTAAAGCTCATTGCAATGAGTCATTGGTCTGGTTCAAGGTCTCTGGCTTTTGCTATGCCAGCACAATTGAATCCTCATTGGGACTCCTCCCAGTTATCCTGTTGTTGTACTGTGTCATGGCTATCCTGCAACTTTGGATCTGCAGGACCTGCTCTTTCACCTGCTCCAGCAGTTCATAGATAGATAGGTAGACGTTGGGGTGAGCCAAGTAAAAGCCCTGGATCTGGGCCTCAGTGATAGCTGAGCTGATCAGCCTGCCAGCTCTCCTGTACCCGCACAACCAGGGCAAGCTCTCCAGTACTGCCCTGGCTAGTTTACCCAATGTAGGTAGGCCACAGAGCTGGCAGGTTTCTGGGTGTCCTCCTCTGCCTGTGCTACATGGCTTCCAGAGAGCCTCTGTTTGTCTACAGCCTGTCTGTGCTCTGTGCGCTTTCCTCTGGGTGTCCTCAACTCATGCGTACTGGTCTCTGAGCATCTTTTCCAACACATGTTTTGTGAGGCATGGCAGTATGCTGGACTCTGGGTGTACCAGGAAGCTCATTTTATAATGAATTCTACTAATGGTGATTTTTGTTTCTATCTTTTCTCATTTACTTCAGAGCTTTTTTAACCTTCCCCTTTTTCTAAGCAATCACTTAACTTCATTGAGTTACTCATAGTGGACTTCATTTAACATGGGTTTGTTTTGTAGTTGAAGTAGGAAAACACACTGTAGTCAATGATAATTATGTTATCATAGCCAGGATAGTGCATGAAATATTTGGTCTATCCTTGTGCTTCTTACTGATGGTAGAGGCTTCAAGAGAAGTTCGATCTTGGATTGATTCTGCTTCAGTCTGGATTTTAGTTGAAATTCTTTTCTCTTTCATTAAATACTAATTTATATTGGTTGGCATCCTATACATGCTTTAGAAGTTTACCCTTAAAACAGATTTTGGTTTCCCTCTGTGCCATTTCTAGAACTAAAGCAAGTCACTTGATATAAAGTCCTATTTATGGGCAAGAGCACCAATGCTTACTGTTTTCTTTTCTCCATAATCTTGTAGACAAAGCTGAGTCTCAAACTGTGACCTCAGCAGCCTAGGCAAACTCTTGCATAAATTCAAAACTAGTTTTATTTTCTTTGTTGTGTAGGGAAACAAAATCTTCCATGTGTTTACTTACATTCATCACTTTAAAAGGCAACACTGGCTGGCTGTTTCCTCTTAGATAAGGTAATTTGCAGCCCTCGCCCTGCTCTTTTTCACTGTGAATCAAGGAAGTCAATAGTGGAAGGGGGCTGTGTCACTTCTAGCCCTTGAGTTTGATTTATGTTCTGTGGAGTCCGGATTCAGTAATTCTTCAATGTGATGTATACACAGTTGGTCCAATTGAATTTTCTCTAGTATGAAATTTACTGAATGTTCGTGCTGGCTTTGGAGGATCACTTTATTGCTCTCTAATAAAATAGTAAATGTAGAAATGGGATCTGGATTAGATTATATCACATTGAAAAGACTGAGGACAATATTTCCCATAGGGAGAAACATGTTTAAATTCAGCAGACTGCGCTAGTCAAATGGGCGCACAGCAGTGTTGGTGGGTAGGCTGTGGTGCTTTTTCTGATCATTGAGCTATCTGCTCAACAATGATCTCCTACTAGACAAGCGCATGCCTAGCAGTCTGTCTACCTGCAGTCATTTATACATTTCTTTCTGACATGTTTCTAGGACCTGTGTGGATAGACCTTGCTTCATGTTGCTTTAAACAATACCTTTCTCTGATCTTTCTACTCATTCTGCTTTTTCAGGTCATAATTTCTTCTGATTTCCTCAGGTATATACATTCTTTAAATTAATCTCCTAATCCTCAAAAAGCTTGTAGAGGCTTTGTTTTCTGGATAATAATTATTGAGAAAGAATGTCATGTTGATATGTAGAAATATCAGAAATACTGGACAGAGGAAAATCCATTTGATACCACTAGAAAGGAACATAAAAAGCACTTAAGAGGAGTGCATGCTATGAGGGATGTGCCTAGTAGAATTCTCTGTTGGAACCTGGTTTCCTAGATACTTGAGTATAGCCTAGGTATTATAAGTATTGCTGGGCAATGGTCCACACCTTTAATCCCAGTACTTGGGAGGCAGAGGGAGGCAGATTTCTGGGTTTGAAGCCAGCTTGGACTACAGAGTGAGTTCCAGGACAGCCAGAGCTATACCTAGAAACCTTGTCTTGAAAAACAAGAAGAAGAAGAAGAAGAAGAAGAAGAAGAAGAAGAAGAAGAAGAA
>NW_021604568.1:11614914-11633422 GCF_004785775.1 Grammomys surdaster | reverse complement strand
AAGAAGAAGAAGAAGAAGAAGAAGAAGAAGAAGAAGAAGAAGAAGAAGGAGAAGAAGAAGAAGAAGAAGAACAACAACAACAACAACAAAGTATTATAAGTATTTACTATGCTTAATTGTGATTTGTTGAGAGAAAGAAGACAAAGAGAAGGGTTGAGGAATGAAACTGTAAGGATAAAGAGGCTCAAAGGAAACCTCTTCATTTTTCCAATCTTAGCCTTACATTGTGCTTTGAGAAACTTTAAATTCTTACAGTTTGTTGCTCATGGAAACTACCCTTATGTTTCCTACTTTCCATTTGTAGTTTACTCATCCCTATGACTGTAAAAGATGAAAGTATGACATTCGGTTGTAAGAGAAGCATTGTTCTGTTTGATCATTTAGACATAGCGTGGTACCCACTACAAATGCAATGAGACAGGCTATTCATTTGCTTTATCATTGATCCTTTATTAATTAATAGAAGATTATTGAGAATCTGGTTATATAAGGACCAGTCATCCTAAATTCTGTCATTTGATGTCATTTTCTGTCATGTGATGCTTATTCATATCGTATTATTAATTTTTTACTGAATCGATATATAAACCTCTGTTTAGGTAAATAAACCATATTGAAGAAGGTAGTTGTGCATATGAAAGAGAGCAAGGAGGTGTATACGGTAAAGTTTGGAAGGAAGGAAGGAGGGAAGAAAAGGGGAAAATGATGTAATTATTATCTCAAAAATAAAAATAAAAGAAATAATTTTACATAAAAAAGTTCATGGTAAGTATTATATAGAAAATTAGGAGATCTTTAGGAAGATACAATGAGTCTTGAAAGTATTTTTTGTATGGACAGTTTCCAGAGAGGTTTATGCTGTATTTTAAGAAGTGTACATGAAAAATCCCTAAGGAAATCAGGAGATAGAAGACAGAAAAGAGGCACATTTGGACCACAGTCTGTGCTGTATTACAGTGATGAAGCCAACACAAGAGAGAGAAACAGAGTTCAGAGACTGACCAAATTCAGATACCTCTAAGCTATTATAAGGGCTATTTCTAGGATTACCTGAGGAACCTTTGGAATGAGTGTTATAATCAGATCCAGTTGGGTGTGCTGGCTCAAGATTAGATAGATTGTATGTAAAAGAGTCTTCAAAACCAAATTGTTAGGAATTTACTGGCTTTGATCAAGGTTGCCTTTCCTCAGGAAGTCAATATTTAAAGCAACATTCTGTAATTAAACAATAATAGTATATTAAATACATAAATATAAGATATTTCACACACATGTACAATAAAATTATCACATCATGATATTTAGAACTAAGTTTTACTACTTTATCCAGAATAGCATGAATATTTAAAAACAAAATGGGCAGAATATTAACAATTGACACCTTTTTCTCTTTCTTGAAAGAAGTAATGATTTCTGAGTCATAAAAGCTTTGAAGTATCTTTGAGGTCAGGCAAGAATTTACATGAAGGCCAATGTTCAGAAAATAGAGGTAGATTACCCTGGGATGGTATAGCTGGAAGTCAACACAGAAATTGGTTAGTGAACATCTTGTTCTCTAGTTCTCTGGACTTTATGCTAGACTGCACAAAGAACATAAAAGGACAAACTTCTGATGTAGATTTATTGAATTCTAGATAAAGTCTTGCTGTGGATTACCGTCCTGCTTTTCTTTGTAAGAACCACATGGGTTCTGTTGTTCTTATCTGAAGACAATGTTCTGCTAAAAGCAAGTTTGCTTGTGCTCATTGTTTAGCTAATAAATTAAGATTTGGTGGAATGTTTTGGGTATCTAGGGATCTAATATTGAGTTGTCTTTTAAAATTCTCATATGAAAAACTCTCCAAAGCTGATAGCATTTTATTTTGTGTTTCAGAGTCGAAGATACTAAGGCTTAGAGAATTATGTTAATTTTGAAAGTTACAAATAGTAATTGATAAGATCAAGTTATAAAGAGACATAGCTGATCTCAGAGTAGCCGCAAATAATGACCTAATCCCTAGAATTAGCTACTTGGTTGTAGGTTAGCTAGCTGGGTGCAGATGTAGATTCAGTTCTATTTCTTCTCTCAGGCTATGCAGAATATCTCCAGGAACTGAAGGAAAGACTGAAAGGAGAATAGATCTCTTCTCTCACCATCTATCAGCCTTCACTGAGTCATTTGTGGTTCTAGAAATTATTAAATAATGGGGGTTGCTGAACATCATCTTACACCTTCATCTCTGCTTCTTCCTGTCATAGCGGAAATGGTCCCACTATACCTTCCTTTTTTCACTCAACCTGAAGCACAATGCTATTTTTCTCCTAGCAGACAGAGACAAAGACTACTCTTATCCTGAGAATAATTCTGAGCAAGACATCAGGAAATTAACTCAAATATAAACCAGATACTTTTGAGAGATTCAGATTTTTTTTTAAGTTACAGAAGTCTTATTTTTATTGTTCACTATTTGTATTTATTTTGTCCATTCATGCTTTATTATTTTTACGATGCTAGGTGTAATTCTTTTCTTTCATTGTTTTTTTATTTTTTCATCATTTTTGATAGTCCAGTCTTATTCCCCTCCAAGTCTGCCCTCTGACTGTTCCACATCCTATACTTCTGCTTGCCTGTTTCTAAAAGGATGTCCCCACACAGCCCCACCCCACCAGACCTCTCCGCTCCCTGGAGTGGATTTGATTTTTTGGATGTTGGGAATCAGATCCAGGACTTTTGAATTCCTGGCAAGTGGTCTATTGGTCATATATATTCACGGGCTTTATCAGTTTTTGTTTGTTTTTTAATACCTTATTTACTTTTATTTTATGGATATGAATGATTGCCTGTATAAATGTGTGTTCATTGCATGCACATCTGGTGCTATGGAAGCTAAAAGAGGATGTGAGATTCCCTGGAATTGAAGTTTTAGGTGACTTTAAGTCCCTTTATATGGGCACTGGGAATTGAACCAGGTGTTCAGAAAGGAACCAATGTTCTTCGTTGTCCTTCAGAACTGGTTGTTTCTTTTAAACAAGAAATAAAAGTACTAGCTTTAAATGGATACCACTGGGAAAGAACCAGAAAAATAGTTATAGTAATTTTTTTATGAGCAGCAATTTATTATATCTCTGTCATAGTTTCATTTTCCAACAGATTAAGCTGACACATGATGTGACTAAGTAATTCAATTCATGTCTATCATTAAGTACTTATACAGGAACTCAAAACTAAGGCTGTCAGGAAAGTTTGATTTTAATTGGGGAACTATATACTTTTTTATGGTTCAAATTATTTATACATGGCAAGGCTAATCATGAGCGTAAAGTTGATCATGAAACCATTGAACTTGAAAATTCTATTTGAGTAAAAATACATAGTATAGCTCTATTTGTCAGACTTTGTTTTAGATATTATGGAACCTTAGAAGATACACAATTCCCAGTATGTGTCCAAATTAAAAAACACTCAGGTGGACAAAAGAAGGTACATAAATTTCTGTAGTGTGACAAGTTATAAGTGCCAAAGTAAATAATATACAAAAGTCTATGTATTCAGAGCAGTGAGAAGCATCTTCCACAGGGTATGCTAAAGGTATTTTGTGAGGAATGTGAGTTTGATTGACAATACTGTACAGGAAAATTCTGCGAAATCCTGCCTTGGGAGGTTATATTTTTATCCAAAGTAGTATCATGAAAAAAAAAATAAAGTTTGTGTACTTTGATTTCAATGCAGGGCAAAGGTGATCTGAGGTGATTCTGGAAGAAAAAGGGAGACTGGGTTATCTCCAAGAATTGATTGTTTGATCAGGGATCTGTGCTGGAGTTCAGTCAGCAATGACACTACCAAAGTCCCTTTTGTCATTTCTGAGGAAAAATTTTAAATTCTTCATAGAGCTATTTATAACCACTTACAGAGAAACTAGCATCACAGAAAAACATGATGAAAAAATGTGGGCATGGTTGTGTGACTTCCACATTGCCTTTCCCACTGTTATTATTTTCATTAGAAAAAAAAGAATTGTTGTCAAAAGCTGTGACTTCTGGATAAAACCTGTACAGGTCAACTAATAGCATGTCCAGCTTCTGTGCAAGATCTGCACGATATCAAGCCAGCACTAATGGCAACATGGTTTATTATTTAGTGCCACAGTGGCATGAATGTTATATGGTGACTAACCTTACTAATTAATTAATTAATTAGGTTATTTGAGTCATGTTCTACAGAAAGGAATTGCATGTCTGGCACTGTAATCCTAGTCAAAAATTCCATGGTTGCGGAGGTCATAAGGACATAACCTAAAACTTGCTACTGTTATTTTGCTAAATAGCCATGCTGTGAAATTGACTTATAAGTATTTATATTTATAAGGTATAATATTTATTATAATTAATAAGTAATATGTGATAAGTAATATATAATATGTAATAGCATATAGGCTGCCCTCACAACTTCTGTCAGAGAAGGTTTTGCTTTTCTTCTTTATTGGACATTAGACAGAAGAGAGATGCCTAACTGGAAAACTAGTCAAAGAACATAGAGTAAAAGATTTGGTGCTCAGTGCTTAAGGGACATCCATTCAGAATCCTCCACAATAAAGAATGCTAGAATATTTGGGAAAAGGATGAAGATAGAATTTTAGCGTTGTAGTATGGGGGGGGGAGCAGTGTGGGATGCTGTCTTCTGCACTTGACATGGGTATCACAATCAGAATGTAATGGCACTTCTTATTTATACAAGACCTACACAAAATCAAGCCAGCCAAAATCTCAGAATAGCTGTAACAGAGGAACTCCAAGTTTTTTCCTTTAATGAAAAATCACTGACAGTGGACCATTGCTTGAGGTAGGAGAGTGAGGAAATCTTTCCTGTGATCTTGTGGGTGGCCCAGACCCAGGTACATTTGGGAACATTAGCTGGTCTTAATCGTAATAAGAAATGCATAAATTTGGGCTGGGTTAGAAAAATACTGAGGGACTTACAAAGAGAAATGGAAGGTAGATATAATCATATTTAATTATATACATGTCTGAAATTTGTAAAACTAAAGAAAAATTTAAATGGTACAAAATTGTCAAAGAGTTAGTAAAAAGCATTTAAAAATTTAGTTAGTAAAAAGCATTTGGAAATTGAAAAGTTCCTGTTTTTCAGGGAGCAAGACATTGAAATAACGGCCTTGCCTTGCTAAGATATTCTCTTACTAGGTATTTATAAATTGAAAAAAAAACATATTAGGGGGAAGTATCATATATAGTTAGCTACCAATGGTCATGTATTACCTATTTTTCCAATTTCTTTGCTAATAGGCTCAGGTTTCAAAGGATATGACTATAATTCTGCTTCATTTTAAAAATTGTGTCATTAATATTTTAAGTGTAATAAAATTACAGTACCTTTCTCTTTGACTTTCTTCCTACAGAGTCTCCTTGACCTTTCTCAAATTCATGACCTCTTTTTAAAAGTGACACACATACACACACACACACACACACACACACACACACACACATGTATACATATTTCTAAATACATAAAATTTGACTTTTTTGTACAATGTTACTTGTATAGTTGTCAGCGCTGTTCCCTTTCATCACATGTTTATGTTCCAAACTTCCTTTGAAGATTTAGGGACATCAAATGACCAATTTGTCTTTAATTTTCCCCTTTCATTAGCAACAGATTCTTTTCTCACACAATATGATTTGGTTATAGACTCGTCTTCCTCAACCCCCGGTACCTTCCCTCTCATCTGGATTCTTCTTTCTGTCTCTCACTAGGAAACAAGAGGCTTCTAAGAGCTAACAATAAATCATGACAAAGTTTAGTAAGGCAAAACAAAAACTATCACATTGAATGTGGATAAGGTGACTAAATAGAAAAAAGTGATCCCAAGAGAAGGCATAAGAATCAGAGACCAACTTCTACACCCTCTCAAGAGTTTTACGAGAATATCAAACTGATAGCGAAGCTTGGTACAAACCCATGCAGGCCCTGTGCTTTCTCTCCCATTTTCTGTGGGTTTTTTTTTTTATGAGCTTTACCCAGTTGATTTAGTGTGCTCTGTTCTGGTATTCACTCTCTGGTCTGGCTCTTATATTCTTTCTACTCCTCTACTATGGGGTTCCTTGAATCTAAGGGGAGGAATTTGGTGGCGACATCCCATTTAGAGTTGTGTTTCTAATTTTCGAAATTGAGAATGGAATATCTTTATTGAAGATTCCATGAAGTAATATGGCTTCTACAATAATATAAAGAGAGTTATTTTTAAGTATTCATTTTAATCATTCCAATTGTGTGCACAGATATGTGCATGTGAGTGAAGGTGTTCCAGGGGTGCCACATCCTCTTTCAAGATGGGTAACAGACAGCTGTAATCTCCTAGGAATTAAACCGAGGCAGTCTGGAAGGGCAGAATGGGCTTTTAACTACTGAGTAATTGCTTCCATCCCCTGAAATAGAGACTTCTTATATGCCTTATCCCTACCACAAATATCAAGTTCCCAAAGAAGTGTAAAATGATCCTTTTCCTTCAGTGTCCCACTTTTGGTATTGGATCTCTATGGTTCTTTAAGAGTGCCAGTTTGAGAAGATAAGGTAGAGACAACAAGAATTTTTGAGCTATATGTTCCTGAGGCACTGCCCTAAGTTGGCACGCGTTCTTTCAGGTGACTGGTATGTACATTGTGAACGGTCCATGTTAAGAAGCTTTCAGCCCATTTTCCTTTCACTTGCAACTGGAAACATCTGACTGACATGTGCCTTGTTTCTTTTTTTTTTTTTAATTTGTTGCTACCTCTCCATCATTTATTCCTTCAATTTAAAATATCAGTAAGAGATACCTTAAGGAAACAGGGCTGGTCTCTAAATGTTTTCTAAAGTGTGAATTTGTTCAGCTTGTTGTCTTTTTAGACTGAAATACGAGGGTTTCCCCCGTATCCTTCAAGATATGCGGTGTAGGGTTTTTTTTCAAACATCTAAAAGCAAGGTTTTGTTTATATAAAGGAGGGCTACTGATTTCTTGAGTTATTTTTATTGGCTCCCTTTGGAATCCTTTCCCCCAGCTGGGCTGCCTTGGCTGGCCTCTGTGGGAGAGGACAAATCTAGTCCTGCTGTGAATTGATGTGTCAGGGTGTGCTGCTACCCATGACACATGGGACCATCTGGGTCCTTCCCTTCTTAGATGAGAAAGGGAAGGGGAAATAGGGAAAAGATATGAGGGCAGGACTCGGAGGAGAGGGGGAATTGTGAGTTGGATGTAAAGTGAGTAAGTAAATATATTAAGGGAAAATTTTTTAAAAAGGAAACTTTCAAAATAAAAAGATATGTTGGCACATGCTATACACATTCAGCCAATTGGCTAGAACCGTCGTTCATTTCCTATTTGTAATTACCACTGAGTTTAATTGGAGGCATCCCTCATGCATTTTGAATAGGACCTCAATAGTAAAGAATAAACATGCCCTGTAATTTTGAGTAAGACATTCATTTAGTTGATTGAGGTCTGCATGTTACTCCCCTGGCTCTGCTGCCTTCCTGAACATCTGGGCATCTTGTTGGCAAGAGGGCTTTCAGAACTGGTTTGTAGTTCCTCCAGGCCCTGGGAGTATAATTATGTAATGATGTATCCTTAGCATTTAGGGGATGCAAAACTGAGATATGTTGAAGAGCAACTGCAGGCTATTCAAGATCTCCTAATTTATGGACATCAGTGTGCACAGTTCCCATGTATTCTTTACCATCTCCTAGCAAGCTTATGTAGCAGTCACATTCCCAATCCTCAGTGTGGTGCTGTGTAGCTTTTTTCCCATGGAAATAGATTGACCATGGTCTGACAGTCTGAGAATGAAAAAACAAAGATGAGTGAATTTTACCTGCCTCTCTACTCACTGTCTAGGGATGCCCTCATACTATTGAAAGCAATGTAAAGCACGTTTTAAGCAGGTTGTTTTTCTGTGTGATAAATTAATAAGTGAAATCAGTGATTAAAATAATGCTCAAGTCTAGGGATAGGCATGTAATTCAGTTGTGGAACGCATTCACAGCATGAATGAGCTCCTTGGTTTAATTCCACATCACTAACTTCCACACAAAAGCATAAAAAATTTCATTTTTGTGTAGCAATTGCAGCAACAAATTAAAACGGAAAATATTTATAGAATGAGCCTTAAAAATGGATTGTTCAATGTTCTTAGTCATGTTGATATATTCTTGAAAAAGAAAATACATGCACATTTGAATGTATTAAAATTGAATGTTAATATTAAGACTTATTTTAAGTATTTGTTTTTTAATACTGCATAGTTCAACTTGATGTGAAATACTTTTGTGCATCTTTAATAAAGAAAATCTTACTTTCTTATTAAAAACTCCACATGAAACAGCAGGGAATTATTAAACATAAATATAGAGTTTAATAGATTAATAAAATCTCCAATAATAAACAGTTCTAGAAATTGCATGGCTGTTTGAAACTGATTGTAGTAGTTTTCAAACATTTGGGATATTATAAACGTCTACTATGTTACCTTCATTAGAAAATCCATCTTGTTTACATTTTGTAATTCATGAATTTCTTTCTCGTTTTAGGAAAAAAAGTAGAAATCAAATGCCCAAGTGAACAAGTACTGGAATGAAATTGCAAGCAGTGATATCCTGTGGAAGAAGTTGTGTGCGAAGAGATGGCTCTCCTGTGACATTGTCACCCTACAGCTCCTGGGCACACAGACATGGAAGCAGTTCTTTGTTTACCAAGCATGGCAAGAACACACCAAGTCCCGGGCAAAGCTAGAAGATTTCACTTACAAGGAAATTCATGTGGAGTCTGGAATTTGGGAATATGCATGTTATCTCTCAGGGCGTGGCTTAACAAGAATCCGACAAGACAGATCAGTTGTCTCTATGGTGAGTCCCCAGGACAAGATTTCCACCTGGAATATTCATGAGGGTGTTATGACCTGGGTAAGCCCAGAACAGCCCAAATTCATCAAGATGTTGACAACCCTCCATGAGATGCACATTGCAGTCACTATAGATATAGACCAAACTATCAAACTGTAGGACTGTCACAACAGGGACGTTCTGGCGACTAACAAGCTGCTCTTTCCCTGTCAATCAATGAAAGCTGTCTTTACAAAGGATGGTCCGATTGTCTTGGCAACTGATTCCGAGGGTGACCTCTACATCTTTAGGATTCCTGACTTACACCACATTTCCAAAGTCCATGTATTCCAATTCGGTATTGAAGAACTCTACTGCTCTCCTCAGAAATAATGGGTCTTTCTGAGTAAGAAACACCCACATATCTTGCCAAAGGTGTATTTCATGAGCAGCTTACTGAGGACATCAGAATTCTCGGCCCCTGTGTCTACCAGTCTCCCATTCTCATTATGCCAAACAGCCTTCTGGACCCCAAGAAGGGAAGACAGGATAACCCTGATGGCCAGAAGTGGTCCCACAAATGTCACAAAATTTGCCACATTTGATATGAAGCTGGAAGAGCTCGGGAACCAAATAATTGTTAAAGGACATTTGGTAGCAAGTTTCGAGTTCCAAGGTTTCGAAGACAGCCCGGAATTGTTTGGAGTCAGTGAGAAGAACGTGATTGTCTGATCAACTCTATCCTCTCTCTTGCTCTTTAGCATGGAGGGCTGCCATCTGCAGAGATTTCAGTACTACCCAGAAGAGATCGTGAGTCTATGGGTGGACCCCGTTTATGTCATTGTTACCTTTATTGATGGCTCTTTGGAGGTGTACGCATGGAAGGAGAGAAGTCTGCTGCTCAGGAGGTGTTATCCGGTGCCAAACAGATGTCGGAGACAGCAATGAGCTGACATTGATACCAGGAAGACATTTCCTACCCTGGAGCTTACAAAAAAAAAAAAAAAAAAGAATTGAAAGTCTGTCCAATGGGAAGAGCAGCCTGGGTGATTATTTCCCCACCTCTTGTAGCAGCCGCCTTCCTCCTAAGATGCAGTACCTGTGTGTCATCCCTCCATCGGCTGCAGTCCTCCACACATCCCAGCTGCCTGCCCTTGCCCCTTTGAGTTCAAGGTTGTTGACAGCTGCTCCATCTCTGATATTTTGAGACCTGGACTGACAACAGCTCTAATTCACACCCCACTCCCACTGGCTTCCCTAACTTCACAGCTTTAAATAAACCATTTACCTCAAAAAAATGCAGGTTTAGCATTTTATTATAAATGGATTGTCATAAAATTCTATATTGTGTATTCAATTAAGGCAACATTGTATGGCTTTAGTTTTTATCTCCAAGGTTGAAAAACAAATCTCTGGTTGGAGTTGGAGGGGGGACTTAACAAAAGGTGGTCACTTTCTTCAGCCCTGTACGGCCCCCTACTTTGCTTTCAGTGATGCTATATAAAATCTCCCTGGTCTGCTGGGACTGCCAATTCTCTGGTAAAGGAAAGTTCTCTGTTCTAGGTAACTTGCAGAAAAGTGTGGTGTATTTAGTTTGAGAGGGGCCTGCGACATGCTTAGACCAGGGCACCATTCCCACTCCATCAGGGCTAAGAACAGATGTGCACTGTAGCATCGTATGGCTCCCTATTTGTTGATCTCTTCTTCATCCTCATCTTCAAAAGCCTCTTCCCTATCATTGACTGTGGCATCCTCATGACCCCAAATGACTCACACCTTAAAGCCGCACTTTTTATTTTCTCCAGTAACCTGCTATTGATTAGGTTATACCTGAAGTATTTAAGATATGCAGTAGATTAACGTCATACTAAAGTGTCACAATTATTTTTTAAGTAGCTCCGTACAAATTAATTAAGTAAAAACATTTTAGAACTTCAGATATGCTTAAATAGGAAATACTTGAATATTTTAATGAGAAATTCCTATGGTTGAAATTCATTGTCTATCACTATAGGAAATGTTAAGGTAAATTTAGACAGTTTAAGATTATATTATTTTTTTCTATATTGTAGTAGCCACTGTACTAATATCCTAAATTTTCAGTGTTTGAACTTTAACTCTTGACACTACAAAAAAGGATTGGAGAAAGTACCACGATTTTAACTTATATAAAATTGGTATGTCTTACAAGTTACTATGAGAAATCATGTAAAGCATCTGAAACACTGGCTAGAAACAGTAACACTGGGACATTGTTATCAGTTCTGAGCTGACATTCAATAAATACTTATAGCTAAAAAATAAATAAATAAATAAATAAATAAATAAATAAAGTATAAATAATAGTAGGAGACATTAATATTTGATTCACTTGCTTAAAATACATATTGAGTCCTGACTGTGAGTAGCCAAGGGCTTCAGAAATGGCCAAACTGACTTCCTCTGGTAGTATGTGTGTGGTAGTTTTATATCAATGGACTTCAACCATTGCCAGAGGATTCATAAACATTGTTCTCCTCCATCCCTAACTTGGAACCTCAGAACTTCTGTTTCTCAAACCTGATTTTCCAGTATAAGATTCTGATTGTTTTTTTGGTTCCAGGTAATCCCACATTTCTGTGGCAACAGTGATACCTGGGACAGAGGAAATGAAGAGGAAATATATTGAGATGTGCAGTTGAGTCCACATGCAAGTATAGCTATTTCACCAGTTTATATAACAAGATTCCAATAGTGACATTAATTACATGTCTACATATCACCTTGATTCTTTTATATTGATTATACGAACTTAGTTTTATATCATATACGTTTTATTTTCTTAACATTTTCTTTGAAGAAATTTGACCTTATCATAGAATATGGGGACCTTCTATTTATTCACACAAACCCTTCCAAGTCACCAGAATCTATCACTCTAAGGGAAAAGCCAAAATATTCTAAGATAAACCCAATTTTATTTTAGAGGTTAAAATTTTCTTTTATCTGCGCATACTTTACATTTCAAAAACTGTAGACTTGCAATAAAAGGCAGGAATGGACATTTTTTGTTTCTCACCGGAAAAAAAGATTGTTATTTTGTCATTTTTATTGATAAGTTTGATCCATTAGGAAAACAATTGTTTGTGGCTAGATAGTCCAGGCAAAGGTTAATAAGTTAATTGGCCTGTGTTTATATTGTTAGATAGGCTTTGCCAAGACATTCTAGTGATTAATAAAGAAGCAGACAGTTTTGTAAGGCTAAAAACAAGGAGAAATAGCTTGCATTTTCTTTTCATTATTGACCTTGGCTGTGCACAGGCCAACCACTATACACCAGTTTCTTAGGCATGACTTCAGAGGTCTGAACTGTGGCTGCTCAATATTCGGTGGTCATCATTCTTGCATTAAAAATACCAGAGGGAGGAAATTGCACACATTCTTCATTAAGACATTCACGAATCTTAGCATGGAGATAAATTATCACTAAGCATCTTATTAATGCCAAGAATATAGGAGTGTAAGATAAAAAGAGAGATGTCTCCTTACAAGGGAGTTTAAAAGGAGTATCATGTGTTCATTTTTCTCAAGTGCTTTATCATCTTGATTTTGATGAGTATAGAGAAGATGTGCTATCCATATATTGATTACACACATGATCACAACAATCCCCTAATCTGGGTCTTTGTTCAGGCAGGAGTCATCGTTTACTTATTATGGATCCTATGTTATAGAATTGTTTTCATGTAACTCAGACAGACCAGACTGTCTGACCTTGAAATCCTCATCTCTCTGCCTCCATTTCTCAAGTTCTGGGTTTAAGACAAGTACCATGACTGCAACATCTTGACTTTGGTTTTATCAGCAGCAAAACTGAGATGATAAATGCCTCTATTTCAATAGATTGCTAAAGTTATTGCTTGCAAAATATTCATAGAAGTAACAGATCCCCCAGGAATTTCCATGAATATTTTGTTATCAGGATATATCCCTTGTGAAGTAGCTGGGCTGACATTATGACAAAGCTATTCTTTAACTTTGCATTGACATAGAGATTTGCTCTGAGTTTCCAATTCATTACTGAGGTCACTGAGCACTGGTCTATTCTACAAATATTTATTCATCAACTTCCTGTGTTTCCCATAACCGATTGCAATAATGGAACCAAGTCCTCAAAAGCCTAGCTTTCCTCTGGCCTGGCTCAGCATCTTTCTCTTCACTTGGTCTCACATGCTTGCTAACAAAGCCCAAATACTGAGACTATGGACAGCTCCTAGGGGTTGGAAGTTGGCCATGAGGATAGGAACAAGTTTCCAGTTTTTGGAACATTCACCATGAAAAGGACTGCTAAGGAAGCAAATGCTGCTGAATACAGGAGGAAAGAGGTCACTCGTGCACAGGTATGTTTGAAAATAAATCAAATCCTTCTCCCCGAGTTAAATCTTTGCGTTCTTCACAAATGTTCATCTGTCTGTCTCATCTCTATCTGCATCCCAAAGACTGGTGCACCTGGTGTCTTTTCTATTTTTGTGTGTATGTCATGAATGCCTCTATGCTTTAGATTTTTATTTAATACTTATTTTACTGTACTAGTAATTCCTTTTTGATTGAACCTATTAAAACAACCAAGGAGAACTTTGTCCATCACAGGGAACAACTGCAGATCTTTCTTTTCTCACTGTGTTGTAAGTAAAGAGATATAATCTAACCACATTGACACTTTCTGCACTTTCAGACATTTCATTGTGAAAGAAATTCTTACCTTTGTCTTACTTGATTAATTCACTGCAGGAGGAATGGCAGTGGCCACCTCTACATAAATTCTGGGGCCATGGAGCCACAAAGGTAATCTCCTGCACGAGGTCCTAACTGAAGGCTGCCTGAGAGACCAAGGATTACTGATGCAGACAATGCCAGCCAATAAGGAACTGCTGTTTAGAAGAGATGCTTTCTTTGTACAAGTGTGGGGCGGGGCGAGTAGAGGGTATTAAAGGAGCTTGCAGCAGCATTCAGATGAGCTTGCTGTGGCCTTTCTCACCTGCTCATGGAGTCTTTGATTTTTGTCCTCATTACATTACCTCCAACCCCCAAGGGCAGATAGGGACAGGTGGCGAGTAGTCCAGGGCAAAGGCAACAATTAACTATATTGATCTGTGTAAAGGTGCATGCATGTAGGAAATGACTATTGTTTCTGAATTTGTGCATGATTGTGCACATACACCGTTGTGCCTATGAAGTTGGAGGCCACAGTCTCATACTGGATATCTTCTACTGCTCTCCAAATCTAAGTTTCTGAAACATGGTATCTCACTGAATCCATGGACAGGAGCCTCTTGGGTTCTCCTGTCTCTGCCTTCCTAGAACAAGAATTATAGGCATGTGCCACCACATCCATCTTTTTATGTTGGTGTTGGGGATCCAAGCTCATGCCCTCATGTTTGTGTAGCAAACCGTTTATGGTCTGAGCCATCTCCTCAGTCCAAACCTGGTGTATATAAAATGTTAATAGGATGACTTTTGAAAATTACTTATGTCTAAGGGTCAGCTTAGAAGTGACAAAGTAATTGGAAATTGATTGATCATACCTTATCAGTATGATTTTAAAACCACTAGGGTGATTGTGTTTTGTATTCATGTCTTGAAAAACTGGTTATTAAATTATTATTTTGATGGGTCTGTTTATATGAGCAACTTAATAAACCTATTTATATGGCTCCCGAAAAAAAATACAAATACAAAGACATCTTCCAGAATGGAAATTGGCACAAACACAAGGACGAGATACATATATTCATAACTTTGATTTCTAATCACACATATGCATAGGCATATATTTTTCACAGGTATACACAGACAGAGTTAAGTATAAAGAGATACACAAAATTACAGATATGGGTGGACAGAGTATAAGAATAAAGACTTGTCCACAATAAAGACATATAATTTCTCACACAGAGAAGCAGTCACACAAATATTTAGGACAAGACATTAAGCCATGGATATATTAAACCTATAGTACCTTTTAAATCTTAACATTAGAAATGTTTAGTTCTGTTTTGTGAATGGTGATGGGATGTGACTTAAAATTATCTGACATTTTTTCTATGGCTACAGTTGATCCAATGTAGTGCAAGCTCCCTGATTTCTCAAAGAGACAAAAAGTGAAAACTCAAGATATTGGTAGTAGTCTCAAAGCAAGAAAATACTCAAAACATCAATGACAAAATCACTGTTGGACCTAGTATGAGGTATGGACAGATAACCAATTAACATGTAAAAAAAGTCATAAAATTGTAATTAATGAATAATATTTAAGCCAGACATGATGGCACATACCTTTAATCTGAGTGCTCAGAAAGCAGAAGCAGACAGAACTCTGTGAGTCTAAGGCTAGTCTCGTCTTCATAGTAAGTTCTAAGACAGTCAAGGCTACATAATGATACCCTGTTTCAATATTATTACTACCGTTACCACTACCACTATCATTACCACCACCACTACTACCACCACCACCACTGCTAATAATAATAAATAGTAGAAGGGCACCATTATACATTTTTCAAAGACCTCCATACTTTCTTTTTTTTTCAACCTAACATTTTCATCTACTATTTGAGTATTACATACAATGTTTCCCAATCACATTTACTTCTCATTACTCTCAGGTCTACCTTCCTATCCTGTCACCCACAAATAAAATACTCCAAGTACAATTTATGTTGCTCATATACCCATTGGAGAATGGTCAAACTCTCAGTAGCCAGGTCCTTAAACATAACTGAATGCTTCCTTTCCCATTCCTCCCTTCTCCCACCTAGAAGCCAACAATGGAAAAGAACTCTTCAGTCTCTTTATTACAACTTTTAAGAACTCTCTTCAGTTGCTTCTTCTCTATCCTGTTACTATTCCTTTGGTAGTAGGGGATGAAGAGTGTTGTTACAGAAGTCTTCAATGTCTCTGTTTCTCAATTATGAGTCTGAAGTCATGGGTACCATGGCAACAGATGCTTTCTTGCCCATAAAATCCAGCAACAGCATGGACCATGGACTCGTACATGATTTCCCACAGATGCACAGACCACATACATACACATGGACACTTGACGCATCCTAGATCACAAACCTCATTGTGACCTCCAGTCTCAGCATGGAGCACAGACATTGACATTGCCCCAATATAGATCATGAATACCAAAATGGTTTCTGGTGTCAGCAAGGACAAAGGAACATCCACACAACCTCCTGCTTCACTGTAGAAGATAGACTTCAATGTAGTATCTGGTGTCAGCATGGGCCACGCACCTCATTATGGCCTCAAGTGGCTGCAATGACCTCAGATATCAACATGAGCTCAGGCATCAAACCATGCCACAGACATCCAATGCATTCTGGCAGTAGTATAGACCACAAACATCAATATGGTTTCAGGTGTTAGCATAGACCATGGACACCAACATGGCCTCTGGCAGTGAAATGGACCATAGTTTCAATCACAACTTATTCTGCTTACATTAAAGGGAGCAATGCAGACTGGTTCTTACATTCATTCGATCACTTTTGAAATTCTATTAGATAGATAAATTTATCATTCTTATGTAATTGAAATTGGTATCATGATTATTCTCACTTTATAGATAAAAAAATCAGATGTTGAAAGAGATTAACAATTCAAGGGTAGTATAGGGAAATTCCAATTTCTAGTTCACAGTTAATTTTAATTCAATGATGGGTTGTAGAAAAACATGACTAAGCATAGAGAGACATCAAATTGGATATCAAGTACCCTGCTATTAAAATTAAAATGAGCTGTTTTCTTGACTTGAATAAACCTTCAAATGTTCACAGATGATAATTAGCACACAGAATGAAGATATGTGTCACACTTTATATTTCAAGAAAATGTCATTATAACAGAGCTCAGTGGATACTGCATCTCAGTCTGTAGATTGTTGAGAGGATCTGGACATTAGTATAATAGTAACTTCTATTCGCCAGATATAACTTTTGTCTTGGAGGTTTACTGCTGAATAAACTCACCATTCTTAATTCTTTCTGAGCTCTGCTTGGCTGGTTCAACTCTGATGTTCTGACCTAAACTCCTTTCCACACTGACTGATTCAAACTGGCTTCTCCTGGCTTTTGACTGAATTACTCTGCTAGGCCTAAACTAACTCTGGCAAGCTGTTCTAAATGTCTGTTTCCTTCTCACTCTCTGGTTCATTCTGTTCCACCTGCAACTTGTCTCTGTAGAACTTTTCAGGTGAAGTTTCTCTCTCTCTCTCTCTCTCTCTCTCTCTCTCTCTCTCTCTCTCTCTCTCTCTCTTTCTCTCTCTCAAGTTTTCTTATCTTCTCTCTTTCTTATCTCATGGTAGTTGGGTATATTCTATCTCTCACTCATTCTGTCAACTATTTCTCTGTTTCTGTATGCAAGTGAGGTATACCAGTTTTCTACTCAGTAGGCTGGAAGAGAATATGACTAATAACCTGGTTATCTGTGCTATTTGTAGGCCCAGGCCACACCTGAATCCCGCAGACTATTGTGTTTATGCCAGTCTCTTCCTCCCCTAGACCTTTACCTTGAGCATTGTTTCTAGGTCAATAAAACTCAATCTTAGAAGAGATGTACATATAATTTGTAGCTTTGTGACACCTGTATGATATCTGTATGTGTATCATTGATATCGAAGTCCTTAAGTTATAGAACTCATTCTTATGGAATAAGTCACAAGTATTTTGGAAAATTGTTTTGATGTAATTTTGCTTCAAGCTTTACTGTGTTTATAGGACTGAGATCATTGTGACCAGAAAACTCTTTTCCAATAGTGCAATGTGCTTCAGTGCCTAAAAAGTAAAGTGCCTGATGTCAGACTGTAGACATTAATATCAACACTGTCTAATAAAATTGTTTTGAGCTATGTATTTCCATTTTGCTTCAAGTGGATTCTTACTCTGCCAGATGTGGTGTTTGCAAGGACCCACACTCAAAATCTCAGATGCTGAAAAATTCTGGACCCATATTCCTAATTGTCCAAGATAGTTAATGATCTGTCTCATTCTATACTTTGTGTCCTAATTGAGTTTAATTTTATGCACTTGAGTTACATTCCTGGCATTGGAGGTCTACTGGATTTTAATCTGATTAGGTCACTTTTAACACCCAAATGCAATAAAGGAGAAAGCAGTCAAGGAAGAAAAAAATGGATGTCATGAGCTAAGTTCTCATGAAGAAATAGGAATTCAGAAAAAAAGGAGAAATAATAAAGGACATGACTATAACATTCCTGAGAACAATAGAGAAGAACTAATTCAAATTAAATTCAAAGAAATTCTGTTTTTAAAACGTAGCATATAAATTTTAACTTTTTTCTCATTTTTATCAGCTAAGAATTATACATTTTTATTATATTTATTCCTCCCCCCAATTCATTCCAAATCCAATCCCCAATTCTCACCCACATTGTGTCTTTTCTTATTAACCCATCAAGTATAGTTGATGCTGCTAGACTGACTTACTCTTTTTGAAACCATCAATTGACATAGCCTTTCAGCCTCAGGACATTGTGCCTCCACCCTGCTTCATGATGGGTTTAGTTTATACTAAGCTTATATAGGTCTTTTGCAGTCTGTCACAACTTCTGTGAGTCCATATGTACAACTGGCCCATTGTGTCCAGAAAAAA
>NW_021604568.1:11605636-11614514 GCF_004785775.1 Grammomys surdaster | reverse complement strand
GACATATTTTATATATATATATATATATATATATATATATATATATATATATATATATAATACGTGTATTATGTTTGTGCACATGTATTTATGTGTAGGCACAATTACTTTATTACTTTAGGACACATATGCACATGGACTCAAACATATTTTCCTCATAAAACAAAGGAAAATATGTGTCATATATATATACAAATATATATAAATATATATATATATGTATATTTGTGTGTTTATAAATTTATTTAACTTTTTGTGTCTTAGAGAAATTATTTAATACTTGAACTAGGAATCATTTGAAAAATAGTCAATGTAGCATTAAATGTAAACTCAAAATAATTAAAATTTATTTAAATATTCTCTGGGAAGACGAGAGCCAAGTAATTGCTAGCATAAACACTTACGGGAAAACCATACAGAAATGGAAAATTAATGGACTATTACAACATTTTAATTTAACTAAATTAAAATCAAGAGTAATAGACCTGGTAAAATATAAATATATATGGACATATAGATATATTACCAATATGATATGTGAGGGTTAACAAATTAATAAAACACTAGAGGCAGATAATCTGCAGGGACGAAATTATTATAGAATAGAAATTTTTTTTTTGGCTGGAGAGATTTTCTTGTTCTGCTCTGAGCACCTGCTGAAATGTGAACTAAGACACCGAGTGTCAGCATCTTTCGTCTTTCCTTTTCTGATCAAGCAACCATTGCTAATGTCCTTTAGTCAAATGGCTACCTGGGAGAGAGGTAGCTGCTACAGGACTGTGTTTAATGTATGGTTTATGTGTGGTTACAAAAGAGTATCTGAACAAAAATCCCACTCTGAGAAAAGAAGTTGTGCTTTGAATGTGAATTTTTTACATAGACTCAGGAGTTAGAACAGTTGGTCCCTAACTCGTGGTGGTATTTGGTATTAGGTTGTAACATCTATAAGAAGTGAAGCCTAAGATACATCAAGGAGTCCACCCCACAAAATTGACCTGAGACCTATTTCACTGATGAGGAAACTGCTCCCAGAAAGATATCATTCTACGTTCTAAGGGAAGAAATGAAATTCACCATCAGTTATGAAAAGCAAGTGTCACATCTGAGCAATTGTATTGTAATCTGAAGTTAAACCCATTCCTGCTTGTCTGTTGACACTATTAAACCTAAAAAAATTAAAAATATCTTTCTTCTCAGAGAGTCACTGTGTCATGTGGTCATTCCTAGCCAGCCAGGGCTGTTTGTGTTTTAAATTATTGAAGTAAAGTAGTAAAACTTTAGTTAAAATAAAGTGAAGCCTTCCTGGATTAAGTGAATCTCTAGGAACGGACCTTATGGTATTAACAGCTTGCTCCATTTCCTCTCCACTCACTCTGCTTTTTCACAGATAGCTCCCATGGCCATGCCTCCTCAGCAGTGATGGAAGCAGCCTTCTTGAATTGTTAAGATAAAACTTCCTCTCTTAGTTTGCTTCTTGTCAGGTATTTAGTTACAATGACAAGAAAATTAACTAATAGAGAAGCATAGCCATCACATTTTATTCTTCTGTTGCTCAGAGGTTTCACCTACAGAGCAAGAACAGATACTCAAACATGGTGTGCTAGATCCATAAATATTATTTATTATTTAGAATCTTGGTTCTAAGCAGTAGCCCTTTCTGACATAATAAAACTGATCATTTATATCAAGTTTTGTCTTGTATTTTGACTAAGGTCCAGAGTCTTCTCACTTTAACATCTAGATCCAGTCTGTCTTGCTGTCCGGTCACTCACAGATGGTTGCTGAGAGCCTATGTTGTTAAACCTTGTTTTTGAGCAGATGAGTTTATGGGGAAGCCAGATGAGTGCTTACCACAAGCTGTTCTCATACCAGTAGGATTGCACACAATAGTACAATTACAAGAATAATCACTACATTTATCATGTGAATAAGAGAGGACCCTAAAGATGGGATCAGATATGCCTTCATTGAGAAAAGAACTTTTGAGATGAGATGACCCAGCTGAATTGTGTATAGACTTGCAACCATCACTCACAAGGGTATCTCCATTTTATTTCATATGCCATAACCTAACTGATTCATGTTCTGAGCAGTGTGTTCCATCTGTGTACTATTCCTCTAGTCTCTACCATGGAAGGGAGTTCTATGTTGATTGTTTCTTCCTTCATGAAATACACTCTGGTTTTTAAGTTTTAATTATATGTATGTGTCTAAATACGGTACATACATTGAATGCATGTACCTGCACATGCCAGAGGTGACTGGTCCTCCAGTAACTGGAATTGCAGGAGATTGTGTCATGGGTTCTGGGAATATAACTCAGGTCCTCTGAAACAGAAATAAGGGCTTTTAACTAAGGAACCACCTCTTCAGTCCATTACGTCTATTTTATACATCAAAAGTTTAGTCATTTTGAACACATCCTATTTATGCTCTATCCCGAAAATCATTTCTTTATGCACACTTCCATCATTCCTGTGTATCCTTCCTCTTTTGGTATGCTCAGCTACCTATTTGTAGCTTGGTAACCATTTATCAAGGCCTTGTGTTAGATTCTACGATAACAGGTGAGATAGGGCGTTTCTCTCTCTAATCAGTCCCACAAATTATGAAATTGAGAAAGTTTCTTATGGGAACATAGAAAAACCACAATATTTACACCACCTTCTTACTATCAACCATTTTCTCTATCACATCTAATGATAGATGAATGAAGAATGAGTGAAATTGTTCATCTGAGAAAGTGTCCACAAGTCTTTGCTATAGAAGTCTTCGAAGGAACCAAGGAAAGAATATATTTTAGTCAGTCTAAATACAGTTTCTTTTTAACTCAAGATGCTTTTCTTCCATAAAGCAAAAATGACAGTCATCTTTCCCCACCCCTTTAATGATATATATATATATATATATATATATATATATATATATATATATATATCACCTTATACTTTCCACTCCACCCCTAAATGCAAATAATACAACTGTCTCAACTGTCTCAACAGTAACTCACCTGACAAGTCATACATTAATATGCAAATTTCCTTAAAGTTGTGACAGAGATTTAATAAACGATAGTAGTCCCTGTCTTCATATTATCCATTTGTGGGTTTCTCTGGTCTTTAGCATCTAACACAAGGAAAAGCTATGTGCAGTTGATACTTGCTGAGAAAGGAAAAATCCATTGTCCCCAATGGAGTACCACTGGGAATATCAACCACACTCCAGTGCAGGCCTCATGTGCAGGCATAGTTGCCCAATATAATAGGACTCCATGATTACTTGTGAGCTTTTTGTTTTGGTCTTTTTTTTTTCTGTTATTGTTTGTTTGTTTGTTTTCTTATTAGAGCCTTGCTTGTTTTAACTTTCATTTTTGTTTGTATGTTTTTGAGAAAGTAGGAAAGAACATGAGGTTGGGTGGTTTGAGATGGAAGGATCTGACAAGAGTTGAAGGAGAGAACATAATGTGTAAAAATATACTGTGTGGTATTCTTTAAAAATAATATAAACTTGTAAAAACAAAGTGACGTTAGTTTCTCTATGTTTGCAATCATCCCATTTTGCACTGATAGGATTCTCAGGCTTAATTTAATGTGAATGATTAAATAATATAGAAGGCTGGTGTGGGAAATAAAGTCTTAAACAAATTCAGAAAACATTTTTATTTGTATTCTTAATGATATTTTGGAATTCAGAAGGAGGAGTCTAATTTTCAAAAAATTCTACCCTTTTCCAAGAGAGAGGATTAATAAGGTATCAATAAGTAGAGACATATGGGATAGACTTTGATACTAAGAGATAATACAGCCAGAATGTCCTTACATCTGACAATGTTAGAGAAAGGGAGAGAGTGAAGAAAGGACAATGAGAGTTCTCCTGCTCTCCATGAACCTAAGAAAATATAATCTGTAGCTTCGAAAAGTAGCACACATTGGAAAGGCAAGAGCTGATTAGAGCAAACAGCAAATTCTGAGAAAGTAGGTAAAATGCAGAAACATTGGAATTGGGAGCACTGAACAAAAATGGAATGGAAGGAGAGATCTCTGCTTCCTGTTGTGTCTGAAATCAAGCAAAAGAAAAAGAAAATCTTCAGAGACAGTGAAAACTAGAATGGAATTTTGCATACCCTTGCTGTAAGTTACATGGCACCAATACTGGCAAACAACTCAGTAATCTATCCACCCATCAACTACAATTGGGCAATCAAACTATTCTGCCAGTAGAAATGGAACATACTGCTGTCTAAACAATTATGGATCTAAATTCAAGACCCCTTTACCTTAAAAGCATAAGGAGATGGGGATGGGGAAACCACTTAACTGAGATCTAATTTTTTAAGAATTGTTTATTTCATGTATGTGGGTTCACTGTCACTGTCTTCAGATACACCAGAAGACAGCATTAGTTGCCCATTAGAGATGGTTGTGAGCCACCATGTGGTTGCTGGGAATTGAACTCAGGACCTCTGGAAGAGCAGTCAGTGATCTTAACCACTGAACCATCTGTCTAGCCTGAGATATATTTTCAATCAAGTAAATATGAAATAAATAAATATAAATACTGAAAAATCTTAAGGTTTGGAGAAACACAGAGCCAGCAGGAGTTGATCAGAACTTAAACTATATAGAGCAGGGATACTCAAGCTAAGTCTATGTAAGTTGGCAGAAAGGTGGTCTAAACCTGGTAAGACCAGTATATTCAGTTGCAAAGACAAATGTGAGCATGGCCAATACACAGTTGGATATTGTTGGGAGCCAACTCCTAGCAGGAAGCGGCTATCACCTTCGCAGCCATCTCAAGCCATATACCCTGACAAGAGACTTGTTTTCAACAGCCCTCAACAGCTGAGCACACTCTGATAAACATCTTGTTTTTCTCACATATCTTATTTTGCTGTTTAGTGCTGGCAACTTCAAGGCGTACATGGTATCCACGCTGCAAGGCACGTGGCAAATTGCTTTCAGCTGTATTCCCCTGCTTGTCCATGAAGGCAAGACACGTGGTAAAGGGTACAAATTGTAGGAAGAGCTAAGGTGGGAGGAGTTAGGAGAGGAAGAGATGGAGTAAGGAGGAGAGGAGAAAAAGAAAGAGGAGGAGCTAGAAGATAGGTGAGGAGAATGAGAGACAGAGAGGAGATGGAGACAGATGTTCATGTGTCTGTAGCAGTCAAAGGTAGTTGGTATATCTAGGTTGGGTATTGGGATTCTCTTCTGATTGTATGGGTATCTTGTTACTGATCATTACCAAATATATAAGCCTTTGATTAATCTATAAAATTAGAGTCTCATTCTCTTACTGGACCTGCATGGATGGCAGAATGGTCTGGGCAATGCCCTGCCTTGCAGAGACTGCATGAGAGATTGAGCCATCTCCCACGCTGAAGTCTCAGGGTGGCAGGGCAGGTATTTCTAGTTGGTTATTTCTAACTGCAGTGCACACATTGCTGGAGAAACATGGCGTCTGGGCTAGGCAGAGCCTCTGCAGCTTAGATAGTCAGCCTGAGCCTGAGGCCGTTTTAAATACTTACTGCAACAAAGTACCCAGGATTTCCTTTCAAAAGAGCGAGACTTGATTAGATCCTCTGTCTTGTCTCCATTCTTCGTGTCTCTCGCCCCTCCATCCCCACTCTCTCTCTTGCTAGACCCTGACCCTCGGACCGGAATAGCAGCTCAGGCTGTTACATAGTGGCCCCCAAATGGGGCAGAACGGGCTGGTACATAGTGGCGCCTCAACGTTGGAGCTCCAGTAAGTGGGATAGGATGAAGGACACCCTGGGAATTGGAAGTGCACATCCTCACTCCTATGCTGGAGAACCTGCTGACTGAAGGAGCAGGCCCAGACAGGATAGGGTTACTCACATGATCAAGGGCATGTCATCCAGCACATGTGGGCTGGAGCAACTGACTAGATTCAAAGTATTCTGAAATGATACTGTATGGTAACTGAAGAACAGCTCTAGGGAAAAGGTTGATCCTTGCTGATTCTTGTCTCTCAGTAGTAGATTAAAACTCCTGACAAAGAATGACAAAGGAAGAAAATAATTTATTTTACTGTTATTCCAGTTTGTCTTCTTGTTTTTCAAGTCTTTAGTCTCGCATAACTATTTTGTTTTTGTCTCTGTAGTGTTTTGTTTAAAATCAGAAATAAGACAGAATCATTATCTCCCTGCTAATTCAATGTAGTCCATGAAGCCTTAGCTAGTGAAAGAAGAAAAGAGAATGTCGCAAAATTAATCTCACTGGGAAGGAAAGAAGCCAGATTATACCGATTTGCAGATCAGTCCCAGGAAATGTTTAGCAGAAAGCTGTTTATGGCAAGATACAGATTCAAAGTACAAAACCCAGTAGCCTTCATACACTACAATTATGAGCATGCTGAGAAATAAATCAGAAAAGCAGTTACATTTAAAACAGTGCACTATAACCCCAGCGCTGCTGTTGAGGCAGGGTGATTTTGAGGATTTAGTGAGAGGCCCTACCTCAAAGAATAAGTGACAAGGAAACAGTACAGCATCTGGCCTCCACACCTCCTTGGGTAAATGCACACACACACACACACACACACACCACAATTAATTAATTTATTTGATCAACAAATACTTTAATATTCTGTTTGTAGGTACACTATAGCAGAAGACATGCTTTGTATTTTTTCATATGAAGTAGGTAATAGTGTTGCTTATTTTACCTTGTTATGTAAATATACATCTTTATATCTACCCTCAATGTATTTACCCTGTTTGGGCCCTCATTGCTCAGAATCTTTAGAGATTAGGGCAATAAGACTTTTAATCATTGTCTCTTCAATGCACTTTATACTATACAATTATACAATCCTTATCAATATATATTGGTTTTATGTATCAGCCCCACAAATCTCTTTAAGCTATCTACTATTTAGGGGGTAAAACCAGACTAATCAGTAGATTTGAAGAACAACACCAACTTTTCGAAGGTTTGAGTACACACAATCTGAGTGGATACGCACTATTCTTGTAGCACTTCAATATGGAGCCTACTTCAACACATGTCTGAAACTTGTGCTAGGGCTCACACAGCTGAGGATCCTCTAGGCTCTTTTCTCTCTCCACCCACACTTGTCATCTCCAGAAGATAATTCCATGGGAAAGATGTAAAATATACCTCTCCAAGAAGCACAAGTATACACACTGGAAGAAGTTTCTTGATGTTGACAAACTACCTTGAGAGATTAGCAACAACTACCCTCAGCTTGTTCTTAGACTCAGTGTAGTCACAAAGGGTGTGCCCTAAGGAGAGAAGACTTTAGTCTCCACCTCTTTATTAAAAATTGATTTTTTTCTTTAGTTTTTTTTTGAGAATTTCATATAATAGTAGTACATTTTCATATTTTTTGTCTCCACCACAACTTCTTGTCCCTTTAGTCCCTTCCAAAATCATGACCTCTTACTCTTTAATTATTTTTGTTACATGTATATTTATTTTCTTAAATAGATAAATACAATTTTTTGAGTACACTTAGTGTTGTTTATATGTTATGTGTTTAGGGCTGACTACTTCCTATTGAGTAATTAACTCAGGGACTTGCTTCTTAGGAAGACTCTCTCAGCAGTCATTAATTAATTGCTTGTAGTTCTTCATCTAGGAAGTAAGCCTTGTAAGATATCCCCCATTCATATTGTGATGGTGACTGGTAGTGTCATGGTTTAGATAATATTTATTCCATCATGTTGCTAAAATTTCATGGATGTAGCTTTCTTGTTGTATCCAAGAGACCTTATCTCAAAGAAGACATTAATTTTCTCTGACTCTTAGAATGTTTCTCCCTGTTCTTGTGTGATGTTACCTAGGCCTTAGGTTCTGGGTTATAGTGTAGATGTATCAGTGGGGGCTGGGATTCCCATAGTCATTTGTTTGAGTTTTGACCAGTTTCGGGTGTCTGTAATGTTCTCCACCTTCTGGGAAAGGAAGGCCCTTCGATGAGTGGGAAGGGCTACAATAACTAAACAAAGCCAGTGCAAGAGGTGTACATATGGAGAAAGATCTGAGAATGTGGACTTAGCATGGAGTGGTTTATTGTATAGATGCTGCTTTTTAGTGTGTGGGGGGATAGTATTGATTAGACTTGCTGTGAAAATTATCACATTCCTCAGAGAGAACTGTCAGTTCCTTTCTCTCAAGGAAATGTACATTTCATAAATTTAACTGCTGAGGTATTACCTGTAAGACGCAACAGAAAAATTTTTAATTATAATAAATTGAGTATTTGAATATTGTAAACAATGACACTCAATCTATATAATAGATTATTATAGATAATTTGAAACTGTGAGTTTATATTACTTTCTTTATCTGTAAAAGTACAACATATATAATAAAAAGTCAGAGTGTCAATTATTTAAAAAAGGATCAGCCCATGGAAGGAGGTAATAATGTATATATGATTGTGTGCATGAACTAAAATTCAGGGACAAAGAAAGACATAATCTATAAATTTGTCTAAAGGTTATGGATTTACGATATATCTATTACTTCCATTTTTCCAAATTCTCTACAAAGAGCTCTGTACTAAGGGAAAATAACAATGAGACCCCATAAGCCACTTTTATATTTCAATTGCAGTAATTGCACTTTAGATTTGGGGTTTGATCTAATCCCAAGCTATGGCCCAAACCATTTTTTTTTCAGTGAACTGCTTTCTTCCTATGTGAACTGGAATCACACTTGCCGGAGTAAATGAACCTTACTCTGTGCACATCATTAGTGTATGTGCACATCATTAGTGAATGTACACATCATTAGTGTATGTGCACATCATTAGTCTATGTGCACATCATTAGTCTATGTGCACATCACTAGTGTATGTGCACATCATTAGTCTATGTGCACATCATTAGTGTATG
>NW_021604568.1:11591687-11605626 GCF_004785775.1 Grammomys surdaster | reverse complement strand
AGGATGGGATAGGGGTGTTCTGGAGGGGAAACCAGGAAAGGGGATAACATTTGAAATGTAAAAAAATAAAATATCAAAAAAAGAAAAGAAAAAAAAAATGAACTGCAATAATCATTTATATCCTCCAAAAACAAAAATTCTGCTTGAAGATACAACCTCACAGGAACTCCCTTGATCCTCTGGTTCTTATTATATTTCAGGAACTTCAACCATAATGTCTCACCAACATGACTTTCCAAGTGTGAGCTGAACAATGATGACGCCAAAAGACATTGCAAACTGTATGGCTTCATGAAGCTTCAAATTTACACTGAGAACTTTAGGAGCTGAGGAATATTGGGGTTAGAGCAGGTCATCTTCACAGGGAAGAGTGCACCAATTGATTGTCCAGTGTGTGCAATACATCCATGTATAAAATAACAAATAGAAAAAAGAAGCTATAATTTGAAGCAGAATGGGAAGGATTATACTGAAGGAGGAAATCAAAGGCATAAATGTTGTTATTGTGATCTCACAGTTTGCTGTTTGAAAAGAATGTGTACACATAGCTCATCTCTTGATTGGTTTCTCCAGTTTATGTATCTATTTTTTTTTTTAATCAGCCTCAGTGCTGACTGATTCCTTCGCTAGGTTATTATCCAGCTTACAGCAATTTTCTTCTTGACTGGCCTAGCTTCAAGTGTCCACGTCTAGACAGAATTCTGTTTTGTATTTTCCTGTGCATGATTCTAGAGCTGTATATCCAACTGTCTAACCTTTCAGGTAGCTTTGAATAGCTCACCCATGCAAGGTCAAACTTTAAGTGAAAGGCTAATCACACTCGGCCTGAAAGTGAAATGTCAGCAGGTTGTTTCCCTCGCAGGAGAATAATCAACGAGCGGCCCTCTGCTAACAGCCTCATTGTCAGGTGCTAATAGGTTTGGCAAGAGGGTAGTTTCCTATTAATTTCTTTGAATAAAGATGGAGATTAAATTTTCTCACCTGTTTAGACTATTTCATCCTGTTGCCTTAGGTCCTTTCATTGCTTCAAAAATTAAAATGCCTAAGGACTCACAGACACTTGTTAAATGGACATGACAAGAAGGGACACAAGAGTTTCAGTGACGATCCGCGGAGCAGTTTCTCTACCTCTGATTGTGTCTCCCCACTTCCTCCCCATCTTCCTTCTTTCGTTCCAGCAATGTATCCATAGCCTCATCAACCTTCAGCTTTCTCTGTCTGAGACTACAGGAGGCTCCTAGAAACAATATTCAGGATAGAAAAGAGTAAGCTAATTTCACAGCGAGAGTATGTTTGTTTGTTTGTTTGTTTGTTTATTTTGCATCACAGCAATACAAAGCTATATAACCGCCCTCTCTTTTAGATTATTCCGCATTTCATGTTACCTTTATATATTAGAACCTTTTCTACTTTTCTTCAGTACAATATTATAAAGTAAGTTGTCCAAGTATGATCATCTCTATTGTACACAGGGAGAAATTGAAGCTCAAAGTAATTAAGTGAGATGCTATTCTTGTGTCTCCCATGACTAAAAATCATTTTACAGGATGATATCCGAGAGATGCTGTATTGTATATTAATTACACACCTCTGCCTTTAAAACTTCTCATTGTGTGTACTGTATAAAACAGTTCTCCGGTGTGACCTAAGGTATTTCTCTTCGTATAAATGGTTGCATATTTCACTGAAACTTCACTATATCATGCTAGATTCAATAGCAAAAATGATCTACTAGTAACATATGGATATTCCAAAACATTGATTAATCATTTTATTTGTGAAAAATATGTGATGTAAATAATATCTTTAGAAATACATTGACTAAGTTGCAAAACTATGGTATATGTTTTTAGGTGTTAAACTAGACTATATAGTAAGGAGATAGCAGCAAATAGAAAACTTTTTTTTGTAATTTGTATTTACTGAACTTTATTTATTTTTTTTCAATTTCAAGAAATTTATTGTTATAATTGGGTTTAATTATCATTAAAACAAAATGTAAACATATCAATACACTTCTTTCTAGTCTTTTTTTGTATAAAGTTTTCTTTAGTTTTTATTGGATATTTTATTTATTTACAATACAGATGTCATCCCCTTTCCCCATTTCCCCTCCCTGGAACCCCCTATCCCATCCTCTATCCTCCTTTATGCCTTTACATCACTTTTTAAAATAATTTATTTATTTTTTCTCAAATCATAATTCATTCACACAGGGGTTATAAACACAGAAAGGCAGGATGTGGGGAAGCAGATGACACTGGAGTGTGGGTGTTCAGGGGGAATATGGATTGTATTTTTAAAAGATATTTCTTTGAATTTATTTTTTATCTGAGAATCTTATAAAACCACAATGCTTATTATGTTTCTCATAATAAGATATGTCATAGTTTTTGACATATCTAATTTTAATTTAAGGACAGTATTTTAAATGATAATACTTTTGTTAATTCTTTGAGAATGACACAGATGACTACAAAGTCCTTTCATCATATTCACGTGCCCTTCTCCAACAACTCCCCCTCTTTCCAGGCTCCACAGTTACCTGTAACTTCATGTCTACTTTTTAAAACAACACAGTGAGTTCCATTTGTGGTCCCAATATATACATATCTATGGGGCATCCACTTATCCTTTAACAATAGTTAATGTGTTGGAGTCCACATCCTTAAAGAAAACTGACTTTCCTTCCCAGGTAGCCATCAGCTTTCAATACCTCCTTATCTAGCAGTAGGAGCTGATGAGCACGGCTCCCTTCTATGCCCAAATGTTGACTGCCTTTATCTTTTTTTCAAATTAGTAAAAAAAAAAATGAGAGAGAGATATTGACTTATGAACTATAGATTTATCCCTAGGTAAGTTGGAAAGTCAGCCTTCGTTATAGAGCAGGGGTCAGCCCATCTGGGCTAAATTGCATTGATTCCACATATAAGAGCTTCTGTGAAAAGCTGACATTCGATGGTGATGAGTAAAGCAATCAAAAGACAAAGACTAGGCTGAAGCCTGAGCACACCATATTATCTCTGCGGGGGCCTGTAGAAAATGGATGTCTTGCTGTTGTTCATAACACTCATTTTCTTCCTCCTCTCAGCCTTACCTGACATCCTGCTGGGTGACGTGTTCAATTTTAAATCTTTGAAGGTAACATACTAGTCGAATGTTCAGCATTTAGCTTCTTGACTAATTTTGATTCAGTATTTCAAAACATAAGTTTGTCAAACATTTGTGTGCAAACCATGTAGAAAGACTACAAATGTATGTGGGCATAGCACTGTCCATTTAACTTCTGAGTTTATGGAGTTATAATGTATTAAAAGGAGAAATAGAGACAGGAGGATTAAACAGGATGGAGAATGGAAGGACAGGGTAGAGTAAAGTACATAGCGAGGAATAAATAACATTACAGGTCTTTGGAAAAGCCATATGGAAACTCACTACTCTAGGACATTTTGTGTGTGTGTGTGTGTGAAAAGAATTTAGTGGAGTTACCCATACTGGGAAAGATAATAACCCACCTCAACATAATATGCTACCAAATTAGTCCCACAATTCAAGAAATGTGTTATGTATGTTTTTAGTTATAAGTCAAGAGAATTCATAAACCACCCCACAGATTTCATACTAATGCTAATGATTTTGGTTAACCTCCACAACCTTATGGTAAGATCTTGTTGCCGAAGTCACCCCATACTTATATCATAGAACATAAGCAAATCACGCTGAAACTCAACTGAAAGCTCACACCTACTGATTAATTCATAGTTTGAGAAGTATTATATATGATACCGGAGAAGGGAAGTGGTCATCATTCTCACTCAGCTACCAAACCTGCAAGCTACAATAACTGCCTGTCTGCTCAATATCCCACTAATGTAAGCACTGTATGAATGTTGCGAGACTAACCACCATGTTTTGATTAAAGGCACAATCCATGAGAGGAAACCCATCAATACTTGATACTATCAGGAAGGCCACGAACCTGAGAGTAGATGGGTCATGGGCCCTGGGAGGAACCCACTATTATTCTATTAAATTACATAGCAATAAAATGATTCCTAATGGAATATTTCTATACCCAAAAATCAATTCATCACTCAACAACTCTAGTAACAGAGAAATTTCTTGCAGTAGATAGTAGCTCACCTGGAGACTTCTTGTTTCATTAGGCAATGTACAAGAATGGGAGATTCTGGAGTACTTAGCCTTAAATGGGATATCTTTGTGGCACTCTGCTCCAAGGCTCATGGATCTATGTGTAGAGGAGGTAGAACGATTTTAGAAATTGGAGTTGATGGTTGACTTCATGTAAGCAGAGTTTTTTAACATAACAGTAAAATTTGAACATATGACTTTATAGTGTCTGTGACATCATGCATAAGATGTGTACAAGTGTGAGCCAGGGAATTCCAAGCACAAAAGAGGGAAAGTGGGCACAAAGTCCCACCCCTGAGAAGGTACTTGTAGCTGATAGCTTCTGGGAGAGGAAATAAGTTTTTTTCCCCAATGGAGTGAATAATAGAGTTGGCTTATTTAAAGTAGAAAATACTTGATATTTTGTATGTACTTACTTAGCTAAAACCTTGTCTTTTTGAATGTTAGGGCCTCAGTAAGAATATGCATTTTATTGACTGTAAACTTAGCAACAGTTTTGAAAGTTACCGCATGTCAACAACTTTAATTGCCAAAGTTGCAACTCCTAAAATAATATGAACTGCACTATAATTTAAAACTGTTTCAATATTCCTATACATAATGATACACTGAAAGTTTAATAACTTTTAGCCAAAATAAATAAACATATCAAGGGCCTTTCAACATAGACATTATATAAAATCAATATCAAAGGAATGAGAAAGCTCCCCTTTAATGAATGCTAGATAAATTTCAAAGCTGAAACTTATTGGGAAAAAATGACTATAACTTTTTATCTGCTAATCTCTTGATTCACTTCATTTCATAGCTCTTAATGGGTATCATTTAAGTTTGATTTTATAGAAAGGAAGACATTTGAAGTGATAAAGAAAGTATACTATATACTAAGTTCTTTGTGGATTGAAGACTTTTTTCTGACCTTTCCAGAGTTTTGAGTATTTCAAACACAAGACATGAGCATATGAAACCAATTCCAGGTTCACAGATGGCATATTCTATGTGTACATGGTAAGTAAGACAAGGCAGCTAGCTTCCTGGGGCCTCTGTTAAGTGTGTACTAATTCTATTTATGAGAACATATGACTTGATCACTGTGTCTCCTAATCTCATTAAGTATTAACATATGAATTTGAGAGACATCCATCAGACAGAATCAGGGTAGAAACAGAGGGAGGCAGAGAAACCCATCTGGACTAAGTTCTCAAGCATGTATAGAGATAGCAGAAACTAGTCAACTATGAAGAGGATGATCTGAGTGATATTTCCTCCACTCAGTGTGGCCGGTCTGTGGAGTATTTTCAAGAACATGTTAAGGATTTCAGCTTTAGTATGTCATGCTATAACTTATATTCTTTTCTTAAAAACACAACCCTCGTCCTAAATGGTATAAAAGAAGAGTGTGGGACATAAGTGATTATTTAACAATCCCCCTGAACTTATCACATCTGACACTGTGGTGGAAGAACCAATTAACAAGCCCTGGAATTCATCATATATTTACCAAAACCTGACAAACAAGGACAAAAGTCTAATTCTGGAAAACTCCCCAAGTATACTAACATTGCATTTAGGCTTCTGTAGTTCCAATTCTGGCTAACTGTTCTTGTTGAGATGTGTTAAACTAAGATATGGTAGCACGTGAAAGCTCAACCTGAGAAAGGCTTGAGTCTGTACTGGGATCCCAAACATCAGTCTCCTGTTGGAAAGATATTGTTGTTAGGAAATGTCATGACTGTGATAAGCTTGGAAACTGATTGTAGAAATGGAAAGTGCATGATTTGGGGATATTGTAGATACGGCTAATTCATCATTGGATGGAGAAAGATAGTAAAGAATGTGCCTAGTGCTGTTTCTGTTGACAGGCTTGCAGTACTTGAGGAATTTGTCAGCATTTATTGAGATTTGTTACAAAAACACCAACGCACAGGTTTTCTTTAGATTATATATTAAATATGTATAATATTTGTTAAATAAACACATTTAGATGTCTTTGAGTGGGAATAAAAGTGATAAAAGAATAAAATATTTACAGCCTTAATTATCAACAAAAATCCCTATAGATTTTTAATAAGAATGTTCTTCATATCTATCCATAATTCAACGAGTTTTGAGTATTAAAATGCATTAGTGTAATCTGGGTATACAGTATGGAAAGATGCTATTTTTGAAATCATAATATCTGGCTTAAATTCCTATCTCTTGTCACTTGTCTGTATAACTTTATCTCTTGATTTAATTTATTTTGCACTAATTTGCATATCTTTAAAATCAGATTAATGACAGCTAACATATTTTTAAATAAGATAATTAAAATAATACATGTTATAGTTAGAACAATATAAAACACATATTCTTTGGTTCACAAACTCTAAGAAATATTACTATCCAGAGGCTTCACCAAAAGTTGCATTTATAGGCTCACTGAGTTTGAGAACTTTGATGACACAAAATAGGTGTTTACTTAAGACTTTCTCTGCCTGCATCCTGATTTAAAATAGATTGTGACTTGGATTATGTAACCCGATTAGGCTAAATCAAAATAATTTTGTATTTTATCTGTCTGTTCATTTATTTATCCATACATTTATTTACTTTTGGTTTTTCAAACTGAGTTCTATCTATCCTTGACTGGCCTGAAACTGGCTTTGTAGCACAGGGTAGCCTTGAATTTACAGATCTATCTGCTTATGCCTCTCAAGTGCTCGGATTAAAGGAGTGCACCATCATGCTAAGATATTTCTTTTATTTTTAAATATAATTTATTCCTGGACTATACTTTTCTAAATCATTGTCTATAATTCAAGGGAATATATTTTAAAATAAGATGCTTTGAGTGGGCTGAGCAGACTGTCAGTAAATGCCTCATTGCAAAGGTGAGTACCTAAGTTTAACCCACAACGCTCCTATTTAAAAACTGGGTACAATGGAACACTCCTGTAATCATTCTGTGGCTGGGGAGGTCTAGGCTGCACTGGCCAGCCAGACTGGCCTAATCAATGAGCTCATTCCGGAAGAAACAGCATGTTTCAAATGAAGGACAGTTTGTTCTCTGGATAACACCCAAGGTTATCCTCTAGGCTCTATGCATACCTGCAGACACATGAACACTCGTGCACACAAACATGCACACAGGATAAAAGTAAGTAAGATATTTATTGAGGTTGACTCAGTCTCCTTTGTGAACAATTACATGGCAACTTGAGGTTTCCTTATTTGATTGGACTATACAACAAATAAAATATGTGGCTATTGATATCAATTACTTTGAAACCTCATTGCTTGGGATTGTTCTTCTTATGAGGATGTAAGGGCTAGAACTCTTCTAAGGGCAGCAACCATATAAATGGCTAAACACTTTCAATATTCACTCTTCTCTTAAATCATAAAGTACCAAGAACACATTTGTTCTAGAGTTTACTATACCTTTAATGGGATTTCACCTAAGAGATCTTCCCTTCAAGTTTATGAGGCCTTAATTTTCTATGGAAACTTAGCCTGGTTTTGGTACTTAGATATTTGTTCAACATCATTGTCAACTATTTTGTTGATTTGATCAGTATTCATGATTAGGTGACATTAAGCAAGGGAGACACTGGTTGCCGTGGGGATACTTCACCCAACTGAGTGGAGATCTTAAGACACAACTGAGGTTTGACACAGGTGTTTGTTTTTCCCAAGGTCAAACCTCAGTTGTGCCTTAAGATCTCCACTACACAGACACTCTTATATCACCATGAAGAATGCTTACTGATGCAGAACCTGCATCTATAGGACTCACATGAAGATATATATGTTGTTCCCATCAGGAACACCTTCTGTACCTTGCATACTGTACTTGGGAATGTGCCTGATCCCGAGGTAGGGAGAGAGTAGGATTTTCCTTTGTTCTGAATTTAGAATAGAACGAATGCTGAATAAATGTCAGTGCCCGGCCTTCTTTTTTTGATTTATATTTCATGCTGGCCAAGCATGCAGGAATTTTAAAATGTGCATTTTGTAGACTCATTTTAATACCCTAACACACATTTTCAACATAGGCATCTCTACGCACAGTGTCACCACTGCTTCCATTATTTTACCTTAGAAATGTTTCAGTGGGTATCATTATTTCACATTGATAAATCTCTATTTAGTGGTTCCATGTGCAACCATAGGTTTTATAACACAATGTTCTTTAAAAGCATTATTTAAAATGCAATTTTAAAAAGCTTTCATAGGCAAGTATTAGAAATATAAATATTCATAAATTACCGTTCTTTGAAATATGTTGGCTAAATTTACATAGAGATGAAGCTGGAAATTTATGAATGCTATTTTATATTCATTCTGATGGCTTAATGTCAGTAATATTTTCAGGCTGAAGTTTCCTAGTGAAAGAGCCCACCATTCTTTATCTCATGGAAAACACATGATCCCTATCCCTAAGCCACCTAAATGGGTTAAATTTGAAACCCAGCTTTGCGATGTCTGGGAGAGACAGGTTAGAGAGTATGTGGAGATGGAAATCTATAATTGTGGCAATTTAATTCATTTGACTTGAGAAACTTATAATCAGCTTGCCTCCTCTCAGAAGAAAAGTTATAAATGGAAATTTTAATTAATGAAGTTGCATTGCTGGTGCTTGCCTTTGGTTAGCACTGTCTCAGCAGTTTTCTACTATGAAGGGACAATCTTTCTGCCTCATGATTTATGCACATGTTCTTGTGCTTGAACACGCATGTGTATGTTAGTGCATGCGCACATGGATATGCGCATATACATGCACACACTTCTTTTGGCAAGGCTCCTTCACTCTTTGTATGACTGTTTTTAGTTGTGGACCTAGACTTTTCAATCTTCATCAGTTTGCAGGTGCACCATTGTGATCAGCTGTTATTAATCATCGTTTTATATTTTGTTTGTTTTTAACTCGATGATCTTTAGCACTACCAGCTATTGTCCAATTCTGATTCTTTAAGTTTCATTACTATTAGTTATAGACCACCTCATACTTAGAACAAATATCCTATCTTCAATAATATTCCGTTTCCATTTATCCCTCTTACTCCTTTTGTGGGAACTTTTTTATCAATCATTTAAAAAAAACAAGAAAAGAATATTGATATCTGTAAAGATCTCATAGAGAATAGGTTGAGGGTACTTTTGTTTTCTTTCATAATCCTGATTTCAAGGGAGGGCTACCTATGGGTTTGTACTCTTGCAATGCAACTTTTACATGTAACACAACTTCCACTCACTATGGAATAAGAAAACTGAAGTATAGGATGAAGGAACGTGTTTATGGAAATTACAAGCATTGATCAGCAACCTATGTTCATGACGCTAACTAGCCGTAAATTCTCATCACTTTAACATTTCTCAAATCTCAAATCTGGGTCCTGGCCACTGATGTACACCATGTGCTTTAGACTAGCTAACTGTCCTCTCCCAGGGACTCCCAAACTCTCAAAGGGTCACACCTAGAGATCTGTTTTCTTCTTGTTTGGACGATCCTGAAGAACGCTGGCATCTTAAACCATTATCTGTGATGGCTTTACCATGTTGATATATAAATACACACCATCTAAGATGTCACCTGTTCTGAATGTTTGCTTTTGAAATATTAACAGATTATCTCTTCCTTTAATCATGTTTCTCACTGCCTTCGTATTCCCAAGTACACTAGGTGAGATGAGTATGGCTCGACCCAGCTTTTCTAATTCACCTATATCATACAGACCTAATAAAGGGCAAATGTGTCCTAAACATTTTTAAATCATTGTGGCAAAAAAAAATATATTGCTTATAAACAAGTAATGAAATAAGCAGTAAACTGGTTTTGGCCAAGCAAGTTTTGATGAAGGTCTCTGACTTCCTGGCCTCAGCATCCTTGACAACGTTCAAAATACCATCATCTCTGCAGAACAGGTGACAGAAAATTCCCACACGTGGATGACATGAATCCAGTGATCTCTGCCTACTTCCTTCACATAGCCAGTGTGAACCAGCACGCTGTGCCCTTGCTTCTACAAGTAATGCACAGCTCAAACGTGTTTCTGCTTTGTTTGAACTATATTGGTCAGTCTGACACTGGTGATTTTTGTTTGTGCACTGAGAAAGATTATGTAATAAATGTGCCCATAAACACAAGATAAATGCTTCAGAGTTTCCAGAAAAGAGGAACTTCTATAAAATGAAGAGAAATTTACTCACTCTCTAAAGATTCTAGTGTTATGACAAGACTGCAGAGAAACAAGAGGGAAAAATAAATATTACACTTGCTTAGTATGTAACCTCCATAGGCATGTATTTGTATGCACACCTCCTCCCCAACACACAAATGGAGCTGCATACATATCATTCCTGTATAGGATGTGATGTAATATTATAAGAGTAAAGATTGACTGTCATACCTGATTTTTAAAATTATTATCTTTGTTCTTGTAGTTCTAAATTATTGAACATCTTTTCCTTCATGTCTTCCCTTTGCTTTTTCTCTGCTTCCTTTCTTCCATGTGCTTTTCTTGTTTCCCTCTCTTCCCCCACTTATACTCCTTCCCCATATTACTCCTTCAGTTCCTGCCTCTCTTTTTATTTTCCTTAAGGAAATATAAATACAAAAATCAATTGATCTGTGAATAGAAATTTGAAGCAATATAACTTTCATTTTTGGACGAGAGGACAGGGAGATACTAGGATGACTATTTGTTTCTCTATATTTCTATTTTTATAAGAAATCTGTGTTCATTGAAAAATTTTGTTGAGAAAACTTATATTTGACTCTAGCCTAAGAAATTTTCATATATTTTCTTTTTTATTATAATATTCAATGGAACATGTGTGTGTGTGTGTGTGTGTGTGTGTGTGTGTGCGTGTGTGCTCACATGTGTGTGTGTGTGTGTGTATGAATATGGAGGTTAAAGAAATTTCTCAAACAATTCTATGTGTTAACCAAAGGGCTGCTTCCCATGCATATTTCCCTCTTAGTCCTTTCTTTTTTCTAGTCCTTGTTTTCTTTTCTCTATCTTTCTCCTTTTTATTTTTCTTTCTATCTTTCTTTCCTCTCTCCATTGCTTTGTCCCCAACCCTATCTGCCTCTCTACCTGCCTTTGTCCTTTCTCCCTTTCCAGATTTTTATGAAGTATTTGATGTCTCAATAAAAAATAAATAAGCAAATATGGGCCATAGAACGACCAATCAGGCCAATAGCTAGACAGCTCATGAATGAAATGACATTAGTCATGGCAGCTCGTGGAAGACTATTTATTAGAACTCAGGTATGACTTTTGGGAGCTGGCACCAGCTCATTTCTCCAATACATACTTATCCCCCTGTTTTTCATGCTTCAGCTTGAGTTTCTTACACTTTTTCATGAGACTTGCGCTTTCTTTGTTAAGTTTTACATGCATGTCATTCTTGCTTTCTTGTGCTTCATTACTGCCCATCTAAACCTTCAGTGCTAGCCTCTGGTGTGATATTTTCTTATCACTAAAAATACCTTTAAACATTAAAGTAGGGCTTTCTCATAAAGATTTGAAGGAATAATGTCATAGTATGAACTAGTAGGAGTCTTTTACTGTTATTTTTCTGTGTAAGTCCAAATAAGAAACCTTTACCTCTCTTCTGTTATCTGCAGATAGATATAGATGGACATATTCATAAATATATAAAATAATCTGCTTAGTCTATATAGTGTTCCCTGCATGTATGTTTTCAAAGAACCCATGTTTAAAATCTATTTTGGGGCATATGACTTAGACTGAATAACGAAAAATTTTATTCTCCTTGCAACAAGTTAAAAGATGAACATTTAGACTGACCAATGTCAGAGGAAATCTTTTTGACACTTACCTGATGATAAAAGCATAAAGCACGTTTTCTTTTCATCTCAGAGTATTTTTGTGGACATCGTCAAGTGTCTTCAGAAATAGCATTATGATTGTTGTAGAGAGGAACATAAGAGGAATGTGTGAACTATATATGTGTGCCTCATATAACCATCCCAGTGCCCAGAGGTGCTAAACCTGCTTATTTCTTAGGCTATTATTTTATTTAATATAGGTAGAGTTGAGCTTCTTCTATTTTTGTCTTCATTAATTGATTTATTTTTTCACTTTATATCCTGATTACTGCTCCATCTCGTCCTGGTCCCCTCCTCACAACTCCCTCCCCTCACCTCCTCCCCTTCTCCTCTGAGGGACAGGAGCCCCCCTAGGTATCACCCTACCCAGGCACATCAAGACTCTGAAGGGCTAAGCTTAACCTCTCCCACTGAGACCAGACAAGACTACTCAATTAGCAGAACAGATTACATAGGCAAGAGCTTTAGGGGACCCACATGGAAACTAAGGTGCATATTTGCTACATATGTGCTGGGAGTGGGGCTAGGTTCAACCTATGCTTGTTCTTTAATTGGTGGTTCAGTCTCTAGGAACTCCCAAGAGTCTAGATTAGTTGACTCTTCAACTTCCAGGTCCCCCTGTCCTTCTCCCAAATCTTCCATTTCGTTCATTGTTGGGTTATGAGTCTCTACATCTGTTTCAGTCAGCTGTTAGGTATAGCTTTTCAGCTGGTACGCTCCTGTCTGCAAGCATAACAGAGTATCATTCATAGTATCATGGATTGGTTTCTGCCCATGAGATGGGTCTCAAAAACACACATGCATACACACAAAATTACATACAATGAAATGAATAGTTGAGCAAATCTTCAAAAAATATTCATATGGATGCTTATAGAAGGCTTAAATGTAATTAGTAGAATTGTCACGTAACTTAGATGAGCTTTAATAAGTATATAGGAAACCAAAAGATGGTTACTGCTCTTAGTACAAAGCTTTCAACCAATGCATTAAATTAACTATAGAGTATTTGAAAACACAAATGTATCTTAAATACCTATTGATAAAAGAGAGAAGTCCATTTGTGATGGCTGTGAATTCATGATTTTGATCATGTAGTTGCCTGGAAAATGCAAATCTCTACAAGTATTAAAATATCAGAATGGTTTCTAGTGGCTCAGAGGAGGCAGAAGGTTTAAGGTGATTTTTTTTCTGTAAGATGCTGTAATTGTGGGTGCTATGTATTTGTCAAAATCCATTGAACTATATTGCATGGTGAATGGGTCTTACATTCAAGTAAAATAAATCGTTTGAAAGGTTAAAGGAGATGGAATTAAAACTGCAACACACTAATTTAACTCTGTCACAGATATATAAAAGTCATAGAGAAGATAAAGCAAATCAAATTTAAAAATCACTGTGGTTTATAAGAATGAAAAAAATCTTATTAAAAAGCACAGTATTTTAGTAGACCAGTAGCTTCCATGTATGTATGGCATAGCATTTCTATATACTAAAAGTAAAATTTAAGTAAGTAAATGGTGGCTAGAATTAGTTGAGTCTTTGTTGGAGTGGTCTGCAGGCAGGAAGGTTAGAACCAGTCATCATAAAATGTGTAAGAGGGGGAGACTCTGAGGTGAACTTCTTTTTTAGCCTAAGGAAAAAAAGAAGTTTATGTTGACATGCTTATGAATAGTACGGATATTTGCTAATGTCAGTTGAAAGGGCCTAGGAAACAAACTTGGATAAGCAATCAGCACACTAAGCATACAGATCTTGGAGTCAAAGCCATTCTTCTTTAAAATAAACCAGTATTCATTAGAGAACGGACTAGCTCTAGGACTTGACACAGGTATGCGCAAAGGATAATTTGAAGCTTGATTGTGGAGCAGGAAAGGAGGTTAAAACGAAGAAGAGGAGAAGGAGAGGGAGGAGGAGAGGGAGGAGGAGAGGGAGGAGGAGAGGGAG
>NW_021604568.1:11591018-11591677 GCF_004785775.1 Grammomys surdaster | reverse complement strand
GAGGAGAGGGAGGAGGAGAGGGAGGAGGAGAGGGAGGAGGAGAGGGATAAATAACAAAAACAAAGAGGGGGAGGGGATATTAATAACATTAAGGATGCTTGGAAAACTTATAGGGAACCATTTTATTTTATGTCTAGTTACAGTTACATGTGGTGTGTGCGTGTGTGTGTGTGCACACACACACATGAGTTGTGTGTTTGTGTGTTTATGTATTTTATGTGAAGTTACACCACTATGGATTTGCAGAAGCACTGTAACCCAAGTGTCATGATTGGGAACCTTCCTTTTTAGTTGTTGTTGTGAATATGTAGGCTACAAAAATAGAAGTGAATGGTAACTGAGTAGAATTAATGTGCCTTGTGTGCTGAGGTAGAACATATTTCCCAACTCCTGAGATGTGGGCTCTGTACAGTGAATTCTTTGCTTTTCAAATTTTATTTTGTAAATATTATTTATGTATTCTTTAAAAATGTCATACATGTAATTTTTCCATATATATGAACATATCAAAATATATAATATGTTATATATAATACTTTTATATATATTTGGGGAAAAATTGTCAGCATTCAGCATTTACAATGGGAAATCTTAGTAAATACAATTTGGTAAAGCCATTAGAAGTGATTAGCAGTTCTCCCTCTCCCTCTCCCTCTCCC
>NW_021604568.1:11570328-11590918 GCF_004785775.1 Grammomys surdaster | reverse complement strand
CCCCCTCTCTCCTTCTCCCCCTCCCTCTCCCTTCCTCCCCCTCTTTGTGTGTGTGTGTGTGCATGCTCAGTTCTCCACCATATTACCTTTATTTTTCTTTATCTTATGAATAGCACAACCATTATTTTTATGCTGAGATGATCTCACAACACCCTGAGATTTCTCCACTGATAATTCTGTGATGACTTTTGTGTGCTAACATACTAGGATTTTTAAAGGAAAAATTGGTAGTCCTTTACATATTCCTTGAGAATTTCTCACATGTAGGCAGTATATCTTGAACATATCCTTCCCTCTTATCCGCCTTCCATTATTACCCCAGTTACCCCAATCTTATTCCCATCACTAATGCATGTCAGCCCTTTTTAACTTTTATTTATTTATGTTCTGTAAGTCATTGAGTTCAATTAATACTACCTGTTGAAATGTTGATGAATCTTGCTGGCTTGATCATGATTATGGGTTATGCAGGTAACCACAGCTGTGGTGATTTCACAATTCTGTGTTCGTGTCATATCTGAAAGATTGCATTTCACAATAATCCTCCCACAACCTCAAGCCCTTCCATCTTCCTGCCCCACCTTCTGTGATGTTATGCAAGCCTTTGGGAAGGGAGATGATAAAATGCCCTATTTAATGCTGTAGTTTCTGTAGTCACTTATTCTTAGCACACTGGCCACTTATGAGTCACTGAATTAAGTACTATCTCCTATCCAAGGTAGAGAAAATTTCCTCTGGTTAAGGTTAGGGACAACACTATTCTTCGGGTATAAATCTAAATATTAAAAGAAAATTTGACCTGTCACTTAAAAAGATAATAAGAGTAAGTTCTGTACTAGGTTCTATGTTCTCCCAGAAGCCTTGGGCTTTTGACCAGGTTAACAATACAAGACATTAATACCGTCAAAGAAAATCAGAAAATGGACTGGTTTTTCCATAGTAGTCATGCCTCTATTCCTCCAATGGACACATCTGTCCAGGCAAGCCAGTGTTTTTGCATGGGTAGTTTATTGCTGTGTAAGACTATTGATGTTCTTTTTCCCCACGGGCATACACAGAACCTTCTGGATTATAGAAGTTAGACAGCCAGACAGCCAGTTTAGTTCCACACTGATTTCTCTACATTCTCCAATTAAAATGTATTGTGTGCTCAACAATAGGACCTCACCATGGACTTTTAGTGGCTTTCCCAGCTTTCCGGTTGGTGCTGGGGAACAAATTGGGTCTTCATGTTCATGTAGCAAACACATTAAGCAGTGAGCCGTTAACCTTGTCCCAGAGGTGAGATTTTGAAAAATAATAATTTTTCATTACTCTGCCTGAGAAAGCTTCAGTGAGTTTATTATGGTACAGTTTTTATAAAGGAAGCTTCAATGTAGGAGTCAACATAGACTTGCCTGCAAATGAAAGTATTTATGTTGTTGAAAAAAGGGCAGTTTATAATAGATGCATGCTTTATGGAACTTGAGTAAAGCGTGCTATGATTTTAGCTACTTCATGTCACCTATAATGCATTAATCATGTTGCTACTACATGAGACAAAAGTCTTTATATATGATTTCAGTAGTAATTCTATATCAAATGTCCCATTTTCTTCTGTCCAGGAAAAAATAACATTTCGATTACATTCTCTTACATTCTATATTACTTTATAAATTTTATAACTTTAAAACATTCTGGGAAGAAATCTAGGCAGGCACTGTCATTTTCAGTCCTTCATAGAGGAGACTGTGTTTCAGAGAGGCAAAATGATTCACTGTCGTGTCACTCAGCTCCTTCATGACCGGTGTTTCTGACTTTGACTCCTAATCTAACCATTCCACATGTTCTAATATCACACTCTTCAGAACACAGGATTCATCATGTAGGTGGAGGTTTAAAATATTCTCTATGTGTGGGGAAGCTTTCAATACCCCTATCTACAGAAATGCATTAGTTCAGTCTTTCTGGATTCTTTTTTTTAATTTCTTTTTTTTTTTTTGAACATGAAATGCTTTTTTTATAGCATGTTTTACAAGGGGAGGGGGTAAGAGGGTTCAGGTGGTGGAAAAGTACAAAATCTTCTTGGCCTGTGCCTTGAAACATGTCATGGTCTATATGGTACACTGCCTTGAATTATGATCTACCTGCAGTTCTTCAGAAGATATGGTACACTGCTTGAGTTATGGTCTCCCTGCTATTCTTAAGAAGACATGGTACTCTGCTTTGAGTCTATCTGCAGTTGTTAAGCAGGATCTTGCAGTTGCCAAGCTTCAGAGGACATTGTGCAGGTGGGGAAAGGTAGGGGGTAAGGGTAAGGGTGGCCTCTTGATCACCACAACAAAAATTGGCTTTTTCCTAAACCAAGGCCACCCTTGATATGGCAGCTAACATTGGGGAGCCTTCCTTTATGACAATATTACACCCCAAACTGACAAATGGTTGGTAACTTGAACATTTACAAGAGACTAGGATGGCTGTGAGTTAGTCCAATGACGGGATTATTGTAGGTCCACTTCCCAGGGGCCCACCCAATGCAGCCGAAAAGGAGTGCGTGGTGCTGGGAGTGGGTGCAGCCTACATGGCCTAAGACAGGGCTCTCACCCTCCTTTCACCCACATCAGAGTCCCTTGACGTTGCCCATCGTCGACAGCCTAAAGCCTTCGACCATCGATGTGACTCGTCTCACATCAGTGTTTTGGGGTTGTAAACTTGTCTAAGACCCCCCATAATTAGACATCCAAATTCAAAACTCACATAGTTGGGATTGAACATAAGACGCCTTCTCTAACTAAACAGAGAAGGGGGAGATGCCAGAAGCCAGGACCCTCACTCTTTCTGGATTCCTTTGATATTATTCCAAACATGCTTTTGTTCTTTATGAATGAAGAAGGGAACTTTGACATGTTTTTATTTTCAGAATTTAGGATGAGAGATGGAGCTCAGGAATGCTGCTGAGTTCTTCTAGCTAAAATTCTCTACATTACCCTCCCTGGAATATGCCTTTCTGTCCATAGACAACACACTCTAAAAGACAGGACGGTGTGCCCACATTTGTTTTTCTTTACATTCCTTCATGTGGAATGTCTTCCCATTACCTCAAGTTGGTGCTTATTTTCCTCCACTTCCTCCCTGCTCTAGATTGGCCACATGCATGAGTCACACCTGCAGTGTAACAGAATAATTCATTTTTCTTTGTTATTTTACATTGACCCAAGCAATGTTCTTCTAAACATTCACCATCTCATCCAATCCTTTTAATTTTGTTAGGTCTTACTTTTTTTTTAAAGAATGTATCTCAGTCTGAAAATAATTATCAAACCAAAAGTATCTGTGTCTATCTGTAATAAAGTTGTTTTCAATTTTGGCTAAACTTACAAGTACTAAAGATGTGTCAAGCCTCGATTTCTCTAAATTTTCCTAATCATCACTCAAGAGCTAGCTGTTAGGCTTATGGAAGTGATGGTGTAGGGCTGACATATTTATTACTTGTATAATAATCGACAAGGGATTCCTAATCCAAAAATCTCTTATTGCATATTTTATATAGCAGAAAACCAATGGTGTAGTCATTGCAGAGTTATGGATGAGCGTAGATACAGCCACTATAAACTGCCTTCAATAAACAACACTATTCAACAAAAAATATGGTGAGTTATATAACATAATTATACTGAGGAGGGTAAAAAATTGCAAAGTTAATTAAAAAATGCATTGAACTACAAGCTATGTATGACTTATTTTAAGTGTCATAAGCAAAGTTGTTTTCGATTTTTATGTATTAGAATATTTACATGTTTAAGTAAACTTCTTATGGATAGACCACAGTCTAAACAAGAAATTCTTGTAGTCCAAGAAGCTTTCCTTTTGAGTAAAGTTTGCTGTACAGAGTAGGCATGCTAGATGCAATCTTTGTAAATTAGTTTCTAAGAGGAGAACTATGAATTGTGCATAAAAAGTTGTACTGAGTACAGAGAGTTGTATCTTCTAGTGTGTAGAAGAACTTGGTTGATTTTAATTTTTAAATTTAAATTAGTATTCTGGGGTTTCTCTTGCCCTAGTACTTACCAAGACATTTTATTCATCATAAACAACCTGTGATGGAACAACTTTTTGAGGTATGAAGTGGCTACAGAAATGATGATGACAGGCAAACTATTTGAATACAATTCTGGTAGTGAAAAATATTCCTTGTATTTGGGGATGCTACAAAACTTTCAGTTAAACTATAATTTATTTTAAAGTTACTTAATACTTGGGTAATAAATCGTGCTCATGAAAACATTGGTAGAATGTATTATTATCTATTTTATGACTATAATAATAATTAATGTATTTAAAGATATATAAGTACATAAATAAAATAAGAAAATATATGTGGTTGAATCAAAATTCTTCAAACATTTTCTCTATAATCCTTCATTGTTTTGTGTTCATGAACTATGCGTCCTATTTAGAGATATATAATGTTTATAAAATTAATATTCACCTGTCTACTCTTCTATAAATTGGTTCTTCATTTAAAACTTCATGTTCTTATTTTATTAAATATTGTTTTACATCTTGATTTTTAAAAACGAATATTTATCCATTTCTTTAAACTGTAATTTATTTGTACAATGCTGTTAGAATGTTCTTTCCCTGTGTTATAAGCACTCTAACTTCATAAATATTTCTTTTATTTGTAATATCTTTTCAATAAAAATTCTGATTTGTAAAAATATTTGGACAGAAGCCATAGAATTTTCTAGGTTTATAACATATGATCAAGCAATGAAGAACTGATTTCAACCAAAGGTTGTGACCCAGGCTTGCCGTACTGTGTTGACCAGGTGTTTTTATTCCTTATCCTTGTGGGAATAACACCAGCCATGTACTTCTGCTCAAGATGCTGTAAAAATGAATGATTCTAGCACTATTTCAACAGTGGCCATTTGTAAAAAGTCTGTACTTGATTTAGTAAACATTGTGTTGTTAGTAGTGGAGACCAAAAACTTCCATGTTAAAGAACTTAATAAAAAAAAAATCACATTACAGAAAAGCTGACCAATCTAATTGAAAATAGTCTATGGATTCAGAGTTATATATAGTACACTATATTAAGGTTTTCACATGCAATAAACTCTGAAGCAATATTAAATTTTCCCTCATAATTTAGATTAGTGTGCATAAGCTATGAGAGTTCAAGTGATCTCCATGTCACACATTCAGCAGAGTCTTGTTTGAGCTGAAAGTCAGGAGGTTTGCTTTAATCATATGTACTACCTACTTAGAATATCGTGGAATAATGACATAATTCACCTCTCAAATATACATAATTGTTGTCAGAGTCAAGTTAGTGTCCAGTATATCATACTTGTAGGAGGCATAGATGTCTTTCTGTGAACAGATAAACACTAGAAGAACCTGAGTATTAGGAACGCAGGGTTGTTCTTTTAAGGGACCTCTTCCTTCAAGACCTAATATCCATCCTGAAGGCTTGGATCCTGAGTGCTTTCTAGCCTAGTGATTTTTGGACCATGAGACATATGTGGCTAGAGCCATGGGTCCCTCCATTGTTGGGAGCCGACTCTTAGCCGAAAGTGGCTATCATCTTTACAGCCATCTCGAGCCATATACCCTGACAAGAGACTTGTTTCAACAGCCTGCAATAGCTGAGCGCACTCTGATAAACATCTTGTTACACTGTTTAGTACCCCCAGCTGCAAGGTGCTCCTGGTATCCATGGCTACAAGACATGTGACGTAGTGGCTTCAGTTGAGATTGTCCACGAGGGCAAGTCACGTGGTAAAGGGTATAAATACCCAGGATTTCCTTTCTATTGAGGAGGTAGATGGAAGAAAGGAGGTGAGAGGTAGAAGGTGGAAGGTAGAAGGTGAAACGTGGAAGGAGTGAGGAGAATATAGAAGAGAGGAAAATAAAGAGACTTGAAGAGACTCCACCGAACTCTGTTTTGTATCTATCTTTTGCGTCTCTTGCCCCTTTTTCCCCCTTCCTCCGTCCCCACTCTCTCTCTTGCTAGACCCTGACCTGCTGACCAGAGCAGCAGAACAGGCCTGCCTTTACAAAGTAGCAGAACCTGACGGCCGTTACAAAAGAAACAGCTGTTACACTCCATGTGTACTCTTTGGTTGGTGGTTTAGTCCCTGGGAGCTTTGAGGTGTCTGGTTGGTTGATATTGTTGTTCTTCCTATAGGGTTGCAAATCCCTTCAGCTCCTTCAGTCCTTTGTCTAACTCTTCCATTGGAGGCCCGATTGGAGACCCCATCTGAGCTGCCTTCTTACTTTATGTCACTAGTCCCTTCAATGTGTCCAAGGATAACAATAAAACTTATGCTATACTAACCAAGTTATAAATTAAGAAATAAACAAATAGATAAAAAACAAACACGATTTGCTACAAAGTGCACAGTAAAATCAGACTGAAGTTTTTATCGTTGCATTATAATTGTCTCATTAATTTGTAGTTTAATATGGGTATAATTTTCCCTTTCACTCTCTTATTTTCTAACACATATATTTAGACAAAAAGGAAATAAAAGAAACCAAAGCAAGCCGTAGACTTTAGGTTTCATAACTCATAATCTACTGCTCTGAAAACAGTAACTTTTGTTCCGTGAACAAAAATTAGGATAGTATTTATTCTAGTATATATTTCACAGTGTTCCTGGGAGGGAAAAGCAGATAGAAAACACACACATGCACACACACACACACACACACACACACACACAAAATTAAACACATACACACATGTAAGCATACAAGGAAGGTAGCTAATACCATTATAGAATTTTTGAACAATGTGTGTTTTAGGAGACTCTCCTTTATTCTCATGCCCTCATGTCCCTTATTCCCAAATCCATCCTTGTAACCTTTCTCTTATGTTTCTGTAGAGGAATTTTAATCCAGGAACGTGACTACTGTGGGAAGGGATCATATCCAAAGACCTTCTAGGTCTATGCAATCTGTCTGAAATACAGACGAACCCTTACCAGACACCTTTATCCCAAACAATGAAGGTAAAGTTAGTTTATGGAAGGAAGCACCCAAGTTTGAAAGTTATGTCTAATTGAGGCACAGATAAAATGTCTAATCAGGGAAAAATCTGACAGAATGACCCAGAGATAGAATCTGTACAACTCCTAGGAGAACAACACAGGAAAGGTAAGTTACTTAAGGGGACAGGAAAGGGGAGTGACTTATGAGAGCAATGCAGAGAGATAGAGACACAGACACACAACAGAGACACAGAGACAGAGACACAGAAAGAAAGAGACACAGAGACACAGAGAGACACAGGAACACAGCGACACATAGAGATAGAGAGAGGGTGCTGTTTTACCAGGACAGTTGTACAGAGACAGATTGTAGAGAGAACAAGCTAGATATAGCTAAAGACAGAATGAGACAGAATGAGTAGTCAGAAGATTATAACAGATTGTTATTTTCAGATCAAGCAGAGCAATTTAGGAAAGACAGATAGAGAGATAGGGAGAGATAGGGAGAGATAGAGAGAGATAGAGAGAGGGAGAGAGAGAGAGAGAGAGAGAGAGAGAGAGAGAGAGAGAGAGAGAGAAAGAGAGAGAGAGCGCTAGAGATAAACCAGATTGAAAAAGTCAGCTTGGAAAGGAGTTTGAACCAGAACAGATGAGTTGAATCAGCCAATCAGAGCTCTGAAAGAACTAGAAAGGGTGAGCTTATTTAGCAGCAAGTCTCAGAACCTGAAAACATTTTAGAACTAGATTAAATTGTATGGAAGCTTGAAGCTTCCAGGGCTAGGCCTAGGTTAGTAGATGGAGGTAATCAACCACAAAGACGACAATTACATAAGAGAAATGAAGTAATGTTTTTTTTTTATTGGATATTTTCTTTATTTACATTTCAAATGTTATCCCCCTTCCCGGTCCCCATGCCTGAAACCTGCTACCCCCTTCCCCTCCCCCTTGATTCTATGAGGGTGTTTCCCCACCCGCCGATTCACTCCTGAATTCCTGCCCTGGCCTTGCCCTACACTGGTACATTGAGCCTTCACAGGACCAAGGGCATCTCCTCCTACTGATGTCTGACAAGGCCATCCTCTGCTACATAAGCAGTTGGAGCCATAGGTCCCTCCATATGTACTCCTTGGTTGGTGGTTTAGTTCCTGGGAGTTCTGTGGGGTCTGGTTGGTTGATACTGTTGTTCTTCCTACGGGGTTGCAAACCCCTTCAGCTCCTTCAGTCCTTTGTCTAACTCCTCCATTGAGGACACTGTGCTCAGTCTAATGGCTGGCTGCTAGCATCTTTTCAGGCTCTGGAAAGCCTCTCAGGAGACAGCTATATCAGGCTCCTGTCAGCAAGCACTTCTTGCCATTCACAATAGTGTCTGGATTTGGTGTCTGGATATGGGTTGGATCCCTAGGTGGGGCAGTCTCTGGATGGCCTTTCCTTCAGTCTCTGTTCCACACTTTGTCTCCATATTTTCTACAATGAGGATTTTATTCCCCCTTCTAAGAAGGACCAAAGCATCCACACGTGGTCTTCCTTTTTCTTGAGCTTCATGTGGTCTATGAAATGTATCTTGGATACTCCAAGCTTTTGGGCTAATATCTACTTATCAGTGTCTGCATACCATGTGTGTTCTTTTGTGACTGGGTTACCTCACTCAGGATGATATTTTCTAGTTCCACTCATTTGCCTAAGAATTTCATGAAGTCATTGTTTTCAATAGCTGAGTAGTACTCCATTGTGTAAATGTGCCACATTTTCTGTGTCTATTCCTCTGTTGAGGGACATCTGAGTTCTTTTAAGCTTCTGGCTGTTATAAATAAGGCTCCTATAAACATAGAGCATGTGTCCTTGTTATATGTTGGAGCATCTGCTGGGTATATGCCCAGGAGTGATATAGCTGGATCCTTAAGTAATACTATGTCCAATTTGCTGAGGAACTGCCAGACTGATTTCCAGAGTGGTTGTACCAGCTTGCAATCCCACCAACAATGGAAGAGTGTTCCTTTTTCTCCTCATCCTTGTCAGCATCTGCTGTCACCTTGTTGAGGTAATTATTTAACACAGCAGCATTAAATCTGGCTTTTTTTTAAATCTGCTGCCATTTTCCTGGCTAGCCTAGGCCTGCTGCCAAGAGCAGCGATGGTGTACTGCTGCTGTTCACTGTTGCTCAGCTTAAGCCACCAGCTCAGGTGGCCAGAGACATCAGCCCTGCCACCCACAAGACGCCAGCGTGAGAGATGGCTCTGCCAATCTTCCAAGCTGTCTCTACAAAGTTGGGCTGTGCCCAGACTATCCCACCATCTACGCAGTACCTGATATGATTGAGACTCTAATGTTTAATGATTAACCAAAGGCTTTATGAATTTGATAATGCTCAATATCAAGAAGCCCACACAATCAAAGGTGTAACTCAATACCCAACCTAGATATATCAACTACCTTTGACTGCTAGAGACAGGTACACATCCACTTCCATGTTCTCCTCTCTCTCTCTTCCTCTTTCTCTCCTAGCTCCTCCTCTTCCTTCTCCTCTTCCTCTCCTTACTCCTCTTCTTCCTCTACTTACTCCTCCTACCTTATCTCTTCCCAACTTGTGGGAAAATTATTCCGAGACTTCACCTGAGATTTTGATATTAGCCATTCTGACTGGTATGAGGTGGAATCTTAGAGTTGTATTGATTTGCATTTCCCTGATGACTAGGGATTTTGAACATTTATTTAGTTCCTTCTTGGTCATTCTATATTCCTCAGTTGAAAATTCTTTGTTTAGCACTGTACCCCATTTTTAATGCAGTTATTTGATTCTTTTTAGTCTAACTTCTTGAGTTCTTTGTATATATTGGATATTAGCCCTCTATTTTATGCAGGATTGGTAAAAAAAAAAATCTTTTCCTAATTTGTTGGTTGCCATTTTGTCATATTGACAGTGTCCTTTGCCTTACAGATGCTTTGCAATTTTATGAGGTCCCATTTGTTTATTGTTGATCTTAGAGCATAAGTCATTTGTGTTTTGTTCAGGAAATTTTCCCCTGTGTCCATGTGTTTGAGGTTCTTCCCCACTTTCTTTTCTATTTGTTTTAGTGTATCTGATTTTATGTGGAGGTCTTTGATCCACTTGGACTTGAGCTTTGTACAAGGAAAGAGTAAAGGATTGATGTGCATTCTTCTACATGCTGACCACCTGTTGAACCAGCACCATTTATTGAAAATGCCATTATTTTTCCACTGGACAGTTTTAGCTCCTTTATCAAAGATCAAGTGACCATAGGTGTGTGGATTCATTTCTGGGTCTTCAATTCTATTTCATTGATCTACTTGCCTATCTTTGTATAAATACTATAGAGTTTTTATGATTTTTGCTCTGTAATAGAGCTTGAGGTTAGGGATGATTCCCCAGAAATTCTTTTGTTTTTATGAATAGTTTTTATTATCCTGGGTTTTTTTTATTCCAAGTGTGTTTGCACATTGTTATTTCTAACTCTATGAAGAATTAAGTTGGAATTTTGATGGAGATTGCATTGAATCTACAGGTTGCTTTCATCAAGATAGCCATTTTTACTTTATCAATCCTGGCAATTCATGAGCATGGGAGATCTTTCGATCTTCTGAGATCTTTGATTTCTTTTTTTAGAGACTCGAAGTTGTTGTCAAACTGATTTTTCACTTGCTTGGTTATAGTCACACCAAGGTATTTTATGTTATTTGTGACTATTGTGAAGGGTGTCGTTTCTCTAATTTACTAGTCTGAAACCATAGACAAAATGACAGAATTGCCTATTTAATAATATATCAAAGCAGACCTGGTCACCAGGTTCTCCCAGCATTCCCCAGCTCCTATCTGTTAAAGGATATGGCTCCCATATTTTGTTGGATAAGAATATCAAGATCAGAAAATCTTTTATTTTCCAATAAAGGAAAAAAATAGCATTTATTTTTATATATTTATAACCAGTCATTATGTCCATTACAGTGATGGACCAATTATTAGTTAATAGATACAAAAATGGAAAAGGGGATAAGTTTTCCTTTGGCATTATTTTATTAGTTTACTTGAATTACCTTCTAATGTTCTAAAAATTTTAGCTTTCATTTATCATTATTGTATGTGAGTATGTGTGTTTACATGTTAAGTGCATGTAGAGGTCATTGTACATCTTTGTGAAGTTGGATCTCTTCTTCCACTCAGATTGTTAGGCTACTTGGCAATAACTGTTATCAGCAGAGTCATCTTACCCACTCTTCAAGGATATTCTTATGAATATCCTCTGCTTATACCAAAAATTCAACTTGAAACAACAATTGAATATAATGTACAAGCTGTAAACAGATCAATTCAATTACATTGGGATGAAAAAAGAAAAGAAAGGGGAAGAAAAGAAAAGAAAAATATAGAAAGAGATTGTACAATTCCAAGAGTTTGAGAGATGTGTCCACATATAGCTGTTAGCCAATAAATGTACAGAACATATCCATCACACCTCTCTTGTCAAGACACCATAGAGAACTACACTCCATAGGCAAATGCTTCTTTGATTCTTCTCAGCACTGGAGTTTTTCCTAATTCATGAGAATGTGTTTGCACAGTGGGCATCATATATCAGCCAAACTCATGACTCCTGTGGTTCCCTTTTGTTGTACAAATTGTCACTTGACATTTTAGCTACAACACATTTTATGCATAAAGTAACATTTCTTGTTTTGTATTCAGTTTTACTTTTCACCTTCATTAAAGCCTTACTACTTTGGTGAATATGCTTTTATTGCTCTCTCCACACATATTTAGAAGAACACACACACACACACACACACACACACACACACACTTCCAAGGTTCAGTGAAGGAGTACTATGAAATGCTGTTCTCTGAGAATGACATGTCCATGAATGAATACATGAACTCACAGTATTTCTGGTTACCTACACAAGATCTGCACAAGGCCAAGCATGACAACATTACAGCATCCTGAGCCCTACTTATTGCTGAGGAGCTACAGGGCTGTATCTGTATCTCTATATTAATTTATATGCATATATACAAAAATATTACATATAATTTCATGTGTATGAAAATTTATGAATACATGTGGTATATATGCATATACTAATATATATGTATATATGAATATATTCATATGTAGTAAATATATATCTATATGAGTATATTCATTAATTCTGTTATCCTGTTTTTCTAAAGAACCCTACTAATACTCTCACTAATATATTTCTCTCCCAATTTTTCCTAATTTTATGTCTTTCTAAAATAACCCTTTGATTCTAAATACCGATGTGCATATGCATCACATATATATGATATAAACATATGATATATATTTATATATGGTATGTAATATGACATATATGTATTCTACATATTGTTATCCAGTGACTCAGCTTCACTATCTTCACCCATGCAGATGTTTAATTTGTCAACCCTTACACTGCTGTGAAAATTAAGTGGAATAATGTTTACAAACAGTAACTTATAGCCAGAAAGAACTGAAAACATTGTAAATGAATGAATGCTCTTTCAGATGATGTTAAAGATCTGTCATTCTTCTTTATTTTCCTTTTCTTCTTTTTCTCTCCATTTGCAACCACTCCAGAAAAAAACTAGACATTTCTATGCTGTTTGTAGCTTCAGAGCCTGGTTATGCACTGTGTGGCACCATTAACTCTTTGCTTTCTTAACCCTCCAATCTATGCTTTTGGAAAAATCAGTACATTTTACTAGTTTACTTGGCAGAAGTCTCAACAACTTGTTGGCTTTTTGCATCACAAAGTTGCTATTCTGACATTTCTGGTAGTAGTACAGCTTCCTCAGGACCAAGTGAGTTCCATTTCCTCTACTGACATACCTACTCCTGATATGCTTATGCTTTGTTTTCAGTACTCTTGTATTTCATGCAACACATTGCCTGTGGTTACTGCTTTGACTACAGTGTCACTCCAGTTTTGGAAGCATTCTTTCTAGTTTATAAAATGAGTCTGTGTCTTCCCTCAGGTGGAAATGGGAACACTCATGGATCATTTATTAAGTCAAGGCTTCCCCAGTCCATTCTTAGAGCACCACTGCAGTTAGGAATTATCAGCTGATGAGGAGAGATGTGATTAGGAGAATGAGGAGCCATAATGATGGGGAAGCCACAGGGCCCCCTCTTGTGTGAAGGAGCCAACTCTAGACACCTGAGAATGGATGGGAGGGCAGGGATGAGGGAAAGCCCTTTATAGCCTAAAGGGGTGTGAAATAGCAGGAGGATGTGAGTTAAACTCTGTAGAAGAGAACTGAAGACTTGGCCACAGGGTCTTCTTCTAATAATAAAATGTTATCAGTACAGTCCTAGATATTAATCTAGAATTATCCAGAAAACAAATCACAAACATTAGAGTGTATGCCAGTGTTTTACTTCCAATGGGTAAGGTGTTTCTCTAGAGGATACCTCAGGCTACATTCTTCCTGAGGGCATGGTGAAAGTCAGTGAGACATGAAAAGCATCTCTTCAGCTCTTTACAAACATATTCCATAATTCTTCGATTTTGTACTTTAAAAAAAATTAGACTCATTTTAGATTTAAATTGTCAACATGAACACTAAACCATGTAGTGTATAGTTGTCTGTGCACTTACCCAATTTACCTTTCAACACTTACCATTTTATACTCTACTTATGACTACCAAGACAGTATCTGTAATATAGTATCTGTAGAGTATAATAGTATCTGTAATTCTCCTAAATGTTTCTTGCTTTTTTTTCCCCTTTTTGTTAGTGTCAGGAATTCACACACTTGTTCCCTGCATCCTTATACTTCAATTATCTTTGAAATGTGTTACATTTCCCTATTTTAAAAGATTTGGGTAGTTTTTGGAGGCACTGACAGGCAAGTATTCTGTGGGAAGGGTTTCAATGTGGGTGTGCCTCAAGTCTTTCTCACTGTTGAACTAGAGGTGTATACTTTGGGGAAAAGCACGTAAAGAGAGGGATGCCAATCTTGTCATATAGGAATACATATGCATGTCTGAGAAAAGTATCAAATCCCATATCCTATGTTACAAGAAAATTGCCTTTCTAGGTGTTAATAAATAGACTATTGGTGTGTTTAACTTTTAATGATTCAAGTCAACTTATTTTTCATAACCTATCCTATCATATATAGTTACCTGTTTGAGAGGCCAACCCAGCAAGTACTTTGTGTCTGACATCATCTGCTTTTCTGTGTAGTGCAGGCTCCTTACTGAATACTGCTTATCACTGTGGCCCGAGGGGTTATTGATAGTCCTTGCTCTGTGGACCTGTCCTTTCAGGAACTTCATTGTCTTTGTCCCCTTATGAGACTATGAAATCTTTCCAGTTTGAAATGCTCTGCGTTTGGAAGCAAGAAGATAAGGGTGGTATCCAATTGTACCTTCCCCTGTTAACGCCGGCTTACCCTTGACTAAGCGTCCAATTGCCTGAGTCTATTCAATACTGTGTGAAGGACCTCGAATTACATGGTGTGAATGATCCCAGCTGCTTCAAGGGAGAAGTTCTCATCTTTGAATAGATGACAAAAGGTACCTTTTGATAACATTTAAGCAGTGAAGTCTCCGATTTCAAAGGCAAAGATAGTGGACTTTTTAAAAACTCAGTCTCCAAACTTCAATTACATGCACTGAATAGTCAAGAACTCCATTTTCAAATCTCACAAGCTTTCAAGAAATTGAGGCCGCGAATTAGCTATTGATTCATAAAGTGAAAGTTTCAAAACTGTTTCAGTGAGTGAAAGAAAGTGGTAATAATGAGGTAGTTTAGTGGCTTTTCGTTTTTCCCTCTGTCCCTTAACATAGCTCTTCTTAGCCTGAGACAGGATACTGTAATTCAGACAACGCACATTTGAGAGATAGTAAGCCACGTATGCAGTTCCCTGAGCCATGGAATCGCATTCCAAAGTTTATCAGCTGCACGAGGCATGCATGGGATCGTTTGTGAAGTAACGATATTAAGGGCTGTTTTGAATATTAGACATTTCAGTGTCAGTCTGGCAGTAGGAGTGCTTACTTTATTTTTTTGTTTTTGTTTGTTTTCCTTTTTTTTTTCTCTTATCGGATATTTTCTTTATTTACATTTCAAATGTTATCCCCTTTCCAGGTCTCCCCTCTGGAAAATCCCTATTCTATCCCCCTGCCCCTGCCTCTATGAAGGTGCTCTTCCACTCACCCACCCCCTCTGCCTTCCCGCCCCTACACTGGGGCAACAACCCCCCACAGATCCAAGGACCGCTCCTCCCACTGACGTCCAACAAGGCCATCCTCTGCCACATACGTGACCAGAGCCATGTGTCCCTCCATGTGTACTCTTTGGTTGGTGGTCCAGTCCCCAGGAGCTCCTGGGGTCTGGCTGGTTGACACTGTTGCTCCCCCCCATGGAGCTTAAAAACCCTCTCAGCTCTTTCAGTCCCTTCCCCAACTCCTCCCTCGGGAACCTTGTGATCAGTCCAATGTTTGGCTGTGAGCATTCGCCTCTGTATTTATCAGGCTCTGGTAGAGCCTATTAGGAGATAACCATTTACTTTATATGGAGTACTTTTTATGGGAGTGTTTGAAAGAAAGTACATATACTTCAGTGCTATTTTGACTGGAACAGTGTTTAATGGACATCTGTAGGAGGTGATAAGGTGGGAGGAGTTAGGAGAGGAAGAGAAGGAGTAAGGAGAAGAGGAAAAGGAAGAGGAGGAGCTAGGAGAGAGAGAGAGAGAGAGAGAGAGAGAGAGAGAGAGAGAGAGAGAGAGAGAGAGAGAGAGAGAGAGAGAGAGAGGAGATGGAGGCAGATGTTCACGTGTCTGTAGCAGTCAAAGGTAGTTGGTATATCTAGGTTGAGTATTGGGTTACACTTCTGATTGTATGGATATCTTGTTACTGATCATTACCAAATATATAAGCCTTTGATTAATCTTTAAGCATTAGACTCTCATCTTTCTACTGGGCCTGCGTAGATGGCAGGATGGTCTAGGCAATGCCCAGCCTTGCAGAGACATCGTGGGAGATTGAGTCATCTTCCACACTGACATCCCGTGGGTGGCAGGGCTGGTGTTTCTAGTTGGCCATTTCTAGCTGCAGCACAAATGTGGCCTCTGGCCGAGAAACATGGCGGCAGGGCTAGGCAGAGCCACTGCAGCTTAGATAGTCGGATTAACCAGAGGCCGCATTAAAGCATTAAATAATTACTACAACAGACATCTGATGATTTTTTGTTGTTGTTCAACACGCTCCTTCCATTTATTGATAACAATATTCACAGTTGTTATTTTAGGAACAACTTCCTTCCAGTCTCTGCATCTCAGTTAAATTGTCTGTTCCAAGGGACTTGAAAATATGACCAATTGGTCGGCTGCAAGCATCCATACCAATGCAGATGCAGATGCTCACAGCCAACCATCAAACTGAGCTGGGGACCCCAGTGAGTGAGCTGGGAGGAAGGACTGGAGGAGCAGAGGGGGATAGCAACCACATAGGAAGAACAATATTGGCTGTGAAGACTACCCAGAGCTCCCAGGGACTAGACTACCAGCCAAGAAGCACACATGGAGGGATTCATGGTTCCAAATACATATGTAACAGAGGGTGGCCTTGTCTGACATCAATGGGAGGGAGGGGAGACCTTTGGATCTGTGGAGGTTTGATGCCCCAGCATAGGGGGATGCTGGAGCGGTGGAATGGAAGTGGGTAGGTGGATGGGAAAGCACCCTAGTAGAGGCAAAGGGGTGAGGGAGAGGGTAGATGGGATTGGACGGTTGTGGAGAGGTAATATAGAAGAGGGATATCCTTTGACATGTAAACAAATGGAGTGGTTAATAAAAAAAATTACAAATATAAAATATGACCAATTGATGTTGCCTGACTCCTACAAGAATTTGAATCTTGGATAATATTACACAAAGGTAGAGCTAACACAGGGCCAGCTCCATGTTATCTGTCTTGCCTCTTACTACTATCTCCGGAATTGTCTGATCTCTGACTCATTCTTTTTTAGACTCAAAATGTCTTGTCTGATATTGATCTCTGCAAAAGGCAGTTTGAGGCTCATAACTCTCAAACTCTCTTTATGAGACTGGTCCTTTTCATCATGTATAGGGACGTCATTGACATTTTAATATTTCAGAACATTCATAGAACGTTAGGGGCTATTCAAACCTTGTGCACATAGGGACAATCTTGCTTTTCTATTGCCTTTGACCTAGATCATTTCACCTCTTAACTGTTCACAATTAATATTTTCTTGCTTGAGTTCAATATCCAATCAGATAATGATCCCATGCCAAAATCTATAAGCAAAGGAATGAAGAAAGCTGTATATCATGACTATATTTTACTATCTTGAACAACTTGACTGAAGAGTTAACCTTTCTTTATATTTACTATTATTGCCACTTCTCCCCCCCCCATACCTCTCTCTCACTTTTGGATATATGTGTGCATATCTCTGTCTCTGTCCCTGTCTTTATCTCTCTATCTCTCTCTGTCTCTCTCTCTCTGTCTCTGTCTCTCTTTGTGTGTGTGTGTGTGTGTGTGTGTATTCCAAGGCCTTTGTGTGAAGATACTTAATCTACTAATCCATTTGATTAGCATGAAGACTCCATCTTTGGCTGTCTAAAAAAGTTGACAGATAGATATATAGATAGATGGATGGATGGATGGATAGATGATAGGTAGATAGATAAATGCATACATACATACATACATGCATACATATTTACATACATACAATAAATGAATAAATATGTGGTTTATTCAGGATTTATAAAGTTGACACTACTAAGCTCTATCAAATGCATCAATATTAAATATTGTTTTATATACAGTGATTTAAAATTGATAGACAAAAATCCTTGCTAGCAAGGAGATTTTAATTGAGAGAGATGTATAGCTAAAATATTGACAGTTAAATAATTTTTAAATAAAAGTTATTGCATGGACCTTTAATTAATTAATTAATTGTTCATTTTAGGAAAGGTTTTCTTGGTCTTAACAAGTCTTGTTTCAGACTTCAAACTATCAGCAATTGCATATGCATGCCACTGTTCTGTGCTTGATTTAATTTTTATATTGAATATACATGGCTCTTAGGCCTCACTAGTTTTCAAAGTAGACATCAATACTTCTTTACTTTATTAAAATATCTTTATGTGATTATATACAAACTTGTGGTGGTTTGAATATATTTGGCCTAGGGAGTGGCCTACAATGATGTTCCACTAGGTAAAATCTACATAGGGCTTAAAAAACGTAAGTCCTGAAAATGTAATTGTACCTGACAGCTGTCAATCAATGTGTCTGTTGATTATATCCCCAGGGCTAGAACTTTTTATAATGTTCCCCTAAAATGGTTGATAGGCAGCTAGTTTTTCAAGATTTTATGGTTGTAAGCATGTCCTGTTGTAAAGGCTGTTTCAGAGCAGGTGAAGAAGGGTTATAGATAGAGCAATTTAAAGCAAATTTGTAGTTCTAGCATGGATCAGGCTTTCTCATGAATAAATTATAGTGGTTGTTGCAAGCACTCATTCATTCCATCATCCTAACAAGTTTGGTTTCTGGTAATAGTTACTGGTGTTCTATTCATTCTTGGGATTGAATGTTTTCATAGATCCTTACTCAACTCCAGGAGGTTCATATCTGGATCATGAGGCTTAATTTTAAAACTCCAATGTCACCTTGACTGTCAGCATGCCAAAGCCAAGGGCTAAGACATTTGTCAGCACACCTGGAAGGCTTCTAGGATACTTAGTACAATAGAGTCGTCTCTCAGTCTTAGAAAATAACAGTGTCTTTTATTGCTATTTTTCTGATTCCTGTCATCTTTTATGAAGCCCAGTAAAATGAAACCAATCTATAGCTCCATTAGAAGGGCAAAAAGTGTCATTGGGTAAATTGTTGGTTAAGAATATGATAAAAGATATATGTCTATCATCAATCTACCATCTACTTATATCTTTATGTAGATATAAATATTTATATATTATAGAATAGTCATTAATTTATATCGTAAAACATTAATTTCAAAAATAGAATACTATAGTAACTAATGAGAAAATTGTTTCTACACAGGAAACTATAGGCTGTGTCTAACATATTTTATGTAAATTTAGTTATATTAGAGAATGTGATTGTAAATGAGCTTCTGAGATGAATAACTCTAGATTTAAAAAAATTCCAATCTTCATTAAAAACACATCAAGCTCCATGCTCCTGTGTTGGTAATTACATCCTAATATATACTATTTGTTACGATAACATTACCTTCATTACCCTGTTTATAACTCTATGAAAATCTGTGGATAACCAGAGTTTGACTCCTAGTTAATTATTGGAAACCTAAATTAACATAATATACTGTATTCCAAGGTATCATTTAGTTTAGCTGGTTCTCAAGTCTCATTGTTTTCATGAACTACTTATGCCAGTGAGAAAGCATTTAAAATGAGGACTACAAAGACTATCCTTTAGCCATGGCTTGCTTTCAGTGTTCACACACTGAGCAAATAAGTATGAAAAGCAATGAAACTACCATTACTGCAAAAACGCACAGGTGTGTCTGAGCAGGGTTGATTTTTCAATGCTTCTGAGAGGGTTTTATAAAATTGGATAAACCAAATAAAACAAAACGAAATTACAACGAGAACACTAAAACATGTGAGTCTCTTGTGCATTTAGCTTGTCACAGCTTCTCTGGCTCTTAACAGTCACTTTGCCCTTTTTAGTTTATTAGTGTGTACAAATTCTGCAAGCAGAGTGAATATTCATTAAAAAACACATCTCTTTTCTTCAGTATTTGAATTCAGTCAAAAAAAACCATTTAGAACTAGTTTCTTTACTAAAATGCTCAAGAAAATTAATAGACAAGATCAAAACATTTGAAAGAAAAGAGACAATAAAAATATCTCAAATGCATCTGCAACCTATGTTTGAATTCAATATAAAATATACAGCAATATATTCCCTGTCAAGTCATCATGTCTAAAAGTAACTTTTATTTGTCTGATATAATCGTCTTGGAGGCTAATTGCTGAATAAACTCACCTTTTCTAGTTCTCTCTCAACTCTAGCTGGCTGGTTCAGCTGTTCTGGCCCAAGCTCCTCTCCAAGCTGACTGATTCAAACTCAGCTTCTTTTTTTTTTTATAATTTATTTTTTCTCAAATCATAATTCATTCACACAGGGGTTATAAACACAGAAACTCAGCTTCTAACTGAATTGTTCTTCTTGGCCTCAAACTAACCCTAGCAATCTGTTTCCTTCTCATTCTCTGGTTCATTCTTCATCTGCAACCTGCCTCTGTAAAACTGTCTAAGTATCCTCTCCCCCTCCCCCTTCCTCTTCCCTCCCTCTCCCCCTCTCCTTCTCCCTCCCTCTCCCCTCCTCCCCTCCCCTTCTCCCTCCCTCTCCCCTCCTCCCCTCTCCTTCTCCCTCCCTCTCCCCTCCTCCTCTCTCCTCCCCCCTCCTCCTCTTCCCCTCCCTCTCCTCCTCCCCTTCCCCCTCCCCCTCCTCCTCCCCTTCCCCTCCCCCCTCCTCCTCCTCTTCCCCCTCCCCCTTCTCTTCCCCTTTCCCCTCCCCCTCCTCCTCCTCTTCCCCCTCCCCCCTTCTCCCTCCCC
>NW_021604568.1:11544059-11565328 GCF_004785775.1 Grammomys surdaster | reverse complement strand
TAACATTATCATCAATGCAGAGATAGATCAATATGTTTTTTTCTATGATAGGACACTATTCCTTATTTAAAATATACAAAATTCACATGTAGTTACATGGCTAGATCACAATATTTTGAGAGGAAAAACCAAAATATTCAATTAACCATCGTATAATATTTGGAAGCTAATAAAATAGTTCCAATAACAGTATTAGATATTTCTCATGGTCCATTTATGATATTAGTTACCTTTGAGGATGTAGAAAGCTTTTATGGAAGTTGTTACATTGATCTGCAATACTCCAGTAAAAGCATAAAAGCAAATATTTTAGTGCTAAAAAAAATGAATTGTAACCACTCCTTCAACAAAGCATCATATTCCAGAGGTAGCATCAAATTCATGTGAAGAATGGTTATAGCCAGTATAAACAATTTAGTGGATCATGAATTTAAGGTGTTTTAAACATATTAAACCAGAATCATTGTTCTAAGAAATATCATTGGAAAGCAGAGCTAAGGGGTAAAAGAGGGTCTAATTACATTCTAAACCAGTAGACAAAGATGAGGGAGATTTAGTCTAAACCAGTAGAGAAAGATGAGGGAGATTTAAATTCTTCCATTGTTAATCTAGAAATGCATCATTACCTGATACATTAAAACTAATCAATTAACTACTACATCTACTCTTCACTCTCACTCCCTCTCTCATCTCTCTCCTATCCTTAGTCCATTCCCCCTTAATTCCTTCCCTTGTTACTGCAATAACCTCAGTTTTTAGTCTTTTCTTCATCCCTTCCTCATCCCTGGACTAGTCACAAAGTTGTCACCTGGTATGCCTCTATGAAAAAATATGATTAAACTACCAATCTAACTACAAGACATCAAGGATTGCAACATTTTTTATTTGATCTGTGATGAATTCAGACTATTTCTTCTTTATATTTTTTGTCAAACAGGGAATAAAAGGGTTTTATTCTGGAAAGGTGCTAAGCACTGCTTTAAGGCATAGGAGTGTTTTTATCGTAAAGATGATTTTGAGATAACGATGGCTATGACTCTTTAATGTCCCAGCCTTTTGTAACTAATTTATGCCACATATTTTTCTACGGGCTTGATTTCTCTCTTAGCAAAACAGAAAAATCCATTAAACTGTGATCCTAGTGATCTACATTGGAGAGATTTCAAATACAAGTAGGATTTGCAAAATAATTCTATATTTCTCCTCTGTTTCTGGATCTATACTAGGCACTTCGTTCATGTTTCAAAATAATGTCGATTCAAAATTTGCCTTTGAAAAGGTGCTCTATGCTTTCTGACCTATAGAGGAGTATAAATAATGGCTTTTAATTCTTTCTTGTAAATTAATGTTTAAACTATGTTAAATGTATTTTAGACACTAAATATATTCTATTTGTAATTTCATTTTTGAAAGTTTTGGCACATATCTGCTTGTGTTGGTGTGTTTTTAGTTTAACACTTCTATCTTTGAAAGATGTTTTTAATATATAAAATAAATAAAATATATTAAATAAAGTCTGAATATGACAGTCTATTTCAGCTAAAAATAAAAACTAGAATCTGACATGAAAACATTGATCAAAGTAAAGAAAGATGGAAATTTTTACTAAGTAAAAAGAAGAATTGCAAATCTGGAGTGAATCCTAGGGATAGGATTAGAAAGACAAAACTCAGCGAGTGATTGGATGAATTAGAGACAGATAATCTGTGGGCCACATAAGCTTTTATAAATGATCAAGCATAAAGGAGGATAAGATATAGATATCAAGTTGTAAGGTGTTACCCGGAGAAAGAGCTACATTTAAATTCTCTGGTTTGTAAGCGTAGTACTCCCAGCCTGCACTCCCAGCAAGTAGAAAGGCAAGTAGCAGAATCAGAAGTTCAAGGCTCTCTCGGAACATCTTGGATTCTATAGTGAGTTCAGGTCTAGCTTAGGCTACATTATACCTACACTACACCCTTCCTCAACAAAGAAAAACAATCTGTAGTTTCTTTTCCGGAACTGCATTCTCAGGATTTCCTTCCCTTGAATAAAGGCCCTAAATCATTCTAGAACAATCTATAAGACCAGACAATATTTCTAATCTACTCTCACCCTTGCATTTCTGTATTCACAGCTGCATCAGCATTTTTTTGCTGCTGTGACTCCCAACTTCCCCTCACAGAATCTGATTAGTTAACGGTTTGCTTCCACATATGAGGTATGCATTAGTCTACTGTGAGTTTAAGTCTCAGTTTCAGTAATTTGTTTATTTATAAGATAACTTTAATCAAGTTACTCTACCCTCCTGAGAAGTACTTTCCGCTTTTCAAAGAGATATATTTATTTTTAATCGGCAGGATTGTTTTGTCGACTTGTATGTATGTTCACTGTGTGTACGTCTGTTGCTCACAAGAAGCCAGAAGAGGGTGTCTCATTCCGTGGAACTGAAGTTACAAATGGTTTTGAGTTGCCTTGTGGGTGCTGAGAATTGAACCTGGGTCCTCTACAAGAGCAGTCAGTGCTCTGAACTACTGAACCATCTCTCCAGCCCAGAGAAATACTTCATTCTTACATAAAACACCAGTGCTATTAGCATTCTACTCAGAGATTTACTATAACAATTAAGATTAATATATGTAAAATACATGTTCAACTATGCTATCTTTAGGGGAAGGAGGGCAACATTTGAAAAGTAAATAAATAAATAATTTTAAAAAATCAGGCCTCTAAGTTGGGCCCTCATGCTCATGTTCACCATCACCATCATCACCATCATCACCATCTTCACCATCATCACCATTGGCATCATCATCCCCCTCATGTATGTATTTGCATTAACCCCCTTTAGGTAGACTATTAGGAAATAAAATGATAAGTGTTTCAGTTTTGATTTTTCGTAACTCCGAATTTTAAAGGGTACTTGTTTCTTCTCTTTCTTTTCTATTGCATTTTTAACATTTTTTTGCATATAAATTGTTGATGATTATCAGTTTCAGGGAAATTTTATTTTCGTAGACAAATATTTAGGTCTTTCTTCGGTAGTTACATAGAGGTACATAGTGTATGCTGGTTATTGTAAAGCCCTCCTTACACACACACACACTTTTTGTTTTATTTTGTGACCTACTGAGTTTTACCAGGGCCATCTTGGTGACTATGGGTTTATAACTATCAAATGGAACCTGCTAGGCATGTAGATGCATAGACATATGACAAAAATGGCTCTCTTTCCCCTAGTCAGTGAGCCAGTGGTTCAGAAAGGAGGGAGCGGGCATCATAAATTTCATCCAGATTCAGGACTGATCACCAACAGGCCTGGTCTTGTACAGGTTTATTGTTGGCAGGAACATCAACCATGGGTGTGACTGCTAAGATGCTGACATCCTCTGGCCCTACAAGCTCTCTTGTTTCAAAAAATGTTTGTTTTTTTTTTGCTCATACTCAGCTTTCCATGGTTTCTATATTCATGAGAATCATATTAGTTTCCCAGAGGGGAAGATATTTTAACTTTTTAAGAATAAATCTTTTCAAAGTTTGTAAGAACTACTTTCTAGAGGAAACTTCCTCAGACATCTTTGTTTGGTCACATTCCCTATGTCCCACTTACATAACCAACATGTACTGCATGTATTCACAGTAATGCACAACACTCAGCAGGGCATAACCAAATATTCCCAAACCCACTGGAACTCCTGGGCAAATGTAAAAACCTCTGTTCCAGCCTGCTGTGACTGTCTTATCATGAATTGTTGGTAGAGATGAAATACACTGTTTCATATGTGTCTTGTGAGAGTTTTCCATGTCTTCTAGTTAAATCTATCAGAATGCTCCCAGAGTCTACTGCTCTCCATTTTCATTTTAGAATTTTAGACATAGGGGCAGTGAGAGAGACTCTTCAGGAGAAGCCAGAATAGGCATTAGAAACATCATGATCAACTTACACTGCCATGGAGAGTCTTTCAAGATGCAGGACCGAACAAAGAGCAAACAGCTCATGGGAAACTCAATCATTAAGATGGCATAGTGAAGAAACTTAGTCATTTTTTTTTCAGAGGTGTTACTGAAAGTGAGTTTTTAAAAATTGCACATTAGAAGATTAGCAAAAAAAAAATAGAGAAAGAGTACAGTAGTTCTCAATAAAACAATGTGTCACAGGACCTAAACTTATATTTAACTTATTGCATCTGATACAGCTGAGTTAATGATCAGGTATCAAAGTAGATAGATTTTCATTTGAAAGAAGCTTTTTATTTTCAATATCAACGTTTCTTGAGTGAAAGATGAACATATTCTCTCAGGAGGAGTTGACTTTTCTGTATGAGAAACACATCCTAGCACAGAATATCTCAAATGTTTTATAGCAATTTAAGCTAGGATTAAATGTTACTTTTAGAGGTTGTCTCTTGTGCCATGCTATGATACCTGATATAACGTTATAGAAAACAGAGCAGAAAACCTTCCCCTCATTTTTATCATCAAGCCTTGGATGTTACCACCACCCTTGTCCTATTCTTGAAAACCCTGTAAAGAAATTGTAACACTAATTCACAGAGCTGGTGGAGATGGCACAGGATACATGTCCACAGGTAGGAAGGAATGGACTTGCCTTGCAAATCACTGGTATAAGGAAACCTCTGGGAGAAAGTCAGGGTTGTTTTGTGTGTCGTGAGCTAGACTTTGAGCTAAGTTCCACACGTGACACCCCAGTGATCTCTCAGACTTCACTGCTAAGTTTCAAATGATACACAGATTGTCAGAATGCCTTCATAATCGGTTGCTCAAAGACCTTTGTGCGTGATGCTGAGGACGTGTTCTGTCTCATGTGGTTTCCTATTCCTAAACCACTTAAATGATGACCGTGGCTCAGAATTAAGCACATTCTCACTCCATTCATCGCTGCTAGTTATTTCCAGTTTTTCATCACTTGTCATTCTTACAATGGACTTTGTCATGCACAATTTATCCCTATATCTCTAAGCCTCAAGAATGACCTTTCTCTTTGTTAGAGGAAAAAAAAATAACCATCGTCTGAGAAACGTGGATCTATCTCCTTGATCCTCTCTAACAAGTGGCATCTCGTTTCTATTATTGAGGGTTTTTTCCTACTTAAATTCCTTATTGTCCCTGTTCACAAAGGATAGCTCCATTTTCAGAATCTGTGACACTCCTCTGTTTCAATTTTTTCCCTTTCATCTGACTTATTCATTTTCATTTCCCTTGTCACTTGCTACAAAAGAAACCCCTGACTTTTGCCAGAGGTGACTCTCTCCTAGTGAGAGATTCATTTTGCTTCTTTGGAACTCAATTCTGTGAATATCATATTTATATATTGCTTAGGTTTATCTAAATATATCTTCCTGTGGTCTTCAAAGGACTCCCTGCTTTTTCTTTGGGGTCTGGATAGTTCCAGACAGGATGAAATAAGAAGTGTAGGAGAAAAGTAAGTCATTCTGCTTATACTACAAAATATATATTCCAGAGAAAAGAGACTGCTAGACACTTTAATTGTATAGAAGTATAATTGGTTGGTATCAGGAGAGGCAATAGAAAAAAGTAGAGGCAAATAGTACATTAGATTTTTTTTTTTTAGTTTTGATAAAATTTAGATGAGCAGTTAAAAATAAAAGCAAACCAACAAATAACAGCAACAACAAACCCAAGTAGCTCCAGTGCTCTGCAAGTAATTCAATCACTTGGTTCCTACTCATGTGTCCCTGGTACAGGTTCTCATGGAAGAGAATTCCTAACTGGTGGAGTGGATGAATGTCTTTCAGACCATATAGTCAAAACAAACTCTCCAAGATCTCCAAAATCCTGTTCTGTGCTAGTCGACCGCCTGATAGTGAAGTTGGTGAGCATCCAAACATACTTGGCTAAGTTCAAAATGTGTCCTGCACTGGTGGGAGGATGTCCAACAGGACCTGATCTAGTGCTTCAATAGGAGAAACCTCCCAAGTGCTTCTAACTCTTTACACCACTATGTATCTCCAGTGATCACATGCCAATGAGAAAGCAAGTCTCTTTCTGCTGTCCTTCTCAGGTGCCCATGGCCATGGTTCACATCTGTATGTTTTTGTCGTTAAGTATTTTTCAGTGTGTGTGTGTGTGTGTGTGTGTGTGTGTGTGTGTGAATGCCATGGCGTACCATTAAAAGTCAGAGGACAAGTGTGGGAGTCAGTTCTTTTCATCTGCCATGTGGACTCTGGGGATCATAGTCAGCTGTCAGGCTTGGGAGTAAGCACCCTATCATTGGGGCCCTCTCACCAGACTGATGGATTCTGTATATCTATGCTTAAGAAGTGGCATGTTTGGGTCACATGACTTGTACACATATACAATTCACTTTTCATTGGCTGCTTCTGTGTTCGGATTTATGATAAGGTGAGACTACATTCTCCATCTAAAGCCAGAGAATTAGAATTTGTTGAGGGTAGATTTCTACGTTAGAAAAGAATGTACTAAAAGAATAAGTATTGAAAAAGAATAAGATATAAATCAAAATTTATCAGAAAAAGTATCCAAAATGTTATTTAGGAGACTGAGTATCACGTTAGTAATAGAAATGTATACTCATATACTATGGCAGCTCACTATCAAGCCTAACTATTATACCTAGCAAAATTATCAATTAAAATTAAAGAAAAAATAAAACCATTTCACAATAAAAACAGATTAAAAGAATCTATAACTGCTAAGACATCTATTTGAAAGACACTAGAAGGATAGATACATCAATTTAAATAGAAGAAAAATCAACACATGTAAGATCGCAAAGAACAACTAGACAAGAGCAAGATAGATAAACAAAAGATAGCTAGCATATACCACAGAATGAACCAGATGGATTTTCAAGGAAAAAATATTAACAATAGTCAATGGAGAAGAAACTATCGTAAACTAAGTAGAATTCTGAGGTACATAAAAAGATAGCTTACCAAGATTTCTGGGTTCAATTTCCCTCAAGTATGGGTTATGCTTAGAACTCAGGAGATCCAGGAAACTATCACAGAATCACGAGTAACAAAGTTTAACTTTATTTTCTAGCAATATGCTTAGTTTCTAAAAAATTTTAGTCAGATACTTAGTATCTCAAAATAGAGCGCTAACATTGGCCAGGTTTTTCACATCAAGCCACTTTGTGGTATGGGATTCCTTCAGGCACAGTCCATGGAGGCTGTCCTTCAATTCCTGGAAGCTCCTGTGTCAACTGTATGTAGACAAGAATATTGAACTGAGCTTCATTTTTGTAAAACTTTCAGCACATGTACATTTTTTGGCTGTTCACCTGTTAACATCTGAGATCTGTTCCCTCTACTGTTCTCATCTATTGACAAGAAAACTGATATGTTTTAGTACTTTAGGTATTGCGGAGGAAATGACTTTCTATGAGTGATAATGGAAGCCAAGATATCAGGATAAAAGCCATTCTAGTTGATGCTGAGGAAAACTCGGTTATCATGATTGGGCACCCTCTGGATGTGATGGGCCCAAGTGAACAGCTATTTTATGTGGGAAGGGATATTAGTTGTTTTCCTTACTGCTGTAGTAGAACACCCTTAAAAAGCAACTTAAAGAAGAAGGGGATCATTGTGGCCAAAGTTTGCGGATACAGTGCACCATGGTGGTGATGGCATGGAGACATCCTTCAAGCCTCTGAAGGCTTGAAGTGCAGCAGCAAGCAAGAACTGCTGTGCCTAACTCACTTTTAGCATTCTTTTTAATGTATTTCAGGAAACAAGGCCATGGAAAGTGTACCTACGAGCATATTCAATGTGAGTCATTAAGTCTCACTTAATCTAGAAATTCCCTTATAGACATGCCTAGAGAGTTTTTTCTAGATTCTGTCACATTGACAATCCTTGTTCACCACCACAGAAAGATAACATTCAGCCTGTAGTAACTATCTAATCCTTGAGAGACTTGAGGCTCCAGGGACTGGGGATGCATGGTGTGTCTAGGGTGGGGGAGCACCCTCTAGGAGGCAAAGGGGAGAAGGAATGAGATGAGGAACTGTGGGAACAGGCACCTGGAGTGAGGGGCAACAGCTAGAGTGGAAATAAATAAAATAATTAAAAATAAAATGCCCTGTGTTTAATGATTTAATTAATGTGAAAAAACATCAAGGCCTTTAGCAATAAATAAAATCAAGAAAAATCCAAGGCATGAAAGCTCCAGAAGGGTCATATGAATGTTTTAGATTATACATATTTTGCTATTATGCAAACAAATGAGATATTTTCCAAGAAGTCTGGAGTAATCATATCTCACAGAGTCACTTTTTTTCTCTGCTTTGGCAACAATTACTAGAAACTGTTCTCCAGTCCCTCCTATATTACATGCAAGAAGTGTTAGTCAGGTCAGTGGTTTAGTGGAATAAATTTTACCGAAAGCAATTTTCTCTGCTTGCCGCATGTCTTTTGTTAGCAATATTATGCTACAGTTGTTTAATGGTGGTTATTAGAGACAATGTTGCGTCTCCTGCCTGGTTTCTAGAAAATTGGTACCTAGAGTCTTTGGAAAATTATTTTCTACTATAATGTTGCTTCTAGTTCCTACTGTGGGAATTTCACACTAACGTATCCAAAAGTGTGTTTGCAGCCAGTGGCATTATGGTACATGCAAATGCTATATCTAATCTCTATCACGAAGTTGGCCATCATTCTTTAGATTAACCTTTGGCCTTACTTTTATGTGTGAAATAAACACAGAAGAAACCGAACAACTTCTGAGACTCAGTCCAATACTTTGATGGACAAATTATTTTCCTTTATTTTAAGCAAGAACATTATTTAAAAATAAACCCTGCCTTATTCACAAGAGATAATACTCAATAGGATTGATTTCTTAAAACATGTATTCATCTTGGTCCAGTGAAATAACTCAGGAGATAAATGTGATTTCCATGCACACAGAATAACCCGATTCAACCCACAAACCCCTAGTAGGAGAGAACTCACTCCCAATTATTGTACTCTGATTTTCACATTCACATACTGTAATATGTACACACAGACACACACACATATACACACTCACTAAATTAGTAGATTTTTCAAATGGGAAAATTAATCATGAATACATATATGTCTTACTGTTGTTAATTATAATTGTGATAGTATATTTACTTTTATATTCATGGACCATAATGACTTATTAATGGCAACTCTTACAACAACACAAGATTTTGAAATCGATAATATACTCAATCATATAAACAGTTGTAAAGTATCCTTTTGTCTAGTCAACACTAAGTACATGGAATATGACATTTCTTCTTTAGATATTGTTGGAGACAGTCTAAGACTATATCCTGTCAAGGGACTTTAGCTTCATTGTTGCAACCAGAGGTTTCTCTAGTATAGATAGTGAATAGTATACTGTGTGATAATATACTGGTTATATCAACCCCCAGGTCCAGATTCATGTTCATCATGTTCAGAAATAGTAGATTAACATTTAATACAAAATTATAAAACTATATGTAGTAAAAGAAGAGAGAAGATTGAGTGAAAACTTGTCAATATAGATTATCTTGGCATTTAAAATATAAAAGAATATTATTATGAATTGTTATTTTGTCACTAATGTTTCTATTCCTTGTAAACTGGGAAAGATCTTTGAGGCAGAAAACTTATAAAATGTATTCCACTAACATAACATTTATTTGTTTTTCCCCCTCTATCAGCAGGTATAAATGACCATTTAGTTGTAAGCCTTTAGTCAGTGGCTAGCTTCTCATTCATTCAATTGATCATTCACTAATTAAAAATGTACATAGCAAAATATAATATAATAAAACAAAAACTATCACTTCAGAGTTGGACAAGATAAACCAACAGAAGGAAAACAGCCCAAGAGAAGGCACAAGATTCAGAGACCCGCTCATTTGCACATTCGGGAATCCCATAAAACATTAAACTAGAAGCCATAATGTAAGTGCAGAAGACCTGTATAGACCAGTACTGGCCTGTGCTTACTGCTCCAGTCTCTGTGCATTCATATGTAATTTGATAATGTTAATTTAGTGGGGCATGCTTTTTAGTGTATTGTAATCAATCCCTTCTGGCTCTTACACTCTTTCTGCTCCTCCTCTGTGGTGTTCTCTGAGCTCTGAAGGGAAGGATTTGATGGAGATATCTCACTTAGGGCTGAGTATTCCAAGGTATTTTTCTTTTGAGACTAATCAGCCTCTATTTCTTCAGTATATTAGTTATAGCTACTCTCAATTATTCATTTGTTAATGAAAAAGTGAATCATCTGTGGATCTAATTAGAGTGTATGAAAGAGTCAGTATCAGCTCAAGAACCCCAAGACTGTTCTCAGCACAAAGGAAATTTACTTGCCCCAGAGGGACAGACGGCAGGGAACCAGAGACAGAGACAGGAAATAGAGGAAGAGGGAGAAGGGTCATGTAACAAGGGTGAGTGAGGATGGTGGGATGCTTGAAGGGGAGGCTGCCTCTGGATAGAGAGAGTACAGGCATGGCCCATGGACAAATGGCAGTTTATAAAGGTAAAAGGGAAAATTCCATGTTAGGATGAGGTGTCTAATTTTAATTGGGCATGTTAATTAATATAGCCAAAAGGGACTTTGAAATGTTGGACTTCAGTACTTGCATAGCTGACCTGATCATCACCCTCAGGAGGAGGAAGTGGCCAAAGAATGGAAGATACCTTCAGAGCTAGCTTCAAAAATGTCATCTAATGGTTTTTAGTCGGACAGAAGGAACTGGGGGAAGGACCAGGCCTGACAGAGTCATGTTTGCCTTGTTTGAGTGGGCAAGAGTCTCTTCAGTATATTTTCTTCATATTTTAATTGATCACTTGATACTCATTTCTTTTAACCTCGAGTTTTAAAATCAGTTGCTTATTAGAATGGTGTGTGCATGTCTGGTTTGCATTTTCTATTTTGCCTTTTTAAGACAGGGTTTTACTCTGTAACTTAGGTTGGCCTGAACTTCATTATGTAGCACAGACAATCCTACAACTAAAATTAATTTCCTTGTCTCAGCCTCCTGAGTATTAGGATTACAGGCACAATGGTGTACATTCTTTTTTAATTTAGAAGCAAGTATTATATATAAAATGTGTATCCTCTAGTTATCTTCCTCTGGAGACATTCCCTTGCCTCTGATATATTGTATGAGGACTTGTTCTTTTGAAGAATGTGGGATATATTGCATGGGCCATTAAATGCCTGTCATCTCTAGTTTATTACTAACTCTTAGTATTATGAATATTCCTCTTCATGTGATTGTTAACATATCAAGTATTTGTTTTCTTAGCCTTAAAAGACTGGAGAATGTTCAGTTAACCTTTTCTGATATATTGATGTTAATTTTTATTTTCAGACTCTTGGAGCTTCAACTCTGGTAAACATGCATAAATATGCCAGTGGCAATACTAGATAGCTGTTAAACAAGGGCTTTCTCCTCATAGTGAAAAACTGTCTTTGAAGCTTAGCAAAATTTTAGTTCATTGTACTGTTAATGAGGCCCTGTGCCAATCCATGCATGGACCTTGGTTATAGTTGTGAAACACTTAGAATATTATTTTGATTCCCCATGAATAAATGCTGTTATCTTGGGTGCACATCACAGCCAAAGATATGTTAGGTAATTATTTCCCAAGATACTATGTCTATTTGAGACACACTCATTTTTAGGCAGTATAGGAGATGTGCTTTCAGTGAAGGGATCATCAGGAAAGATTCTTCTGTCTTTTATAGAAACCTTCAATTGATGGTGGTGGCACACACCTTTGATTGCAGTGCTTCTCAGGCAGAGGGAGGGGCCCACCTTCCCTCCCATTTGGATCTACACCCTTTCTATCTCTCCTTCGAATACAAGAAGGCATCTAAGCAATAATCATAAAATAAAGTAAACTTACTATAAAATTAATAAACAACAAAAATCAAAAAATGGAATATGACACAGGAACACAGACAGACAGACAGACACAACACAAAGAATAAAAGCCCAAAGAAAAAAATCACAAAAAAATATAAATAAGTACAGACACACATACATCCATTCACTTAGAAATTACATAAAAATTCAACACTGGAAACCATAATACAAGGCCCTGTAAGTAGACAAAAAAATAATATAACAACAACATCAACAAAACAACACTCAGACTTTACATTTGAGACAAAGAACCCCCAAATAGCTACTGAGTTTGTTTTGAGTTTTGACCCATGGTAGTCCCTGGGTCTTCTACCATTCTCTCTATTTTAAATACAATCTGGATATTATGAAGTTTGTCTTTGCTGTGTGTTTAAATGCTCAGTGACTTCTCTGAGTTTTTTTTTTCCTAAGCATCCCTGAGGAGCAAAGATCTTTACTAAGATCTAGAACTTAGGAAGCAGTGTACCCATAACTCCAAACATATCTTTATCCTCATTAATTTTTAAATTTTTTCAATATGTTTAGCTCTTGCTTATATTCACAACACATACTCCCCCTTTAAACATAGACTGGCGTATGTATCTTTTTTTAATTGAGCTTTAATGTAAATGTTAAAAATGCCTCATACGTTTTCAGCCAAAGATGACTTCTTTGGCATTATACTTCCAATTCTTACTCATGTTACTACAGTTGATGATAACATGTACATATGGGAATTCAATTCCTAGGGATTATCATTTCCCTCTATTTCTATTCCATCCTGACTTTCTAATTCATTTTCAGTTACTGATAATGCTATCCCCCTAGTTGGTCTCAATTAATTCACTTTGCTGTGCCTGGTGAGCCTCATACCAGCCATCTGCAGTAAAGTACTCTAATTCTCCTCCAAGGCATTCTCATATAGGTATAGATTTTCTCTCACAAAATTGTATCTAATTGTATCACTTACCTGCTTAAAACTTCTTCATGAATGCCAATTGATTTCAAGTGTGCCCCATGTCATGAATGAGCCATTTAACACACCTAATTGTCAGCTTAATTTTACTAGTTATTTATTAATTTCACACATATTCACATGAGTTGTGAAAGCCCAACTCTTCTCAGAACCATCCTCATTTCTCTACACATACAACTTTGTGTCATTAAAAAAAATGATGTCATTAGAAGTCAGCTTAATGCAGAACAATAGTATGCAACAACACTCCAGTACTATGGATTTAGCCAGTCGGGATGAAGCATGTAGATTATTATCAGCTTGGTTTCTTTATGTTTCTATGATTCTGTATGAGTTGTCTTCAACCATAGGCCCTTACTATCAAGTTTTAGAATAAATGTCATTGGCTATAGCTTATCACATTTGAGTCTGTGGGACCTCACTGGTCAACTCCAAAAAGGTAATTCATTCCTTGTGCTGTTTTTTTTTGTTTTGTTTTGTTTTGTAGCCTGTGATGTCTAGTATATGTATTTTCCCTTGTTATGTTGTAACTCCATTCTAATATGTTTTAATCATGTGTGTATACAAAATAATTTATTGGCTTATGTAGCTTTTACAGTACTAGGTTTCCATATGCCTCTTTAAAAGATCTTTACTACAACCCCCTTATTTCTACCTCTATCTTGTCCTTATGCCTCCATCCCATGTACCTGTTTCTATTCCATTATTCCACTTTCTTTCAATATTCAGTATTTTATCCATAGAATAAAATATGTAAAAAGCTAGATTCTGTCTTATTTTTCACTTTGATTTATTTGACTCAAGAAGATCCAGTTCTTATAATCTAATTGCCGATCTGTCTTTAGAGACTCGTAAATCTTTATTCTCTAGATTTTTAGTCATTGTTTTTGCTTGTCTATGTGCTATGTGTATTTGTTTGCATGGTATGTGCACATGGACATCAAGGTATGCATGCATGTGCATGCATGTAGAGGCCAAAGTTATCATCTTCAGTCACTCTCATTTGTATGTGTTTTAGACAAGATGGATCTCTCACTGAACCTGGGTCTCATTGGTTGGGTGGGTGGCTGACCACTGAGCTCCAAGAATACATACCCGACTATTTAGATTATAAAACATGTATAGCCAGGGAGAGCTTCTGATGTGAGTATTAGAAATCTGAACTGAGGTACAAATATACAAAAAGCACTTTACTGACTGAGCCTTCTCTCCCTGTCCGCCATCATTGTTTAGTGAAGTTGGGCTTATTTGACTCATAAAATATCCCTCAGCATCCATGGTGATGCAAAACGTGAATTTTGCTGAATGTACACAGCTATTTCACAAGCTTTGCCTTTTCCTGTATTACCTTTAACATGCTTAGTAATTCAAAACCTTCTCCAAGTTTGCAGCCATTTTTCTTATTGCACAACTCTTATTTAATTAATATGTAAATTACATCCATTAACATAATATTGCTCATATTTACACTTTATTCATTATTGATATCGTAATTGTGTGGCTAGCAACAATGATTATTATACATTAAATTAATGGGTTTGAGTAATAAGTGTAGTGGTTAAAATATACTTGGCCCATGGAAGTTGAACGATCAGAAAGTATGGCCTTGTTGGAGTAGGCATGGCCTTGTTGGAGGAAGCTTGTCACTATATTGGCAGGTTTTGAAGCCTCCTATACTCAAACTCTACCCAGTACAGAAGAGAGTTATCTCCTGGCTGCCTGCAGAGAAAATTCTTTTCCTGTCTGCCTTCGGATCAAGATGTAGAACTCTTGGCTCCTCCAGCACCAAGTCTGCCTGCGTGGATGCCGTGGTTCTTACCATGATGATAAAGGACTGATGCTCTGACACTGTAAGCCAGCATCAACTAAATATTTGTCTTTATAAGGGTTGCCTTGGTAATGCTGTCTCTTCACAGCAATGAAACCCTAACTCAAAACACTAGGTTATATTGTTTTTTACTTTTATATGATTTTTATTGTGTATTTTTTGAAAATGTCATACAGGTATAAAATGCATTTTGATTAATTTAAACACCCACCATAAAATCTCCCCTCCACTTATATGATCCCTATCATCCATATGAGTCTTATTACACCCATGACTTTTTATTGTTTTGTTCTATTGAAACTAGGGTAATCTATGTGACCACAGACTTGGAAAAATCCACTGGTGACTGGTGATTTTCTCTGAAGACACAAAATTAAAGACTCAATGTCCCATCTCCCCCAAATCTATCAGAGCTAATAATTCTTCACGGAGATGTAGGCCTCTGTGAGTCTTTTTTAATCTGTGATTTACTAATGGCAGGTCAAGATTATATAGGCTCACAGGACTTCAAGAAATCATAGCTACTGTGAAGTTATCATTTTAGTTACTTTGCCAAGTCCAAAAGACTATATTTCACAGCTCCTCTTCCTCTTTATGGCTCTTACATTTTTTTCAAAAGCTTCCCCAGTGTTCATTGAGCTGTAGATGGAGATATTATAAATATCCTGTTTGTTTGTAAAAATTCAACTGTCACTTATGCTTACATTGGTTTTGTATAATACATACATTATAACTGATGGTGTGCCATTTCATTGTGAAGTTCTTGGTTTCTAGTGGTCTCTGTTTTGGAAACATACTATTAGTTATATGTGTTACTATTATTGTGATGCTGGTTTCTCTTATTTGTCTAAAATGTAGCATGCAGCTAAAATGGTGTTACAGGTCTGTAAACAACTCAGGTCCTCAGGAAAGAAGATCACAAATTCAAGGCCTGTTTCTGTAACTGGTGAGACCCTATATAAAAAGGCAAAAGTCAAAAAGGGTTGAGGATATATCTGATTAGCATGATGTTTGCTTATTATGTGTGGGGATCTGAGTTTGGTTCCTAGTACCTCTAAATGATATTAAAAAATAAAATTCAAGAATTACTCAATACAGTCTTGTATTATTTAGCACTGTAATTGACATAACTATCATATTATCAGGAACAGACAGTGTTTTCAATATTTGCTGAAGTAAATGAATATGTGTTTATGCATCTAAAATTTGTATATTATGTATTGGTGACTGCAGATGCTTTTAAACTTGGCTTTAAAATACTAGCATTAAAAAGCAATGTGCTTTTTGATGACAGGTTCATACAGAATTCAGTTGGTCCTCCTCCTTATTCCTCTCCTTTTAGCTGGCCTCTCGCAAGCTCTACCTTTTCTATGCCCAGCACCATACTCAGTCTTGTGGGTGACTCTGATTCTTGATATGTTACATTAAGAGGCACATGTCTATTACTTCTGTAGTTGTTTTGAAATTGTGTCACAATCCATAATCTAGGAAGATCTAGGTTGGCATGATTAACAGAATAAGTTTTTCTGCATTAAAGACCTATGGGGCATAAAGCAGGAAGTGTATATCTTAGGTTATGGCTAGATTTCTGTCAACTTGAAACAAACTCTAGTCATCAAAAGGAGGAAACCACAGTTGAGGAAATGCCTTCATGAGATTGGACTGTGGGCCAGCGTGTAGAGCATTTTCTTCATTAGTCATTGATGGAGGACGGTCCAGTCCATTGTGATTGGTGCCACTCCTGAGCTGATTGAACTGGGTTATATAAGAAAGCTGACTGAGAAAGCAATGCAGAACAAGTCAGTAAACACCATCCCTCTGCATCAGCTTCTACCTCCTGTACCAGCCTGGCTTGAGTACTGTTTCTACTGTCTTCCAATGATGATCTGGAAGTGTAATCCAAATTCTTCCCTCCCAGCTTGCTTTTGGTCATGGTGCTTTGCTGCAGCAAATGAAACCCTAACTAATAGAGCTTGTAAGCCTGTGGACTTTCATTTTCCTCAAGTTGATTTTGGGAGGTCTGTTCAGTGACTCCCTTCTCCCTTCTTCCCTCCTTCCACCCTATCCCCACCAGCTCTCTTCCTGCCCCCACATTTTTATTCTTTTTTTTGATTAGTTCTTACTATGTAGCCCAGGCTAGCCTCAAACTTGTAATCCTACTTCCACTTCTGGAGTCCTAGGACATGTGTGCAGCACTATTCCTATAGATTAGGATGCTTCTTACTGAATGATTTTCTACATGTTCAAGGTTCACCAGAGATTTTAAATGATGCCTGATCCCTAGCTGATTAAATATATTTAGACAGTAGCCCATTAAGAAAGCTTATGAGTTATAATATTTTGATTTAGTATTAAGATTAGGTAGTTCTAATTTTATTGTTTCCCGTATTCATCAGACATATATTATTTACATAAGTAAGTGCAGTCTTTATGTCTTCAGTGTTTTTTTTTTCTATTCACATCATACAATATTAGCTTAAACAAAGCTAAAATTTCCTGAATGTCTAATTGGAAAGAACAAGCTTCACCTTCATTTTCTCAGTGTGCAATAGAAGGTTGAAATGAAAAACAGACTTAGGGTTATGCAAAATGTAGGGCAATTCCATTTTGCATTGATAAATCATCCAGACAGAACTCATTTATCAAAACTAATTTACTTAAATAAAAACTGCTTTGTGTGCTCATGTACTAGTTTGTTTAGCCAGTCCTTAGTAAATAATTTATCAAACTCACATTTGTTTGAAATGAAAAAAGCCTATAGTAAAAAGAAATAAAAAATTTCATTTTTGAGGAATAGGTGAGGAAAACATTACTGCAATTCACTGTCACATCTATATTTCTGAGTTTAACTCTCATGTTCCTAAGTCTATTTCAAAAATAGATGGGATAAGCACAGTTGAAGAGACTGTAAAGCTATGAAGTCTTCCTGCCATTTTGTTGTTATAACTCTTGTTTTATAAATGATTGTTTGGTTTTCTCTGTCTATCCTGCTTCTGCCAAGTCTGTCTGTCGCTCATGTATAGAAAACCCTACTGACTTCATTTTAGAGTCTGACCCACTAGTTTTCACCTGGAGTGTTTGTGACTAGTCTCTAGAGAGCTGAAAACTTTCTGCTTTCATTTTCTATAGGACATGCAAAGGAAATTGTAGTTTATATAATTTAGTAATTACACACAAACAACCAAAAGCTGAGACTGGCGATAATAAACAGAAATAGGAACTTTCTTGCATTTAGCCCTCTGGGCTGTTTCTATGGTTGTTACTACAAATGTTATCCCGTTTATTATATGGAGTAAAACGATCTTCTCAATAGCCACAGTGCTTGGGATGCAGACTAAACTTTGGGCTCCCGCTCATCTCTGGCAATGGGATACTGCTCACTTGAGCGGGTGATTTTGGACAGGCAGGGGGCCTTCTTATGTCTCCACTGTTTCAGCTTAAAATCTTTGTCATACATAATCTTTTAATATAATCTAAAAACTACTCACACACTGTGAGATGGGTGACAGGTAAATTTGGCTAATTTTGTTTTACCCTACAAAGACAATGAAAGGACTGTTATTTCATCCTGTTGCTGCCGTAAGAATGTTACCAGTCTTTCAATATAAGAACCATAAATGAATGAGGGACCAAGCCCCATCTCCCTGAGCATTTGCTTTTCATTTTCCTTCAATTCTCCATGATTATTCTTGTTGTGGTAGCTGCTTAAGAAGTAATGCATGGTCCTTAATCTCGTGTCTATGTGGAACATACTGGGGCTTCGTACCTTAAGATCAAAACTTTCTCACTTACTGAACTACTTGTTTCTATAACAGAATATTAATTAAGTTTCCCAATACAAAACCACATGGAGTCTGGAATGATTCAAGTTACCATGGTATGTTATAGCTACTATGGAGCTATGAACTGGTGATCCAAACCACCCAGCACCCTGACATAATGATTTCTTCAGCATTAATGGTACATTTCTTTTGTTCTTTTTTAAAATCCTATACCTAGATGTCCTATAGAAACCAAAGTCTACCTTTGAATATTTGATAGTTAACATGTTTCCTTATTCCACCCTGCAAAGATAAACCCTGAATCATCAGTCATAGCCAATGTCCTGCTGTAAATAGACCGATTCCAAGATCTGGTACATATTCTTTTTACTTCTGTCATTTTGTACTAAATCTGTGTGACCTTGATAACCTCCTGAACATTATCTTTAGCCGGCCTCACATAGAGAAGTAAAGTGGCAGTTGTAACCAGAGTCCAGCCCCTCAGAGAAGTCAGCTATGTAGCTGTCAGTGCTTCTTCATTACATTATGTTAGTTTGCTTGAGCCTGCAGTGTGACGTAAGCTGAGTGCAGTGGTGGCAATTAATCAGTATGTAGTATTGATTTGCTTCCTGTATCAACCGACCTAGGGCTGGAGCAGCAGGATTCCTGGGCAGGCCGCATCGCATCCTACAGCTTAGGTGTGTGAAGTAACTGACAAAACCGACTTTTGTTTGTTTTTATTTTTAAACAGTTTCTGGAGCATCTCCCTAAAAAATGATAATCTAATGGACATTTTAGTAGTAAATTTTAATTTTTATAAACACTACATCAGGTTTGTGGATTTTTAAATATATCCACCTCATTTGCAAGCAAAATATATGTGATTTGGTACAAAGTGATTTATCATAATAAGCTCAATTATGTTTTATTTTATCCACATGTTTTTTTTCAAACAATCCTTTACATTTTCTAAATTATACAAGGTAAGGAGTTGCACAGATTTTTTTCTCTTTTGGTTCTCTCTCTTTGTCTCTCTCTCTGTCTCTCTCTCTCTCTCTCTCTCTCTCCTCTCTCTCTCTCTCACTCTCTCAAACACACATCACACGCACACACATACACACACACACATATATATATATAGAGAGAGACAGTGTATGAGAGAAAGACAGTGTATGAGAGAGAGAGAGAGAGAGAGAGAGAGAGAGAGAGAGAGAGAGAGAGAGAGAGAGCTTCTTTTTACACATTTTTATACCTCTTAGAGACTTAAAGACTTGAGATACTCTCTGAGCCATTGTTCCTGAGCCCTCAAATAATGTCAGAATGTGACCATAGTTAAAAGCAAAAGCTTGGGCAAAGGAGAGTTTGACAAGCCTGGGGCAAAGGAGAGTTTGACAATCCGATATCAAAGCCAAGGACAATCTTGAGTTAAATAAGATATTCCCTGAAGAGCAACTGAAAAATCCTACTTAAGAAGTCTGACCAAGCCAAGAACCACTAAGACTCTGGAAACTAAAAGAGAGGCAGGAAAAATATTCTGAAACACTACTAATATTATTTACCCTGAGATGCACAGTCAAGTCTTCCTATGGACAGTTATTGTACATATTGTAAAGACGTTGACAAACCTCTTGTTTCCATGAAAATTGGAGTGATTCCTTGCAGCTTGTACTGTGACTCTCACTGCACTTCAATATTATTAATGATTGTTTGTTATTTTTAAGCCATTTACATTGTATGTATTGCGTTTATAACTTTTTGCTTTAGATTCCATGTAAATCTAGGACCAATGTTGAATATCTATTAACTTTACTTTGGGCTTTGTTTTTGCTTTATTGTTTTTGGATTATTTTTTTGAGTTTTTATAATGTTTATCAACTGATTACCAATCATCTACTATTATTAACCGTATACTATTTAACTTATACATAACCAATGTTTTCCTTTTTTAGTATCATTGATTTATTAATATAATATCTCTAATTGCTTGCTCTCTTGGGTCTCCTTCTTTGGGGATTATTGTGAATTCTGTTCATGAACTTAGATATTCTTTAACGGAAATGTGGATATAGAAACTGTGGTACATTTACACAACGGACTATTACTCAACTGTTACAAACACATCGTGAAATTTGCAGGCAAATGGATAAAACTAGAAAATAAATCATCCTGAGTGAGCTAACGCAGACCCAGAAAGACAAACATATTATGTACTCACTTATAAGTTGGTATTAACTGTTAAGTAATGGATAATTGCACTAAAACCCACAGAAAAGTAAAGTAACACGGAGGGCTCCAGGGAGACACATGAGTCTCTCTAGGAAAGGGAAATAGAATAGGCTTTGCGAGTGGAATGGGGGTCTGTGATAATGGGAACAGGTGGGACTAGGTGGGAAAGAGAGGGGCAGAACAGAGTACGGGAAGAGACAACTTAGGTGGGCATTTAAGGGGCAATGTGGAAAACCAGAGCACTGGAAACTTCCTGGATCCTATGATGGTGACTACAGTGAGGACTCCTAGCAACGGAGGATATGGAGCCTGAGCCGGCCGTCTTCGGTAAACAGGCTAGGCTCCCAGTGCTAGGGCTGCGATGCCAACCCAGCCAAAAAACCCACAACCAGTCCTGCCCCTGCTACAGCCAATGGGACAGTGGTAGGTCAGAGGTTGTGGCCAATCAATGACTGGTCTAATTTGAGGCCCAAGCCACAAGAGGGAGCTAATGCCCTACACTGCCTGAACAGTCAGCCAGGAACCTAAAGCAGGATGCCTCAGAGACCTAGGGTAGAAGCAAAAATAAATAAATAAATAAATAAATAAATAAATAAATAAATAAATAAA
>NW_021604568.1:11491808-11544049 GCF_004785775.1 Grammomys surdaster | reverse complement strand
AAATAAATAAATAAATAAATAAATAAATAAATAAATAAATAAATAAAGTTGATAGGCCTATGTCATCAGAGGGGGAGGAAGGATCACCGAAGGAGTGTAGGACGCCAGGAGAACAAGACCCACAGAATCAACTAGCCAGGACTCCTGGGAGCTCACAGAGACTGAAGCAGCAATCATGGAACCTGATGGGTCTGAACTAGGTCCCCTGCACACATGTTGTGTAGCTTGGGGGGGAGGTTGTTGTACTCAGTGGGAGTGGGTGTGTTTCTGACCCTTTTGCCTGCTTGTGGGACCCTTTTTCTCCTCCTGGGTTGCTTTATCCAGTCGTGATATGAGGGTGTGTGCCTAGTTTTATGGAATCTTACTGTACCGTGTTCAGTTGATATTACTGCGAGGCCTGCCCTTTCTGAACGGAAATGGAGGAACAGTGGATCTGGGTAGAGAGAGAATGTGGGAGTCAGGGTGGGGTGGGGTGGGTACAAAAGGAGCTAGGGGAGAGGAGACTGGGGTCAGGATGTATTGTGTGAGAGAATAAAGAAGTAGAAAATGTCTTAATTTCTTCCACACACTGTTGTCTGCAAACGAAGACTCCAGTGCTGTCTCCTTTTGCACCGTTAATCTTCTGATTTTTCTGTCATCTATGTTATCGACAGGCGCTACTTATTCTGTGGGTTAGAAATGGGTTATTGTTTTGAGCAGTTTTTATATTTCATTTTTCTAAATCACAGAGCAGTTTTAGAAGAGATGGAAAGGGGACCTACGGGATCCATTTCTCTCTCATCACGACTATGTTTCCTTTCCGCATAGATTTTTCTGACCTCCACAGGAAGAAACAGTGAAAAGGGGAGAAATTCAATCAATCAGGGTTGCAAGCCCATCTGTGGACAGTGAAGAAGGCAGGATGAGGAGCTCACAAGCCCTTCGAAATCAACGGGTTTGTCTCTGGATGTGAAAAACCATAAATAAGAAACCCGGAGAGCAGCTGCAAGAGTGTCATTGAGAACCAGCTCTGCAAGACATCACGGCCTGGTTTCAGGCTTGGTGAACTGTAGGGTCTTGTAACTGACAGGTCTGTGTAATGTCATGAAGAGCTTGCACAGCTGTTTCTGAACACAGTTAACAGCACACAACAACGCTGCAGTCTAGCCTGTTAACTACAAGAATTCGGAGAAAAATATTTCTGTGTCTGCTCTCCCTTCTCTATGACGCTGCAGCTGTTGTCCTGCAGGCTGACGCTCAGTGTGTCTTCAGATCCACACTATGGCTTCATTAAAGGTCTGTGAGGCATCTGTAGACTGTATTTCTTATGGCATGCTTTGATAATATTTACTTTTTGCATACTAGAGAAGAAATGAAGACTTCCTGTTATTCCTAAGAAGACACTATGGTGTATACTTTTGGAAGCTTTGAAATGTGTCTCTAATACAGATATCTTTGAGAGGCTAAGGATTTCCAAGGTGGTAGCACTATCAAAGCCAATGATTTTTCTTAATGATAAAGATATGAATTCCAATTTTCAGTTCGCAAGGAATCCGAAATACTTTTGTAATTTTTAAGAATTAACTATTATTGTATTAGCCAGTATTAATTTTCAAGTCAATCCCTATGTCCTCTTCACAATAAAGGTTAATTTTAGTAAAGATATTCAGATTCACACAGAGCTCTATTCAGTGCAATTTTTTTTTATTCATCCATAAAGAATGAGATTTTACTCGAAGGAAAGTGAATTAACTGAAAGCTGAAATCATCATTTTAAGTAAAATAAACCACACTGAGAAAGACAAATGTCATTCTTCCTTTCTTATAAGAAACATTTACATATATGGGTGAATTGAGGATAGAAGGATGCTCTGTAGAAGAAGGAAGAGATCTATATGGATTGCAAGGAGAAAACGTTGTCAGGGAAACAGTAGATAAACATTGCTTATTTTCTATCTGAAAGGTGTCTATCTCTCTATCTCTTTATCTCTCACCTAACATCTATCTATCTATCCATCCACATACCCACCCATCTCTATCTATCTATCTATCTATCTATCTATCTATCTATCCATCCATCTATCTATCTAACTATCTATCATCTATCTATCTATTGGAAAAAAAGGAGTAGTAGTATTATTTGGGAAAAGAAAATAATGTATCAAGTAGAAAGAGGAAAGAGGAATAAGAGAACAATAAAAGACATATTTAATACCCATGATGCATATATATGAAAATGTCATACGAAAAGCTATTATTTTGTATGATAACAATAGTGGCTTTTGCATGAGAAAAGAAGCTATCATATTTTTCCTCTAAGACTGTAAAGGTTAAGATAAAATTATTCCTTTAAAATTACTCTTGGCTGTAATTCTAGTCAGGAGTAGTTCAGTAGAATACATTAGAAATCATATTCTCAATCATTAAAATAATTAATTCACTCTTGATATAATCTTTGCAACTGTTAGGATTTTAGATGTTATAAATGCATCTTTACAAACAAGATATAAATTCCTATAAAATTAAAATTTTATGTTTATTAAAGATTCAACCAGGAAACCGCCATTGAAATTTTCTGAACGATTTGAATGTTGTCAATTTGTTGTCATAATTCAATTGGACACATATTTTGATTCTTCTTTTAGATTTACATAATATTCTCTTTTCTGTTGATTAAATCTCTCCACTTCTTTCTATTTCTTGCATTGTTACACATCTATTATATGAGTTAATTTTGGTCCATGGTTTAAAGGTATGGTTTATCATGATAAGGGAGTCTTGGCAGCAGGATTTCAGGCAGTGGATGGACATTAAAGAAACAGAGGGTTAAATGGGCAGATTCTACTGGATTGACTATTCTAGTTCACTCATCTTGGGAAAATTAGACGTGCAACCAGAGGGTGGGTCTTCCTTTCTTTGCTTAACTTGCCCTAGAAACTCCTCAAATCACTCCAAATCTTGTCAAATTGACAATGGCTAATCATCCTATTTAATTACTAAGAAAAACAATACTTAAACATGTTCAATATTTACTGTCTGAACACTGAGAGAAATGTATGCACCCAGGTTTCATTGGCAAGAGGTGATTTTTTTTTATGGTCCTTTGAGTGCATCATAAATAATTTTAGGAAGACTTTAAAGGACCCTTTCCTCTTTCAGAAGTTCAAACCAGAGTTTAAAATTGTCTTTATTGTTTCTTGGTCTAGCTGTAAAATAACCCAGTATTTTCAGAGAAAGGGAGGAGTCTTTTCTGGTTCATCAAAAGTACTCCCAGAGTCTCTCCCTTTATGTTCTCGCTCCTGAGGTGATCGGCTGAGGACCCCTCCAGGGACTTTGGCCTGTGTGTGTCACTTCAGGCAGCCTGCTTGACACTTTTTCCTAAGCTCTAGAGAGACAAGCCTTGTTCTAGAATGATAATCCAGGAGTTAATGACTCATATTAAATTAAAAATTCAAAACCATATTTAATTGAATTTAGTTCTGTTTACTTTTGAATAGCTAATGCACTTTTATTATTCATATCAACAACTATAAAACATGGAGTGAAAACTCAACAGCTTCCCAGTTACCTCCGTTCTCACGATCCTATTTTCTTCCCTTGAAGAAATAAATGTTATTAATTCCTTTGAGTATTGTAGCCAATATTATCTTCCTTTAACTTTTATAGAGTCTCACATTTACTCAGTTTTGTTTCTGTTAATAATATTTCCTGTAGATGACTTCATAAAATTATAGAAAAGATAATTTACTTAGAAAAATACATATTTGGTAGCTCATTATAAATATTAATGGTGAAAATGATTGACTTGAGATTTGGGATGTCTGAAGATATTCTTGTTTAATCCAGTCATATATTATATTTTATGCACACAGGCATGCACACATACACAGTACTCAAAGGTAAGTTAGATAATCACCAGGCATTATATCCACAAAGAGAATGATACAAAATCATTCTACTTGCAAAGAATGAAAATGTGACCTCTATTTTCAGAAGAAGCAATGATGACATTGTGCTCCCAAAGTGACTAAAATGTTAGATGAACTGATAAACTCTGGTGGGACTCCCTCCTTTGTATGGTAAGTGCTCACAGGCTGAAAGTCACAAACCACAGATTTAATTTCAGAATTTCTTTGCTCATGGTTCAAGGTATTATGGCTTTTATCATGCAATGCCTCCAAACAATAGCTTCACACTTTGCTTACTTTGAAGTTATTTAAAGAGAGATTTTAGATTTACTATTGCTCTGGTAGACATAAAACAGGGAAATTTTCAGTTATTCGCCTTTTCTTATATACTATCTCACAGAGCTTATTTCATCCTGGCTACACTGCTGTGTGATTAAGAGCAAGGAGATCTATCAAGAGAAGAGAATTTAATCAAAATAATCCATTGTCAAAGAATACAAAAGGAATCGCAGCATAAGCAAAGCCATGTCAGAACTGACATTATTCTAAGGGAAAACGTTATTCACAGAAGATTGTGGTCCTTAATTTAGATTCTGAAAATTCACAAAAAAATATAACTGGCTATACTTATAAGATTAGAAGCATCACAGGAAGATAAGCATCTGAGGTTGTGCAAACTATTGATCTCAGCACTGACAGGGCTAAGGTGGGAGGATAGCCAGTCTGAAGCCAGAGAATCTTGTGCTATACAGCAGTTCTCATCAGATCCAGGTTATACAGGGAGTCTCTGCCTCAGAACAAACAACAAAACCACCACCACCACCAACAGCAAAAACAAGACAAGAGGAATTAAAATAACATTAAAAAGAAAAATACGAAAATGACTTTGAAAAATATGTATACTAAATAATGGGGAGTATTCATGTAGCCAATGTGCCCTGCCCACGTAATAATATGTGGAATTCCTGGGTCCAGCTCTGACATTCTGGTACCCAGGGAAAGCAGCAGTGGATGGCATCAGCAGGGGCCAAAAGCTGATGGCTTCTGGAAATTTAACTCTCTCCTGCTATTCAGGAGCCAAAAGCTGATATCTTCTGGCAATGTTCATAGATATGTTTTCGTATTTTTGATTATTCTTCAAATCTAGAAAAATATTGTCAATTTTTTCTAAATTAGGAATATGCATGTACTCTTTCAGCAAATGTATGTACTATTTTTCAAATTTAAATTATAGCCGTCTAAAGACATTTATTGGCATTCTTTTTATAGCAGGAAAGACTGAAAACCATCTCTAGTCCATCAGTGAGGCTTTGCTACACTTTAAGGTTCATCTGAAGTTAGTGATAAACATATCTTAAAACATAATTTCCTTTGCATTGACAAATGTCTGTCGGGAATGCACAGCTAGGTGAAAGTAAATATACACCGGGATGTTGCAAAGCACACTATCTTTCATAAAAATGAAAAGACCTCTATTGGCATGCTTCCGTGTGCATTAACATTTTTATAAGGTTAAAAAGGAAAAGACAGCAGTAGTCAAACTATGTTACACAAACATAAACTGGGCTGATAAAAAGATATAGGACTGAGGCTTTAAACTGTATCTTATTAGGTACCAGAATGCAACATTATGTCTAAAATTCAACTTGTGAGGCTCAGCTCTAGTGCACTCATGATAAAAGCTTGGAAGAAAGAGGCTCCGGCTGTGCATGTTCATGCATCCTGTGGCCGCCTTCAAGACAGTTTCTCTATTTTTAAAGAGAAGAAATTGTTTTTCTTTGTTTTTGTTTGTTTGTTGTTGTTGTTCATTTTTGCAGCTCTTCCAAAGAAAACTAGGAAAATGCCACTGTTGTAATTATTCAAATTTGCCTACAAGGCAAATCCAGGTATTACCTCTCCCTTGGGTGTCAGTCATAGATGAATCCAAGAAATTACCTCATTTAAATCTTAGCTCACTAGTTCACACAGTGGAAGGATTCCAGACATTGGGATCTGGAGAATTTATTCAGCAGTTAAGAGAACTTGTTTTCCTTGGAGAGGGTCAGAGTTTAATTCCTAGCACCCACATGGTGACTCACAACCTTCTGAAACCTGAACCACCAGATATATGACTGTGTCTTCTGGCCTCAACAGGTGACTGACATGTACGTGGTTCACATACATACATGATTGTAGTAAAATACATGTACAAATTAAAAAAACATAAGTTTTAAAAAGACAAAGGCATTTATTGATTTTTATAAGACCACATGCTTACTTCAACTGCTGTATTTTTTTCTAGTGATAGAAAGTCTTATGAAATTAAAATGATCCCTTCTGTCTTTTTCTCGACTTCTTTTCTACATAATAACTGTCCATCAAACAGAAATCGCATTACTCGAAAATATCATATATATTACAATCCAACCCTGTATCTTTAGAAAAGAGTCCCCTCCTCGTAATTTTACAAAAATCTTTCACAATAGGGATTTTTTTTTCATTTAAACTGAGTGTAAGTAATGTATACTGAGAGCATATGGCTATACTTGAGTGGTTTGCACACCGTTTCTCAAGCCTTAAGCCCAAGTGAAGCTACAAAACAGATGAAAAATGTCCATAACTTAGATAAGTAAAAGCAACCTGCATAATGGAGATGTCACCGAGGACATTTGCTATAGAACAAAAAACGAAAACTGGCTGCTGTCCTCCGCTCTCCAGCTCTGACATCCTTTTCTGAGCTCAGTTCAAGAAAGGGAAATGCACAGCCACACATATCCTGACACCCATCACAGGGTAGAAATCCCAAGCAAAGGGCTCGTGTTGTTGCATATTCATGGATGCAAATCAGGCCCCTCAGCTACAGCACTTGGCTCTGAGATTTCAAATGCGGGCATTAGCGGAGTTTCCTATAAGTTTCAATGAATATTAACCAAGAGAAGCATGTCAAATAGATAGCCAGTGCATGTTGAGACTTTTCGCGCAGTCTATGTGGAAAACGGATGTTTCTGGTTAGAAGATGCCCAACTTCCCATATAGAATGTCTGTATTATGGTCATCCTAACCATGTCTTGGAAGAGAGATAAAAACAGGGACAGTGGCTACTTCCGTAGTCTATACCCCAGCAGTAAACACAGTGTCCGGCTCCCGATTGCTCCCTGTCATTATCTGTTGCTGTATTACAAATGGAGGTAAAAAGCTGTAACTTGTTTCTCATAGAATCCACTATGATTAAAGAATGACTTCTACTTCTATGTTCATCACAAAACTGTAAGTTTGCTGGAGAGATGGCTCAGTGGTTAAGAGCACTGGCTGCTCTTCCAGACGACCTGAACTCAATTCCCAGCAACAACATGGTGGCTCACAACCATCTGTAATGGGATCTGATACCCTCTTCCAGTGTGTTGATGTACATGAAATCAGAGCACTCGTATATATAAAATACCTAAATAAATATTTTTAGAAAAACCTTTAAGGTAATGACTTGGCTGAGAAGGAATCACTTTGTTACTCACTTACATGATCATTGGGAGAATGAAATATATATATGTGTATACACACATATATATGTGTACACACACACACACACACACATATATATATATACATATATATACATATATATATATGTATATATATATATTTGTTTTGCTTTTATATGTTAGCAGAAGTTATAGTAAGGAATTATCAGCAAGGGAGATGTCGACACAAATGACACAGTTATGGTTTCATATACAGTTGCATATCTTGCTTATGATTTTTCCATTTTGACAAACTGAAGACACAAGAAAAAATTCTTTTAGAATGTTCATTCTAGTTCTCTGCAGTAGTTGTACAATTTTTTTTAACAAGTAAAACACCATCCTAAATTTTGAAAGATTTACTGAATCACTACTTTGCTAGATAATTTAAAATGTCATTTAGGAGCTGGAGAGATGGCAGTGGTTAAGAACACCAGCTGCTGTTCCATAGGATCCAAAATCAATTCCTAACACCCACATGGCAGATCACAACTGTTTGTATCTCTAGTCCCATGAATTCTGGCACCTTCTTCCAGGCTCCACAGGCATCAGTCACTTTTAGGGTGGTACAAGGAGAGATAGAAATGAAGATTTAGAGAAATATAAACAGAGTTGTGCCATAATGCTCCAGAAGAAGACACAAATTATTAGATGCAAATACCATGTCAAGTGTGATATGCCTCCCAATGAGTTGTCAGTCAGGAATCCTCCAGAGTTCACCAACATGTTAGAAAGCATTGCCATTGAACTCCATCGTCCACCAGAATGAGAGGGTATGAACTGACTTGGAATCTTCCTTTCTGCTGGGAAGTTTACATATTGCCAGAGATGCTGTGTTGGCTGCCATGGGAGAAAAGTTACCCACAATCCTACCCAACAGTGAAACCTGCATGCTAGAATACTGACCAGGCCCACTGCCTAGTGCAGTAATAGTGGCATGGCTCTCAGAAGAGTAACCAACTACTCTCTGATGAAGCTATCTCCACTTGAGGGAATTAATACCGATTATTGGAAAGCTCATTGAGAGCATATGATGGGGCTGGGGACTGCATAGGTGTCAGAGGGAACCTAGTTCTATTTTATTCCAAAATAGACAAGTTGTCAAGCTGCTTACAGCTAATATAATATTAATGAAGCTACTCTCAGCTGGTCAAACAGCTGAGAATAAGTGACTGCCATATTCTCAGTGGGAAGTGGCATACATATGTTACCTCCCAACCTCAGTCCCAATGTTCAGGAAACATCTCAGATGTCATAACCAAGAAAGGGCCAGTAGTGACTTGAAACTCTACCATCTGGACAAAGGGTCACACTAGTATATGGCAGTTGCACTAATTAATTCAAAGAAGAGAGGCTGTGACTCCCTTCACAAGACTGGACCCATGGACACTAAAACATGGATAGAAGAGAGGCTTATGAGACTATAAGCCTAGCTGTGGCTCTACTAGGATCTAATTCATGCTGAAGAAGAGGGGATTATTTTTCTTCAGTGGTATAGCTATTGGTAAAATGGCTGTCCTTCGATCAGTTATCTCACACTTATGCTCATTCAAGCATCTCTAATTAAAACTCAGTAGGTCTTTAAAAAATGAAGGCATGAAAAACAGGATTTGTTTGGAAGAAAAATGGGTCCAGAGGATGTGTAAGAGGAATCAGAGAGCATACTCAGGGACTGAATATAATTAGAATTGTGTGGTGTGTGTGCGTGTGTGTGTTTATGTTTCTGTGTGTGTGTGTTTATGTTTCTGTGTGTGTGTGTATGAATCACAACTCTCCTGCACCATTATATGTGAACTTAGAGAGAAACGAGGACATGGGAACATTGGTTCTTTCTCCTGTCATAGTGACACTCAGCGTTCACCTGAGTTCTCAAGCACCGACAGTGTGGCACCTCAGCAGACGCAGTGCAAAACGTTCATGTTCCTAAATCTCTCCTGAGCCCCACAACCCGGATGGATGTGGGAAGTGAGTTGAAACCAGAAACAGACCTGGACTCCTCACAAAGCCTTTGCATAACCAAATCATCTCATTTTATTTTTTTACTTAAATGGTACAGAATTATTATTTCTTACCTCAGTGTTGCACAGCATAAAACTTCACACATGTTAATATTAAACTATGAACTTAAAAATGGTGTACCTTGCTCTGTATATATCAAAGTCTTTTTAGTTTGTTTCTTAGGAAATCCCTGTTTGTTTGTTTGTTATTTCTTTATTCATTTATTTATTTGCTCAGTGAAGCATACCAATGAGTAATGGATTCAGAAAATCTCCCCTGACTATGAAAAGGAGTCTTTATAGTTACCTGCAGTCTGGCTTTACCACCTTCACTTTTAAGTTTGGAACCTCTGTATTGAATCTTCAGAATGCATAATAATCACTCTTAAACATTCATTCATTTTTAAAAATTTAATATTCTCTCATACACTGCACACTTTCTGCTTTTCCCCTCTCTCCAACTACCCCCCACTCTGCCTAAGCCCCCACTTACTTTCCCTCTTTCTCAGATCCACTCCTCTGTTTCCCTTCAGGGAAAAGCAAGTCTCCCAGGGATGTTTACTGAACACAGAATAACAAATTACAGTAAGATTCTGCACAGACCCTCATATCAAAGCTGGACAAGCCAACCCAGTAGGGGGGAAAGAGTACCACGAGCGCTGAAGGAGTCAGAATCACCCCCACTCCCGCTCTTAGGTGTCTCACAAACACCACAAGCTAACAACCATAACATATCTACAGAACACTTAATGCAGACCTGTGCAGGCTCTGTGGTTGCCACTTCAGTCTCTGTGAGCCCTCATGAGCTCTGCTTAGTTGATTCTGTGGATCATTTTCTCCTGTGTCCTTGACCCCTCTGGCTCCTACAATTTTGTCCCTCCTTTTCTGCTGGGTTGCTGGAGCTCTCAGGAGAGTGTCCAGATGGAGGTATCCAAATTGGGCTTGCTAGTCCTTTAATATTTGGCTGTGGGTCTCTGCGTCTTTTTTCAGGAGTGGCTGAAAGAAGCCTTTCTTATGGCAACTGGGATAGACACCTATCTATAAATATTCATTCTTAGTGAAAGCTCAGATTTCCATCAGACCACAAAAACAAATGGCCAGGTGTTTTCCTTTGATTAAAATTAACCAGCTGTCTTCAACTATTCAACAGGAGTCTGGTAAAGACAGGACCAAAGTGCATATGTAAAAATGGCGAGCTATTTTGTCAATAGTTTAGTGTGCTTCCAGCAATTTGCTAGTATTTTCGGGCATACCTTATAGGAATATTTATCAGAATTTCCCCCGTTTCTGAACACTCTTAGTAGTTACGGTGGGTGCAGAAGATAGAATAAAGCCAAGACTCTTAGTGGCTATGTCAGATGGATATGGCAGAATAAAGCCAGCAAAAGTATTTCCTTTTAATAGAAGATTCAAGTTCTTGGCTTTTTCATGATGGATAGTATTAAGGTAATGTTCTTCCTGAACTTTTTATCTTTGAAACTTTTATAAACAGACTTTGGATCTGCAAATCTGCAAATAGAGATATTTCACCTAACTTGTTCTGTGGATGATACTTTCAACCTTCTCCAGTATTTGCTTAATATTCTCCTTTGACCTGTCATGTTTCTTGCTTTGAAGATGAGAATTATATGGTTGTGAGCTCTTTTACATATTCTTATCCTGAGAAATATGAAAGAGCAGAGAATATTTAAGCAGCTGTCACATTGTCTCATGGCTTGACACACTACAATACTGTACAGTTTACTCCTCCATGGAAGATCAGGAAATGAAAACTAAGTCCTCACTTTTTTTCCTAATTTGTATCATATTAACTATAGAAGGCTTTCTTGAAAAACACTATCCAGAGAGAAACATGTCTTGCTCCAGAATGGCTGTAAGTCAGGGTCTCAGATTCCTACCATTTAAACCCTCAAGTCAGGTTAGCTAAATTACTCCAAGTTTATTGGATCATACAGAAAGGTCAACTGAAAGGCCATATGATTAGATTTCTTCTATATCCCCAGGAAGAGAGGTAAATATTTCAATACAAAAATTTTAGCTACTTTAAAGCCATGGCAAAATTTATCCTGTAAGTTTCAAGTTTCCTTCTTTCCTTCTTTCCTTCTTTCTTTCTTTCTTTCTTTCTTTCTTTCTTTCTTTCTTTCTTTCTTTCTTAACTTAATGCCATTTGTAATGATTTATGTTGTTCTATACACAGACTAATCTTTCCTCTTATGCTGAGATATCTTCTGGAAGTCTGTGATGTTCTTTCTGATCTGAATCTGTTTCAGAATTGGTGCTTGAGATGAAAACACTGGGTCAGGCATCATGGTTAAAATGTAATTTGAAGTCAAGATAAACTATACTATAACTGCTGAAATTTAACTGGTTTCTTTGACAAGTCACTGAATTCAAATTACATTTTTTTCTGTGTAAAATGCTTCATGATTCTTTAGTTATTTTGACTCAGTTATTCTATTTAAGGGAAATACTACCTCAACTTCTTTAAATGAATCCACATAATTTTCTTACTATATTTCATCAGCTATCAGATAAGAGTTATTATTTACTACCTGTATCACAAGTACCTCTGTGTACTGTTATCAAAGATATATCATACTTACCGACTTAGAGTTGATGAAATAGAATCTAAGATCCAGCCTGTAGTCCCCTTGACAAACTGTCCCTTGTGACAAAACTCTCCTTTTTCCCAAATTCATAGTGTATCAAACTTTTTCAGATAATTGTATCAGAAACAAAATAAACACTGTTATGTTTTCTGACTTACACTTAAAATGAATCAATGTTATAGCCCCCCACAACACACACACAAATGCAGGATTTGAGGCTTGGATAGATAAGTTTACATTCCTAGGGTAATATACACAATGAATGGGAAATATAGAATTAGTATCTTATCTGTAAGGAGACACCAGCCTGCTTACTTCTGCTTATTTTTGGCTAGCCATCAATTGTGGTTACACTGCAGAAATACTTTCTTAGGAAAAGCCTTTGTGGTTTCTCTTGGCTGTGCTACATTTTGAAAAGCCTTCCTCCCACTGTTTGTGTTTTCATAGGTTTCTTAAGGGATTTATTTATTTCCGCCTTCAGGACCTCTCTCATGTTCATAAAGACTGGCTTGCGGTGCTTCTTTTGTACTTCAGCTGTGTCTCAATACCCAAAGCCTGCTGTGGTCTGGTTGCTGGACTCTAGTGCAGACATATTGTTCTGTATGTTATTGATTGTATTTTTATGCTGACATCTAGGCATCTGTGTTTGGGAAGATTTATTTATTTTTATTTAATTGCTCTTTGGATTCATGTTTTACTAAGAAATTTGTGCTGGATGCTAATGATTTGTTAGACCGAGTTCCTCCTTAGAGCCTGAATTCTGAATCCAAATCTTGCAATTATTTTGGCCTTTCATATATTCCTGAGTTTTGTTATCTATAGAAAGCACAGTTTCTGGTTCATTTTTTATAGACTTCCCATTTACTGTCTACTACGCTGGAGTCTAATATTAGAATTATGAACATTCATATTTTCTATTAAAATCTTCTTCCTTTAACTTTTACCCCATCTCTTTTACCTAATTTTTAGTTTAAAATTATATTTTTCCTATCATGGGATAGAAGAAAGAAAATGTCTTGAGGAGAGCTTACCTTATAATGATGTGATATGATATGATAATAAGTTATGTACAAAATATATACTTGAAAAAATCACCAAGATTGTTTTTAGAGTTTAATTGTAGAAAGTAGTAAAACCCCCTTTCTCGTATTAAGTAAAAAGTAGCAGATTTATCTGTTAAGGCTATCTTCCAAAATAGCTTGAGTTCATTGTCATTTGCTTTTAGTCTTTTGTTTCTTTGTTTCTTTGTTTGTTTATTTATTTATTTATTATTGGATATTTCATTTACATTTCAGATGTAATCCTCTTTCCCCACCCCCCCACCCAGGAACCCCTATCCCATACCCTCTCCTCCTGCATATATGAGAATATGCCCCCACCTACCCTCCCACCTCCCCACCCATGATTTCCCTCACACTGGGGCATCCAGCCTTCACTGGACCAAGGACTTCCTCTCCCACCTATGTCTGACACAGTCATCCTCACCTACATGTACAGCTAGAGCCATGGGTCCCTCCCTGTGTGCTCCCAGGCTAGTGGTTTAGACCCTGGGAGGTCTGGTTGGTTGATATTGTTGCTCCCCATGGGGCTGCAAACCCTTTGAAAACAGTGTTATCGTTCATACATATCCCATGCTGAAACATTCAATGTACAGTGTTTGTGAGCAGCAGTCACATTTTAACACTTCATCATTCTCAAACTCGGTTTATACATTATTTTTACTGAATAATTTATAGCAAAATTCTTCAGACACTCATATTTCTGTTATAACTTAGGAACTATGTAAATAGAATGTGTAATTTTAACCACATAGCCTCCGTAACTTTCCATCATAGTTTACCTTAAGGCCACATATGCTTGATCTGTCACCTTTCATCTGTGTAATTTCTGGACATTTGTTTTCCCTGCTCATGTTTTCATGTAGTCCTTTGTGATTTATTATTTATTAACAAATCTCTCTCTCTGAGGATTTTCTTTATTTTTTTAATTTCTAAAAATGATTTTCCCCTCATATGATTCATATAAATGAGGATACCGGGTATATGAGTCCAAAATGAGATATTGATGGCCACAATCAATTCTATTTCATTTTGTATCTTCTAATCAAACTAGTATGTTATAGCTACTAAACCTTTACAATAGGTGACATACTGAAATCAGCACAAGGGTCCCCATCAAGAATCATCTTCCTTCAAAGCTTTCTGTTTCCAGTTCTATCTCTGTCTCCCAGTCCACAATTTCGCAAATTTCTAGAAAATTACAAATAGATATTTTTCCACAAGATGATCTCTTATTTCTTGTTATTTTCTTTTGCTAACCCAGGGCCTTATACAAGCTATGCAAGCGCTCACCGTAGACATATAGCCTGAGGTCTCACTGCTGCTTAATATAACGTTATTAAAGACCTAGGGCCTAGCCAATATCAAAATACTCTAAAATGGTGTCTTTATTTACAAAATAAGAGTTTTTATTTACAACATTTAATATAGTTTCTGAAGAGTTTTTGGCTAGAGGAACATGGGACCCAAGTCTCACAAAGAACTGTAGTTGCGAGGAGAGAATTCATCACACTCACAGTTCCGGCCGTTGTTCACAGCCCTCCTCTCTTAGTTATTCACCTACAATGATTCTTGTAAATATGATTTGAAAATGATTACATTCGGTGATCACTGATTAAGTTTACTTATGTTTACAATGATAGGAGCCTGGGAATGCATAGTTGTTTAAATGTTCCATTTTCAATCAATTGCTTCAACTTTCTCATACATAACATTGTACTATTGCAAGAATTCAAATTTCTTACTTTTTCTCTTACTGAAAAATGGGTTCAAACAAATGCCCAGTAGTTTTGAAAGAGTTGATGTTCTAAACTCTCTTGTTTTTCTTTGGTATTGTCAGGTGAACCTTGGTAGTCATTCATTCACAGACACACTCTATTGAGCTTTATGTCCATCCATCATTTTAATGTTTATTTGAGAGACAGTCTTGTTAAACTTAACCAGGCAGGCCTTAAACTTGCTTCTTTCTTACCACATCCTTTATAGTCTCTGTGGTTACTGGCCTAGACCGGTAGATTCAGCCAAAGAAATTAATTTTAAAGTCATCTCCATTAAATGAATGTCAGCCATGAAATGAATATAAATTTTATTCCCCACATTTGATTCAGACTGTCTTCATTAAATCCCTATCATTTCTGACTTCTGGTCTTCAAAATGACAAACCCACAAGTAGCCCTGTTTGAATGAACATATTTTAAGTTATCCTCTTGACTTTGGCATGGCGATTGTCATGGCACTTCCCTGAGATACTGCTTTCAATACATAACTTCTGCCTTATTTGACATAACTTCCTATTTTCTTCATCTTTGTTTGTTGATAATGATGATAGATAGCATTATTGATCATTAACTATATGATAATTATCTTATGGCCTTTCATTGTGTTAATTAATTGTTACTGAACTATATTTGATACTTAATATCATTATCAACTTTTCACAGGAAATGAGATCAGTTTTGAGAGAGATTGAATGCTTTATTCATAGGAGGACAGGTGTTTGGAGGTAATGAAAACCTGAATCTATGCTTTTAAAAACTACTTGTGTCAATAAAGAAAATAAACAGCACTAACAACTGATTGAGTCACCCATGTGTATATAGTGACTTATGTTAACCTGTCTTGGCCATAGGCAACTTGTGGATTTGAACTTTAAAAGTCCTAGAATCAGCAATCATGGAGAATCAATGAAGGGGATCTGAAATACATCTTGAAGTTAAAACTGGTTGTTATTTCACTGTTGATATGCAATTAATGGAGATGTCTTTAAAATTCCTTCATTTGGTTGAACCTGGTGACATAAGCCAGTATTCCCAGAGACTACGAAAAATCAAATTGGAAGTAAGCAAGTTCAATTGTTTGAACTAGTCAAGGTCTAGCTTTAATAATATTACTTTTCTCTTAAACTTCATATATGATTTTTGATATTAAGAATGTTGAGAACACTATTATGGAGCTTTAGATTTCAAATGGTTGATAATATTGGACTATTAATTTATAGACTGACTTTAGAAGCATCAGGAGCCATTGGAAGTCTGATATTAGATCATAAAGTTCCTCTGTGTTCTTGTGATCAATAAATTCAATATGATTTAAAATTTTTCCTTAGCGTTGCTTAAATGATTCTCTGTCCACTGACATATGTCACATGTATGGGGAGCTAATGATGGTTGTACATGTCTCTACATATCTGTGCTGTTTGTTACACTGGCCTTAGACAGGCTGAAAACATCACTGTGCTTTATGGGAATTGTCTTTTTGATATCATAAAGATCTCATCTTTATTATGTTCAAAGTCCTTATCTTCCTAAACATATAAATTAAATAATAGGGTACTTAGTAGCATCATTACTAAAACAGATAAGATATTTGGAGGGTATTTACCTTAATTCTCTTTCAGCAATCCTGTTTGTGTCACTGTTCCGCAATCATAGGCATTACCTATTCTCAGACCCTTTATGTGACTTGATTATACCACAAAATACATAGTTTGCACATGTATATAAATATACAAATACACATATAAACACACACACACACACACACACACACACACACACACACACAGGTTTTGCCCATGATCTAGTAAATAATGCCTCAACAATGTTCATGAAGGCAGCTGTTAATAATCCCAGCATTGTCCCAAGAAATAGATAGATAGATAGATAGATAGATAGATAGATAGATAGATAGATAGAAGTCATACAGCTGATATATTGATAGACAGACTGATAGATAATGTGAAACTGAAGTGTGATATTTTTTTCAGATAAAAGGGGTTTTAATGGAAGTATGGAAAATAAAAACAGGGTAATAGAGGTGTATATAGCAAAAATACTAACTTTTAACTCACAATATAGATTAAAGAGCTACAATGATGAATAGTCCCAGTTCTTATTAAACATTTTGCTTTCTGAAGTCTTTACTCTCAGCTTTGCATATTTGAGCAACAACAGAATATGTTGAGGAGTAGAACAGTGGTGCACTCATGACATTTTTATCTCAGGGGAAATCAACAACTGTCTAATTGGATGTAGGAACCATTTAGCAGTAGAAGATACATACCCGGTACTATAAACCTAACCAACTGCTGATGGCTTAAGGAGTCATAGATCCCAGAGGAGGACGTCCTACTGTCATTTTTGGAAAGCAATGTAATTTCCAAATGCACAATAAATATTTATGTTTATATTATACCTGCATATAAATGCTACTCTTCCATGAGTGAGGCTTCTTTCTCCAGCAGGTAGATACTACTACAGAGATTTACAACTAGTCAAAATGCAGAGAATAAGTGGCTGACCATGAGATACCCAACCCCAATTAGTACATCTACAACAATCAAATACAAACAAATGTATCAAATGAGCTCATGTTTTCAAAGACTGGATTTCCCCCCCCCCCGCCCAAAAAAACCAAAATGCTAGACAAGTAAATGAATTGTGCTGCCTTGTTTTAGTATATGAGTTTCTCTGCCTCTAAGTAATACTACCTAATTATTTTAGCTGAAACATCACCCATACCTGATACTAGTACAAGAAACCTGTTTTGTTGCCCAGATGGTAAGCTCTCATTTTTCTCTAATCTTCTCCTAAAACAAAACAATTTGGCTAAAATCCAGAAAGTCTAACTAAAGTAAATTTAGACGTTTCCAAATCTGCAAATGATAGAGTGGATTGTCAGTCAAAACCTGGAGTCATTGAGCAGATATCTCTGTGTTTTCCATTATTGAGAACTAACGGCCTAGTGATAGTGCATTGCTTAACAGCTTGGACTTCAGAAAATTGTGAGGTTAACTCAGGCACACTCCGTTACCTGCCACACAGGCATGCCACTTTACTCGCAAAATGTGACAACACAATAATAATCACTCCCTGAGGCTGAAATGAAAATTACATATGGTTGAGTGCCTAAAACAATGTTTGACATGCACTAAGTCAGCCAGATTATGGCTCCAATGCTTTCCCTGTTGTTGTTAGATATGATTGACAGTAACATTGAAAGACTCCATTTAGACACTATCATTCAGATATCCAGATAGCTCTTTTCTTGCTTTAAATTGTTTAATTAATTTGTATGAGTATTTGAGTTTTCTCATGTTTTTTTTTTATAACATTGACACCTGATCTTTAGTTAGGAACTATCCTTTTCAATGTACCACTGATTCCACAGGTTGTACTTTTATTAGAATGGAGCCTCCAGCTAGGTAGAATTTGATCATAGATTCAAACAGGATTCCATCTCTCACAGAAACAGTGGAAAGGCTGATATGTCAAAATGGCCTTTCATGATTTCTGTAAACAAGAATTTAAGTATTAGTTATGATGTTACAATAAATCCCTCTCATTTTCTAGGTCAATTTAATGAAATAGTCATGAATGAAATAGTTTTTCTTCTCAACTTCTCCTATGTGTCATTTATATGATAGAGGATACTGGTAGAATTGAGCTGGTATCCAACCCTCATGGCCTATCTTAAATTTGACTCCAGGATATGACCTTCCTTAACGGAATAAACCAGTTCTACTCTCGGTAGACTTGGTGCAGTTGGCCATGTAAAGGGAGTAGCAGAGATTATTGCCTGCTTGTCGTCCTTAACAGAGAGACCAAAGGATATGTTTTGGGAAAATCTAATATTGCATAAATGGCTATTTACTTAAGATATCCAGTGTATAAACAGACCATATAACCCAAATTTCTAGAGTTAACTATTAAGAGTTAAGAATATCTTAAGATGTCTTATGGATGAGTCAAAACCCTCCATTATTTGACTCTGTGGTCTACTGATTCATGAGGTCCATATGAATATATTGCTCTGCCAGTTCATTTTTAACACTGAGTCCTCACAGACTCTCTTCACTCAACTTTTGCCCATCTAACTCTGTCCATACATGGAGGGATGATTTCTACTTTGACACTATTTGCAGACACTGGCATGTCAAGATCAGTGGGCTTTTCCTCCTTTAACATTAATTACTGTATCAAACTTTACTGAACAGAGGGTGTGGAAACAGCTAATCTGGGTGATAAAATACATTCTCTCATTAGAGAGGACTTGATAAAACTCCCAAACATTCCATGTCTCATTTTTCTCATACATTAAACAATAATATAACAATAATGTTATAATTATATAAGTCCATATCGTTTTCAGGACAAAATTATCTTATTCTTTCTTTTAGTAATACAAACTTATTACATTTGCAGAAAAGAATGATAACTTGTGTATCTGCAGAATTAGAACTATTAGCAATGGGTTAAAACTAAATATTAATAAATATTAATTGGTTTTATCATTATATATGTACTCATAGTGTAAATAATGTGCAATGAATTAGTTTTACTTTCTATTTTTCATCTTTAGGTAATCAGTAATATTAATCACATAGTATCTTAATAGTATATATTAAATACACAAAGTGATGTTTTTTGTTGACATTTTCTATATGTGCATGCATGTTTTGGTCATCTTTTCCCTCCATTACTCTCCACTTTGTCTTCCTCTTGATCCCTTTGACCCCTTTTCTCATGCCTCTTCATCCTTTCATCCTTCCATCCTCATTATCTTCCTAAATAGTCCCCTCTCTACTTCTATGTAATTTAAGATTGTTTTGAGGTTCTGAGATATAATTTTATCATTTCACTCTTACCCTTTCACCCCCCAAATTCTTATCTTCTTGAAATGTCAGCACCTAATAGTCATGAAGTCTCATCAAGATGGATGCTGAAACAGACAAGCTAACATGGAAAGGGGAAAGCTCACAGACTTCACCCGTAGGCAAAGAAATACAGATAAGTAAGGAATTCTGACAGAGAAATAGTCTTCCCAATGGAAGAACATATTGTGATTCCTTTCTTTAAATACAGACTCCACTTATGAAAGAAAACAGCCAATCTTTTTCAGTTAACCATATATTTTAATTAACCTGATGATCTGCAGTTCTACCAATTTTTTGGCAAGTGACATAATTTTATTCTTCATTGATGAATAAAATTCTGTTGCTTATTGTAACAGCCCGTTCTGCCCCACCTTTGGGGGCCACTTTGAAAGAGCCCGAGCTGCTGCTCCAATCTGTGCATCAGGGTCTTGCAAGAGAGAGAGTGGGGATGGAAGGGCAAGAGATGCGAAGAATGGAGACAAGACAGAGAGTCTGTTCAAGCCCTCCCCCCTTTAATTGAAAGGAAATCATGGGTATATATAAGCATAAGCAGGGGAATGAAGCTGAAGACACTTTACCATGTGCACCTTGCAGCTGGGGGCATTAAACAACAAAACAAGATATGTAAGAAAAGCAAGATATTTATCAGAGTATGCTCAGCTGTGGTAGGCTGTTGAAAACAAGTCTCTTGTCAGGGTATATGGCTCGAGATGGCTGTAAAGATGATAGCCACTTTCTGCTCAGAGTCGGCTCCCAACAGCTTATGTGTGCATCACTTTCTTCATTCATTCACATATTTACGGACACCTAAAATTATACAATGACTTGTAAACTATGAGTTTTGCCACAGTAAATACTGATATACAGTTCTTTTATGGTGATTCCTCTGGGAAACATTAGGATTTATATAGTTTGTTAATATGGTTGATTTATTTAGAAATTTTTAAATGTTTATTTTTTGATAATTTCATACACATAGAATGTGCATTTTGCTGTGATTCCAACACTTTTCTAACCTCTCCCTGACTTTTGGTTCCTTTCCTTTCCCCAAAACATCCCCTTCCTACAATTACTTCCCAAATCTATGTCTTTTGTTATTTTTGTTTTATTTTGAGATACACTGTTAAATCAGGATCATCTGTGTTACAGTGAGTTTTGAAATATTTCAATGAATCTCTTAACTAATTTTCATACTAGCTGAAGTAAGTTACATTATCTTCCATATGGTATAAATGTACCTTTTTGTCTACATCCTTGCCAATCATTTTTAAGTAATAGTCATTTTGACTGACGTAAATTAAACTATTAATATAGTATTTCCCTGATGGTTAGACATATTGAATGTTTTTTTCATATACTAATTGGGTATCTGTACTTCTTCCTTTGAGAACTGTCTGTTCAATTTCAATTGACTTTTCCCATTGATTAGATTGTTGGTTCTTTGGGTTTGTAATATTTCTGGATATTACCATCCTGTCAGATAAATAATTGACAAATATTTCCTCTGTTTCTATAAGTTATGTATTTGTACCACATGTGTGTCGATTCAATGGAGAGAGACAGAGATACACAGAGAGAATATCCAAAAGGCTTCTATAGCAGATATAAATGCGATATAAACGTGATAACCACAACTCACACCTTACAGCTCCAACTGAGGTGGGTATCTTTGTATCCACTCAATATTAAATACTGGATATATTTTGACACAGGAAGATTCTGTTGTTGCTTATGAGATCAGAGCCCCTGTGACCCTCGTGGTTACCCTTTTCTTCAACTCTATTGCCATGCAAATCCCACCTGTAAAGTCTAAGGCCTTGAAAATCTTTCTGCTTTTCTGATCCACTGCAGCACAGAGCAGACCTCACCTGTGAGGTCAAAGAATGGACAACCCTCACACGTACCCCAAATAATCCTTGCTGCAATTTATGACCCTACACCTAGGTCAGAGGACATATATGCCCCATTACTTTCCCCAGCTAAGCAAGAATCACCTCAGCTGCTTCACTCAGGAGTCATTACCAAGAGTGTCTTCATGGATGGACTTTATGCAGAACCTAACAAGGACATGATAAGTGAAGCTGAGAGAACATCAAGCATAGATTCAATTTCTCTCTCAATGTGTGTGTGACAAGAAATCTCAGATGTCAAACTATACTCTGATTCACCAGGGTAATAGCACCAATGCAAAAGCAGGAGTAACATGAAAGTCCACTTCTACTATTCTGAAAAGAACAAATGAAATGATGAAATTTTCAGGACTATCTTCCTAAAAATTCTATGGAGCTAGAAAACATTCTACTGGATGTTCTCTCTTATTTTACCATGCTAGCTTTTAGATGTGTATGCTTAACTTGAATTTTTGGTTGATTCCAGGACACTTGAAAGTGATCACAAGGGAGGAAAAGAACCCTGGGGTCATAGGGGGAGTAGGGTTGACAGAGAGGAAGCTGAAGTTGGGAGAAGAAGCAAAGGAAAAAAATAAGAAAATATTAACCAAGACTTAGGAAATGTGAAAAAGCTGTATGAAATCAAAAATTATTAAAGCCAAAAAAGTTAAGAATAGCAATGCAGGAAATTCATGGGTGAATAATGTTCCTCTCAGAAGCCAAGAGTTATTAAATAGAATTCCAAGTGCCAAATATAAGATAACCCAGAGCTGTTTAATCAAGGAGACCCCAGAGACATAAAAAAAATTACAGCCTTTGTCATAACTCTTGGTTGTTTCATGGAATTCAATAGTTATTTAGTTTTGCTAAAGACATTACACACTTTGAAAGGAGGAACTAGTTTTCATAGTGAGAGAAGTATTATACAGTAAACTACAGGAAGAACAACAATCTCACCCTATATACGGGGTTATATATACACAATCTTGACACTTGGCAAGATTTGCTCAATGATGCAAAGGTTGCATGACTATTATTGGAGTAACAAGCTGTTTGTTTTCAGGTTTAGGCCTGCTCAACAAAAGAGAGTTGATAATGTTACTATAAACCTGGTCAAAATCTCAGCGCCAGAGATGTCCCAGTCCTTAGATGTAATCTACTTCTGTTGTTTTTTTGAAAGGGCAGGTTGCCAAACTGCCTTTTAATCTTTAGGTTTTATCCACAGATTAGTGATATTCTTTCTTGGTCAGATAATCTGTGTCAGTGGTTAATACAAAGACGCATGTACAAAGACCGTAACTGATCAACGTGCTAAGAATAAGTGCTCAGACTTAAAGTGGAAATCTATTATCACCCCTCCAGACTCAAAGAACATGGTGGAGTAAGAGATAGAATGACTGGGAATGACTGTAATTCATAGAGGATGTGGAAGAGTACTGGAAAGTGCTGTCTCCTGGACATACATTCTTGAAATCATAGCAACTGTGGTTTCTCATACAAGATTTGTACAAGATTGGGCCCTTCTATAGTCTGTCACAGGAGGAGATGGTATAGCCACTATGTTTGCCATTGCCCTAGTAAATAATACCTCACCAATGTTGATGAAGACATCTCTAACTAAGCCCAGCATGGCTCCCAGGGGGAAAATATATATATATATATATATATATACATTCAACCTATCATATATATTATATATAATATATATGATAGATAGAATGATATTTCTCATAAAAGTTGTTTCATGACAGTAGGGTGGATAATAAAAGGCAACGGGGGCGCATATGATGAAAACACTAAAATTCACATATGTAAAATGACAAAAAGATTAATAACAAGGAATTCTGTGTCACAATACATTCTCTAAAATTTTTTGGCTAATACATTGAGCTGTTTATTGTATCATATTTTTGTTATAGCATTCCTGATCCAGCAGGGAAGACTAGGCCAATTGGCTGGCTGGCTTGTAATTTACCTTGAAACTCTGACAACTGTGTTAAATTACATTAAGTTTTGAAAAATATAATTTCATTTTCTTGTATGGTCACAAAGTTTTCCTCAAAACTCAGGTTTTAATTATTTGCTGTCCATTTTAAGAGTTAAAACAACAAACTGTCTTATAAGTTGTTAAATATAAATGTTTGCCAACAGGTAATGAGGGAAATGATATCATTATTTTATAATCTCAAAAATTCTTTCTAAGATTTCCAAGAAAAAGATGTTATTCTAGAAAATTAGCTCAGACCTAACAAAGTATCTTAAGATTTAGGAAGGGTTGAGTTTACTGATCACTGTTCTGTCATTTTCCATTGTAAATAATCATCCAAATACAAAGAGTGAAAAGTATTCTTTATTATATAGCTGGGATTTCAATGTAACTCCACAGATGTTGAAAAGTTTTAGACAAATTTAGAACAAATTTAGCTGAGTCAAATAATCTTATTTGGTACCAGTTTAGGCAGGAACTGGGCAGCAAATCACTTGTGACTTAATTATCAGGTCATATTAAAACCTGGTAATTTAGTTGCAATTAGGGCTATCATAAGTTATTTATGAAATGCCACTCTATACATTTACATTTGACAATCCATTTACTTTCATCCTGGTACTATGTGTGCTCCATTAAATTATAAAGTGCTAGGTCATTAACCTGCAATTCCATTTGTGATCATGTTATTAAATCGCATCCTGTCCCCTCTCTACTAGAGACCCAACTGTTAGATCATTTATCTGTAACTATTTAATTTCCCTCTGAACTTCCCAAAGCTCTTATTATTGCTAATTAAGCAGGTGTGACCTGTGCAAAAAGCATTTGGCACTCCTTGAATATCTGGCAGGGATCCAAAATCAGGTCAGGTCTCTTTAGCACTCTAATTTTCCTCTTATTTGCTTTTGGTCATTAGTGATGTTGGCAGTACAATACATGTTTTCATGTTCAGGATCATTAGGGCTTGAGGGACTTTAAAGAGAGTACTTGGCTCATGACCACATGTAGCCTGGAGAAACTATGCCAGTGAAGCTCTCCCTCTGCTGGAAGCCAGAAGCCACTTAGCACAGCATTGAACGATCATGAGTATTCAGCTCAGTGCTGTGAATAAGTGATATGGGATATGTTGAGATAAATTTCTCATGTAGATTTTTCTCACAGACTAAACCTAGATCCATGTTTATGAAACACACGTACCTTTAGTCCAGAATAGCCATCTTTTATGTCTCATTGAGTGTGTGCATCTGGCCCAGAGAATGGACGGTCCTTTGGGAGGTTACAAAGAATGAAGAATGGGGAAGAGAGGAGCTACCATTTGTGTTACTCCTACTGATATATTAGTTAATACTGGACACGAGCTTTCTTAAATGAAGCACAAGTCAGTTTCATTATAGTGATATGAGAGATGTGTTAGTATAGAGCAACCTTAGCAGCCATCAAGACCCGGGAGAGAGAAATGAATGCACTTCCTGAAGTTCACACTGTTCTTTATCTTGTATCTAAAAGTCTGCAAAATTCCATGGTGCTTGACATGATTCCTGCACCCTCTAAAACACCATTGACATGCTTCTCATTGCCCGTGGGACCATGCATCCTGTCTGAGGCCCAAATATGTTTGATGTTCACTTTCGATGACTTCATTTTTGTTGACTCTTCACTGACAGCATTATTATGTTTTAAATATAGACTTAGATTTTTCAAAACCTACTTTAATAAGGGTTCTTAAACTCTTCAACCTCCCTTCTAGCTCACCTACCAGAGGTAGGGAAAAATAAAGCTTGATAGGAAATGGGGATTGTGGACCTGTTTTGAAATAGTTACGTGGACCTGTTTTGAAATAGTTACTTGGGGTGATTCCAATAGGATATCAGTAGTCCAGGTGAAAACATCAAACATGGATCAGTATTGGCAGTCCAATCCTTTGGCAAACAGCAAACACAAATCAGTAGCTGCAGCTTCATCAAGATGAAACCACAAGGCTATGCCAAATCTACAGGAGTTCATGGAAGCAGCAAGAAGCAGCCAGAATACCACAAGAAGTGGATTTCTTTGTAAAGATCATGACAAGCAAAGGTCAGCAATGACTGACAAGCAAAGTGTTGCAAGGCAAACCAATGCAAGAGCCTCCTATTATTGTCTGTGGGGTTTTATTTATATTCTTTCTAAATATCATGTACTGTCTCAAGAATCTGTTCTTTCTAAGCATGCATCCTCTCAAGCATCCACTCCAGAAAAACATTATATGCCTTGTCTGCTTCAGCAAAGCAGTTTCTCACAAGTCTGCTTCAGCAGAACATTCTTTCATAAGATGACTTCCAGAAAAACATTACATGGCACAACTGAGGCAACAAAGAAACTAGAAATTTCCCCTTCTGTTAAAGTTTTGCACACTGAAGGAAGGACAGAGCAGCCTTATGGAAAATACAGTCAAATTTCAGATACCAGAAGCATATGACCAAGCTACCTCATGCATACATTTATTTCCTAAAGATGTAAGTTAGTGAATGAATAAAAAGTTTTCAGATAAATATATTATTGTTAAAATATGCTTGTATTCTTGTATCATTTCTACTTCTACTGTTGGAACTTAAAATTGATGGGCAAAGATTACATATCCTTTAATTGTTCCAGAATGTTCTGTCAGCAATACAGGGCTCTACTTCATATACTCAGGATATTTCATACTAAAATGGCAAATGGATGCCATAAATAATTCATATTATGTAGTATATTATTTGAATTATTTCTCTAGCGCTTTTGAAGCATGTTATTTTATCCATTTATTAACTTCTTGACTTTATCACAGTTTTGTTTATTACATTAAAAATCTCTGTCTTCTGAACTATGGGATGATAGCCATTTAAAAATCTTTGGTAGTGTCTCTCAAATATAGACATTTTCAGAGTTTATTATGATGTGATATGGTTAAGTGAAGATACACAAATTTAGAATAATAAGCTATATTAATCAGAGTATTAAATATAGAGAAATTTTGTAAGTTATAGAAAGTTGTAATGAATCTGATTTTTTAAACATTTGATGTGGTAGTTCTAAGACTACATTGATCATTTTAAGTGTTTTTGTGTTTCTTTTTAGTGGAACAACACAGTCTTAAAACTGTTCACAGTCTTGGACAATCTTCGTTGTAACATAATTAATCTCTCTCCCTCCTCTCTCTCTCTCCCTTTCTCTCTCTCTCTCTCTCTCCCTGTCTCTCTCTCTAATTTAAGATTTATTTGGAATTGTCCTCATTGCTGGCAATTCTAAGACATTTTCCTAACACATACCATGTTATTATCATATTAGTGGTAATATTTGAGATTACTTACGGGAAATATAACTTCTTAACTTGATTTAGTTTATTCTAAGGTCATTGATTATTATTTTTTCCTTTTTCCTTCCTTAAACACTGAGGAAAATATCATTTTAGAGAAGGTGAATATCAGGAGACCGCAATGTTTGTAGGAGGCCTATAGAAGGTATCACTATTATTGACATTTTACAAAGGAAGATAAATTTAAAGAAAAGAAAAAGAAAATTTGAAGAGATCTTTATATTTTATTAATGTAATTGTGTGTCATTACATTAAACTTCATATTCATGGAGATGTATGCTTCTATTCTTTATTTCTTTCAAAATTAGTACAATTTATCTTCATAATAATGAAAGCTCAATTTTGTACTAATGCAGTTGCCATCTGGTTCTACGATATTTTCTTTGGGTTTGATCTGTTATTTCTTAATGAACTTGTAATGAAACTTCATTTTCTCCTAATCTCTCATCTAGGCATGTATTCCAAGTGTATGGTTTTAGAATCGACTACTTTGATGGATCCCAGACATTCCAAGTTGTGTGAATGTCATCCTCATAGTAGGCAAAGATGCTGAGGGCAGCCCAGTTTTGCATCTGAATGAATAAAACAGATAATACAGTGTCAGGTTTGACATCAGGTAACATAGTTAAGAATGTCTCCAGGAGATCCTTTGTTAGGGTGTCAGTCCAGTGGCATTCCACAACCTGCACAGGTACCTATCATTGAACTATAACAGCACAATAGGCAGTGTATCAAGGGCCAGATGCACAATGATGAAACCCCCTTATGTGGTTTATATTCCTCTCTATGGGTGTACCACCATGGATGTGCCTGATTTCAGATGATTTGTATTTGGTCATGTGTTCTATTCATCTCTGTTTTATATAGATATTCAAGTAAAGATGCTGACTTCTCAGAGCAACTAAAAACTTCTGGTTCTCTAACACACTCTACTTCTCTTCACAGTCTGTTATTACTCACGTAACACATCAAGTCAAGGGGTGGGAAGATGCTTCAGCCGTATCAAGAAACCAATTCTCTTAGTCACACTTGAAGTCTATAGGTTATGAGTTCAAGTATCATTTCTACCTGACCATCTTGATGGAGGCTGAACATGCAGTTTAGATCTATGACAATACCACTCAAAATATCCCCAGGACCTGAAGTCAACGTCAAGCTTAAAAATTGTATGCTTAGAAGATATGAATGCAATGGAAGGAGCTTACACTAGATGCTCTTTTTTTAGGTTTGCCAGAGAATTTTTCTGATTTCCACTTAGCAAGTGAGTAAATAAATAAGAATATATTAGCACCTCTATGAGGCAGGAAATGTTTTGCTGATGGGAAAGGAGAAGTGCTTCCTTATCTTCATGTGAGGAATTGCATCTGGAGAGTTATAGACTACTCAGAGTGGGGGCTTTTCTCATAAAGCTTCATTATGAGAGAAGAGGGTGAATTCTTAGGGAAGCATGAAAACCATTGACACAGGAGTGCATAACCTAAACTTCAGGCAGCCGGTTGCCTAGGAGATCTACAAGTGCAGCCCAGCACAGATTCTCAAACATGCAAAACATTAGTTGATTTTTGTCCTTTTTATTACGTGTAATTAAAATATAGTTACGCAATTTGCCCTTTTCCCTTTCTCCCTCTTCCCATGTAGTCACTCCTTCTCTCTCTTCAATTCATAGCCTCCGGCCTTCTTTTTCCCCCTTTAACTGGGGTGTGTGTGTGTGTGTGTGTAAATACAATATACTCTGTCATACAATGTTACTTGTGTATGTATGTGTTGTCAGTAGTGACTAATTGGCATAATGAGGCCATGGGTTTTGGAGTAGAATCTACCAGGTCCTTGTTACTAAGCATAATAATGCCCAACTGCACTATGACCATTTTTTAAAACTCAACTGCATGGTTTTAGAGCGGCCTCTGTAGAGGACAACTCCCTGTTGCAGAGTCAAACTGCTGGACACACCTGGGCTAATTGATAACACTGATGTTTTTTTTTTCCCTTTCCCTGTGTTTTAGAAACTTGAACACAATAGATATATCTTGTCAACACCTAACTACCTAGTATCTATTATGGTATATAGTATATTGCAGGCATAGAATTTATGTTTTTGAATAAAATTTCAAACTGAATATGGTAGATAAAACTCCTACAATTCTATCCCTGATGAGTCTCGAATAGGGGAATTGCCCTGAGTACATGGTCAAACTGGTCTACATAGTAAATTCCAGGCTACCTTGAGATATAGTATGAAGCTCTATCTCAAGAAAATAAAAAAAACAAATTACAAAAAATATATGAAATTGGATGTTCTTAAGAAATAGATAAAAACTGGTGTACATTTAGGAACAGGAATAGAACTGAGCAGTTTACACACAATATGTTCTTCATGAGCTACAGTGTTCATCTGAAGAGGGCAATAACATTATCCTTGATTTTCAGATGAAGAAACTCATGTGCCATGCAAGTTGAGTGAATTGTCTAAATTCATGAGACTGATGATGATTTTGTTGATTTCATGGAGCTGCCTACATTTTCTTGTCTCAACTCTAACTTTAATCTGTAGTGTTTAATAAGGGAACAGTATTAAAAAAAAGATAACTTCCTGGCATCTACAATAATTAAGAGAATTATTGTGAAAACATCTATTTCAATATTATGGATATTAAATATCCCACATGCTGGGCAGAATCTTTAGGGCCTAGAATAAGAGATTTTAAAGGTCAGCCAATCAAGAGATGTCTTCTGTTATGGTTGCTGGTGAAGAAATGTTTCCTTCTGAGCCCCGAAGCCAAGATCAAGAAACTTTGCATGTAGTTTCAGTTTCAGTCTTTAAATTTACACACAATTAAAAATTTACCTTTGGATTCCTGACTTTCCAGTTTTGTTCTGCCTTAAATTTAATTTGTTTTAAAATGCTACTTCTGATGTTTCATATTTCTTACTTAAAAGAATTGTTCTGGGAAGCTCTCCAGCATTGTTGATCTTTGGTTTCTCAGTGAAGAAGCATTCAGGCTGGGGCTGGGAAGGCTCAGTCCAATCTGTCCCTCTCTGGGCCACATGCTCTTTTTCATCCGAATCTGCCAGGCTGCTTTCAGAAGTTCCACACTAGAACTAGACTCTGAGCCACTACAGTTCTTTCTTCCCTTCAAAGCAGAGATTTCAAGAAGTGTTTTTTGTTTGTTTTATGTTTGGTTGGTTTGGTTTTTTGTTTGTTTGTTTGTTCTCCTGTATGATGATTACATTCAATCACTTAATTTAGGCCAATTTAAGACTCTAGACTTTCATAGTTTAATTTGGTTGTGTCAGAAATTATGAAAATATCTGTCCTATGAATTATTTGAAAAACTTTGTTTAGTGATAACGCCTGAGTGTTAGGCTTCCAATGGCATGATTACTGAACAGCTCACAATAACACGGGCACGTGTCTGACAGTGTCTAAACCCTTGGCACATGCTATTGCAGGGGTACTGCAGATTTTCTCGAGTGTGTATGCCATTAAAATTCAAACTTTCTTATTATGGACCACGAGAAGACTGACTTCAAATAAGAATATAGAGACCCTCTGAAATAGTGAAGGTTAAAGTTACATCATAAACATCCCTTTATTAGGCTTTGGGATATTGCTGAGTTTAAAGTTTTGTCTTTTAAAAGAGTTTCAGCACATATGGTGTATTTCAGCACATATGATTAATTGCATTAGCTGTTTCATGATTCAGTGAAATCATAATAACATTTCAGATGAACAGTTATTTATTACCCAAGCAGAGAGATGTAGGTTTCTTTTTAACAGTTTGTACTTGATCAATTTATCAGGAAAACCTAACCTCATAATCAAAGTTCAAATATCTCGGGAGAAGTTTAATTACAACTCATCAAATGCCTCAGCAAGGGATAATTTTACCCACACTAAAAAAAAAATTAGAACATTCCATGTGCCAAATGATTATTGTTTTGTAATTAATAATATTTGCATAAAATTAGAAATTGAACAGGATTAAATAAATTCTAAGTAAAATGTGAGCTGATACATAGTTAGATTCATTTATTTAATTTGAGTCAGATGTTTATACTTTGTATTCAGCTCCTGTGAGTGTGTGTGTGTGTGTGTGTGTTTGTGTGTGTGTGTGTGTGTGTGTGTGTGTATTAATCAGGCACTGGAGTTTAACATATTCTACTGCTTGCTTTAGTCTTAATAAAGTAGCCCAGAGCCAAAAGCAAAGCAAAAGACCCCAATTCTGGTCATTTTTAACAGGGAAAACTGGTGCAATGTTTTCTTTTATTTTGCTTACATTTTTTTCATCCAACATAATTTGATCATGATTTATTCTTTCCCCAAGTCTTCCCAAATAATTCCCTCTTCTCCTCTTTCTTACCCATGCAGCTCCATATTGTCCTTTCTCTTAAAAAGTAAAAGAGTAAAACAAAAGAAAACTGAAGTGCAGAAATAACCATGTGGTATGCCTCAGAGTGTGTTTAGTACACTCAGTGACAGACCTATGGGGGAAAACTAATTTTGCCCATTCACAGCCAGCTATTGCAAATAGCTTCTTATAGGCAGAGATCTGTGTCTATTTCATCTGCTCAATGCTGGTATTTTATTTGGTTTGAATATATGCAGGTGTGGAGTGTGCTGTTATAGTCTTTTCAACAGATATTTTTCCTTTCTCCTTTACAGGCATGCATGCTCTGTCTGATACAGGTTAACATGGAGCCTTCTCCAGCACTCACATTTCATGTTATTGTTGCTGTGACCATCTCTCAGCTCCTAGGCTTGGATGAACTCGTCTCTAAAATACAAAAGCTGAGACTAATTCCCGGGTGTAGCCAGGAAGCCGTAGTCCAGGTGGCAGCATAAGTGGATGCCCCATTTCCAGCTTCTGTGCCTCTCTAAAATTATCCCTGCTAATTGCTACCTCTTTAGGACTCTGCTTAATGAACATCTGCAGCAGCCCATGGCACCGCGGGTCAACCAGCAGCCTTCCTGCAGACACTTGTTTCGTTCAGGAAGGGGCTTGCTTTGTGCTTTGCTCATACGGCAGAGTTAATACAGTTGAAGCTTATTATAATCTCAAGACAGTTCCAAACGAAAAAAGGCATTCTGCATCACTGACAGCATTCAGGTGAATTTAACCTCGTGCATAATAAGTATGGCAAGACACAGGCTACAAAATGACTGGAGGTAACAGAGGCTTGTCACTCCCAACAGCATCCGCTGTGGCTTAGCAGGCTGTGTGAGAGCAGACTGCAGGTCGTTCTCACCTGCTCAGAGTCACTTGTGTGTGGAGACCCATCCTCTGTTCAGGGAAAAGTACTCAGAATTTGAAAGTCTTTTTGAAAGGAGAATGACACGTTATAGCATGAGGTCTTCCTTTTCAATCGTTTTCAATTTGTTCAGCGGCTCTTTCTCTTCTGCAGCACACACACACACACACACACATGCATATGACTGTGAAGATCTTATACAAACCTGCAACATAATCCAATCTGCATATTTTGTACGATGAGTGACTCGGAGTTTACAGGATAATTTTGACAACATGCAATTTTTATGTTATGTTTTGGATATTGATCTTAACACCGGCCAAACAAGAACTCAATTTTTCTGTTTTTCTTTTCACCTCAAATGTTGAGAGTCCTCTAAATCACTGATAATAATACTTTAGCTATATTGGAGTTTGGGTTCTCTCATATTCTTTGGGTGAGAATTTTATCTACATACTTTCCTAATGCAATTTATCAGTATCGTCTTCTTGAAAAATATGCAAATTTAAAGACTTTGAACCACACATCTGGAAAGTGTTCTTTTGAGGTACATTTACAGATGAATGGAATATGTAGAAAGATGTTTATTTTACTGTTTGCTTTGTTATTACAGTGTCACTGGTAGATAAATTTTAAAATATTTAGATATCATCCCATTTAAGTTTCAAGGAGTGAAATTGTCATTGCTTTAACAATAAGAAGCCTTGTATTGTCACTGGCTGTTATATCTTATCTCCAGGTTTTTTTTTTTTCATAACCTCTTGTCATCTACAGAACAATTTGTGTACCCACCAAAGTTAAATGAAATACGGTATCTTAGACAAATAACAAGCTGATACATGATTAATAAGAAGTGAAGTTGAATGTATGAAAACCAGATGGTCTCCATGATGACACACTTTTCTACACTTAAATCTAGGGATGTATTTGTGTGGAAGTGTCTATGAGACCGTGTGTCTCTGTGTGTTTGTGAGCAGGTTTACAGGTTTGCTCATCCAGAGTACATATCCTCTGGGATCATAGAAAATCCTGAAGAAATTCTTTTTATTTTATTAATCATTCCATTGATTTATGTCTCAAGTGATATTCTTAGAGCTACCCTTCTACCTGCTTCCTTCTTCCCCTTTTCTTACTGGGCAGGAAGATACTCAGCTTGCTTCTCATTCTCTTCATGGACAATATTCTTACAGTCTTACATTGTTTTGCTGTTCTTACAATATCAAGCTTTATCAACATTGAACTCATCTGAGATCCATAGTTTGGGTCTTCATATTCCTCTACTAGACCCATCAATTACATACTCAATATATCTACTAATGACGATGGCCAGAGACATCACATGAGTGATACATTCATGTTTAAATACAAATCCTTCTGATCACTGAGTCCATTCTCATAGCCATTAAGCTGTCTGACAATAGTAGCTCCATATAGGATATAAAAACAGTGCCAACTGATAGAGTGCCTCCCCTTGCCCCAAATCTTGGATTCTAGAGATAATGTAGATAAGGGAGAAAGGGGTATTTGGATATATCATCTTGAAAGATTAAAAACAAACCAAACAACAACAACAACAAACCACTTTATTTCTTGGCCTTCCATGTGGCCCAGGCAACTTCTTAGACACGAGATCCAGCCTCGTGAATGGAATTATTTATCTCTCCTCGGGGTAGAGGTGTCTTCTGATTCTAAAGATTTAAGTCTAGTTTCCCTCAGAATCACAAGAGTAACCAAGTATTGAAAATACCTCACCTTTCCACCAGCAGGCAGCTCACAGATGGGACACTTGGTCCAGCTCTGCTCTTTCCCTGGTTCCAGGTTTGTGACATCAGGATTAATAGCTACAAAGTCATAGCTGCCTGTGATTAATGGTCTAGAGTCAAAAGAAGCAACACCTAAATTTGCACACATTGCTTTTTCCTGCTAGCAGGGCCCTAATTGCATTTCTCACCTTTCTGGTCTATCTTTGGCGATTATTTATATAGTATTGTGTGCCAATTTTTTTCTCAGCTGTGTCTTTGTATCTGTGATTTTTGTAAATAATTGTGCTCAATAATCATAAAAATGTGAATAAATCAAGTCAAGATGTATAAGAACCAGACTCTACATATGCTGTAGGAAGATGCCTGGACCTCTTGTCACTCTAGCAGATCTTGACCTTTTAGACTTTAACACTATTTTTATGATATGTCTTGCTGTTTGCCTAGGGACATTCTCAGATTTTGTCCATTCTAAGGAGCCATGGTTGGCAAAATATGTCCTGTAGCTACCCAAGGTTTGTAGAGAGTGCTGGAATTAACTTCACAGCATTTTGGTGTCAACCAAATTTATCACTCCAAAAAGTGGACCTTGTAAAAGAGGATTTATCCCATGGAGCACAGGCAGCCTTCTTTGGATACAATAAAGGAAGCATACTTAAAGCAAAGACAGGCAGTGAGGATGCATTTACTGACATCCCCAGTCTTCTGGATATAAGATGGAGAAATGTAATACAATGAAGAGACAAATGGCACGTGCTTGTATTGTCTTCTGACTCGAGCTGTCTGTTGTTCTCAATGATTTCATTTTTTTCTCTGTTCATTTCTGACTCAGAAAGATTTCTATAAAATAATGGATGCACAATAATTGTGTCTTCTGCCTATGCCAGTTGTTACAGTCCTAGGCTTCTTTTCACTAATGCCACAAAAGTCTGAGTGACCTCTTCTAAGGGCTGTAGACAGGTTAGGGAACCACACTTGCTACATGATAATGTCTTTGTCTGGAGAGTCCCTCTTGAATACCCTCATGAATCTGTGAGCGTAATAAGCTTCAAACTAAACATTTATAGATCCTTAGAGCAACAATGGTATAGTGACTAATACAAGTGAGTGATAAATTTTTTATATTAATAGTATCCCAAGAATTCAAGCCAAGAACTAAATATGATGCTTCTACCAAAGAGCACATACATATGTGGGCATTTACACACACACACACACACACACACACACACACACACACACACATTTTCTTCAAACTACAAAGTAGAATGGTTCAATGGCTTCACTAGTTTGATACTTTGGCTTGTGATCTTCCCAAAGATAACATTAGTATTTTTGAACACCATTTTTAAGTCTTTAAATGGACCTACCTTCCATTTAAAGGAATTACTTGAATTACTTGTATTGGGGAGAACAAGTACCAACTTTAGTGTGGGAGAGCTGGTCAGTGATGTTCTTATAGCCATCTGCAGCCTTCTTACGAAAAAGTAGTCAACTGGAAATTAAGAGGTTATGTAGGTAACAACCAAGTATCTGATTATGTATTCATGTTGCAGAATATGACAATATCCACCCATCACCTGCCTTGGTCCTCATTTGGTTCACAGTAGTTGTCTAGGCTCTCTGTCTCTCTCCCAAACTCCCTTCTTCAACCATTCGCTTCTTACATACAAGATTCCTAAAGAAAAACCAAAACAATGGTAAGGTCCCAGTGTTATGGGTTGGGGGTACTAGGTGCCTAGGTTTAGCAGCCAAGGCCAGGAAGTGGGAAAAAATTGATGTGTTTCTCAAACAGAATAATCACAAGCATCTTTTTAATTTCTTGCTTGTGAGGCCAACATCACATTAACTGAACCATTTCAGACTTGGTTTGTTTCTTTACAGATGGAGATAAAGTACTTTAAGATCAGAAATTTACCTTTTGTGGGTGTGGTCTTAGAATTGGTCTGTGAGTATTTGCTTCTGTTTTGTTGAGGAACATGAGACTTTCTCAGATTCACTCAATAAACGAGACTGTTTGTAATCTAGTAAAAGACCATGATCTTTTCTATTATGTTTAAAAAAATACTACCATTCACATGAAAGAATAGATCCTCTAAAGAAATGAGAGGGCTGATTATCATCTTAAGAACATAAAAGTAAATTGGCTAATATTCTTTCTTATTATCGAACTACTCAGGGGATACTTTTATTATCTAAAGCTAAAGTCCGTTACATAATAATTTTAGAATAGTTTCAGAAATAATCAGCAGTGCCACAAGTTCACAGTATAATTCATACCTTATTAAGACATACCATAACCCTAGTTCATGGAATCCTTAAGGTTACATTCAGTTATTTTCTGGATGAAAAACAAAACAAAACAAAAAACACTCAAAAAAACAAAGAGAGGATGTGACTTACAAGCTGTACCACTTCCTACTGCCATCTCCTTCAGTTGCTGAGTTTTGTAGTGCACCACCAACAGTGCTGACTATGAATAGGAACCATACTGAGATAACTTAAGAGTTTTATGTTTACTCTGGCATATTTGAATGAAAAATTTCTTGTTTATACTTAAAAATAAAGTCATGTTTCTCTTTTTTATTATTTATTTATTTATTTTTTACATTCCAGATTTTTTTCCCCTCCCTGTCCATCTTCCAACTGTTTCATATCCCATAGTACTCCCTACCCTCTTGTCTCCATGAGGATTTTTCCCACCCCGACACCTAGCCCACCAGTCCTCTAAACTCCATGGGGCCTCCAGTCTCTTGAGGGTTAGGTGCATCTTCTCTGACTGAACCCAGCAGTCCTTTGCTGTATATGTGTTGGAGGCCTCATATCAGCTTGAGTATGCTGCCTGATTAGTGATCCAGTGTCTGAGAGATCTCAGGGGTTCAGGATAATTGAGACTGCTGGTCCTCCTAAAGGGTCACCCTCTTCCTCAGCTTCTTCCAGCTTTTCCCTAATTCAACAACAGGGGTCAGCAGCTCCTGTCCATTGGTTGGGTACAAATATCTGCATGTGACTCTTTCAGCTGCTTGTTGGGTCTTCTGAGGGCAGTCATGATAGGTCCATTTACCTTCAGTAATAGATTCAGGCCTTGAGGCCTTCTCTTTTGAGCTGGATCCCACTTTGGGCCTGTCACTGGATCTTCTTTTCCTTTTGACTGTGAGATAGCAACTCCATCCCTCACTTGATGCCCTATCTTTCTGCTGGAGGTGGGCTCTACAAGTTCCCTCTCCACATTGTAGGTCATATCATCTAGGGTCCCTCCCTTTGAGCCTTGAGAGTCCTTCACCTCCCAGGTCTCTGGTACATTCTGGAGGGTCCCCTCAACTCTTATCTCCCAATGAATGTTGCCTGTTTCCATTCTTTCTGCTGGCACTCAGAGATTCAGTTTCTTTTCACCACCCAATACCAGATAATGTTCCCCTCTTCCTGCCCCATCTCCTTTTATCTTAGGCCCCTCCCTCCATCCCTCCTTGAGGCTAATTTCTTCTGCCTCCCAGTGAGACTGAGGCATCCTTAATTGGGCCTTTCAGCTTGTTGACGTTTTTGAGTTCTGTGGACCATATCTTGGGTATTCTGTACTTTTTTTATTTTTTGGCTTATATCCACTTATTAGTGAGTACATACCATGCATGTCATTTTGGTTCTCAGTTACCTCACTCAGGATGATATTTTCTCATTTTATCCATTTGCCTGCAAAACTCAGGATGTCCTCATTCTTAATAGCTGAGTAGTATCCCACTGTGTAAATTAACCACATTTTCTGTATACATTCTTCTGTTGTGGGACATCGGGGTTGTTTCCAGCTTCTGGCTATCACAAATAAGGCCGCTATAAACATAGTGGAACACGTGCCCCTGTGGCATGGTGGGGCATCTTTTGGGTATATGGCTGAGAATGGTATAGGTGGGTCTTCAGGTAGATCTATTTCCAGTTTTCGGAACCTCCAGATTGATTTCCAGAGTGGTTGTGTCAGTTTGAATCATACCAGCAGCAGAGGAGCTTTCCTCTTTCTCCAAATCCTGGCAAACATGTGTTGTCATCTGAGGTTTTGATCTTAGTCATTCTGATTGGTGTAAGGTGGAATCTCAGGGTTATTTTGAGTTGTGTTTCTCTGATTTCATTATCTAAATTTTTGTTTTAATTTCAGCCGAATTTGTATCTCTATAACCTAGCAAATATTTTCAGTACTATGTAGAGTTGACAAACAGTTAAAAAAAAAGAGTAGTTTAGCCATAACACTATAATGGCCTACAAGCATAATACAGTAACATTATTTTATCATATTTTTAAAAGAATTAATTGACTCTAAATTGCTACAAACTATTAAGTTTGTTTTATCTAAGTAATGAATACTAGTCTTTTCTTATGTAATCCTCTATGGTAGCCTTTTAGGTAATAATAGGTAGGTATATTGTGTGTGTCCATGTTGCAGGCAGAGAAAAGAAGGGGGGAGGAATGGTCAAGAAAGGGAGGGAAAGAGAGAAAGTGAGAGGGAGAAAGAGAGAGAGAGAACTTCTGGGACAAAACTTCAAAAAGCTCATTTTCAATTCTCTACCCCATCAAGAGGTATGAGGATTAAAACACTATTATATTTTAAGTGAAAACATATTTTTACATTAATTTCCAATTCAAGAAGTTTTGAAATGTCTTAGAGAGACAAATTTTATTGGGCTGTCAGTTTGAACTGGTTGGAAACTCTGTTAACACTAGAGTCGTCTGAGAAAAAGGAACATCAATTGTGAAAATGCTTTTAAATATTGGCCTGTAGCTATGCCTGTGGAGACATTTTCTTGATTAATGGTTGATATGTGAGAGCCCCTGGACAGGTAGTCCTAGGAGGTATAAGGACGGTAGCTGACCTTGAGCCTAAAGAGTCCAGTAAGCAGTGTTTCTCCATGACCTCTGCTTCAGTTTCTGTTTAAAGGTGACTTCCCTGCCTGAGTCCCTGCCATAGCTTTCCTCAATGATGAACTGGGACCAGGACATGTAAGCGAAATAAATTCTCTCTTCCTCACCCGCAAGTTGATTTTGGTTATGATCTGTACTATAGTAATAGAAAGCAAACAAGGACAAGTCTAGCCATAGGTATGAACTTCCCTAATGCATCTATGTGAGTTTTATTTTATTTATTTTCTTTTTTATTATTTATTTATTTTTTTTGGTTTTTTGAGACAAGGTTTCTCTGTGTAGCCCTGGCTGTCCTGAAACTCACTCTGTAGACCAGGCTGGCCTTGAACTCAGAAATCCACCTACCTCTGCCTCCCAAGTGCTGGGATTAAAGGCGTGTGCCACCACCGCCCAGCCTATGTGAGTTTTAATAACAAACGATATGTCTTTATGGATTCTAAGAAATAAAAGAGAAGCTTTCCATTTTTGGATTGAAATTTGACATTTTTGGCATGTTGCATTAATTAAATGCCCTTTCCCTTTTATTCTATTTAGTTATCATGTATTTTTTTCATACAATATACTTAGATTATATTTTCCTTCTTCTAATCCTTCCAGTTTTTCCGACCTATCTACCGATCAACTTCATATTCTCCTCACTTCCACAAACAAACAAACACAACAAAAATTGAAAATTAAAACAAACAAGCAAACAAAACAAAGCAATAAGACAAAAATATACTGAACAAAACTAAAAAGCACACAAAAACATGGCGTCTGAAGTCTGTCTTTGTTAGTCAGTTACTAGGCATGAGAACTCCCCCAAGTGTTGTTAATATTTAAAGTGACACTTCAATGAAGAAAAACAATTCTTCCTTTTCCAGAAAGCATCTATTGAAACTAGCATCCTAGTTAAGGTGGGACATTTCATGCACATTCCCTACTCTGTGCTTGGATTTTATATGGTTTGAACTTTAGGTTTTGAGTGTACTGTCACAGTCTTGGTGATCTCATGTGTAAATGATCCCCATTGTTCTTAGAAGACAAGGGGTTTTGTGGTCATCTACTATCTCTGGCTTTTTCAATCTTTTCCCTTTTTTTTTGCCACATAGATCCCTGATTTTTGAGGAGAGAAAGATTGAATTAAGGTGCACTCTATGATTAGAAACCCAAAGGAGACAGTACTAAACAGCCAAGAATCTGAGACTATATTGGTCATGAACTTTAGAGGAAAACTTACTACTATTCTGCTAAATAAATATAGACATAAAATGACTTTTCATGACAGATTGCTATCCTCTGAGAAATGTATTGCTGGAGCATCATCAGACAAGATTCTTCTTTCACTAAATGATGGTCAGCATAGAAACCCACGACTAGGAAACGTATAGAGTGAGAGACTTTGCAACACTCGACAGCTCCAAATGATGTCTTTCAAGTGTTTATTATTCTTTATTTTCCAATTTTATGCATGCACATAATGTATGTTGGTCATGTACACTCTGCATTACCCCTCCTTATACCCTCTCCTACTGCGGAACTCTCTTTGCCAAATTAGAAGAATTTAATTAGTGTTGCTTGTTTGAGGATGCATGAGAAATATTGTCTGGATGGTGGGCTAATAGAAGGCTTCACATAGAAGAAAATGTCTCCTCTCCTGGTAGCCTTTAACTGCCAGTGCATCTTCAAGGGGTGGTTAGGGGTGGTGTAGAGCCTTCCAAACTCATCTTGTATCTGTGATGCAATATAACGGGGCCTGATCCTATGCAGACCTTATGCAGGTAACCATAAATGATATATGTTCATGAGTGTAGCATCGATGATATCTCAGGCAGACACCTTTTTACAAGATTCCTCCCCATCATCTGGATCTTTCACATTCTTTCTGCCCTCTTTTCTGTGATTTTTTCTGTAAGCTTTAGGTGGTGTGTAATTTAGAACTGAGTGCTCAGTGGTAATTTCTTCATTATTTTTACTAGCTGTGGGTCCCTGCATCAACCCCCACTTACTGTGAAAAGATGTACCTGTGACCAAGACTAAAGACATCATTAATTTGTTAATTCTAAATGTAAATATTTCAAAAGGTAGTTTGCAGTCCATCTCTTCAGCAAACCATAACAAACAGACTGCTCCTTAGAGTGTGCAACCTCTGTAATACATTAGCAGGTATGAAATTAGCTTCATTGAAAGGGCAGCTTCAAATCCTATCAGCAAGGAGTTGGTTATCCCCATAACAGATGTGCCAGCATGGAACCAGTGAGTCTAGCTCATTAGAATCATAGGTCAAGGGGTTTGTGGTTGGGTTAGGCTATTTATGGATTTTTTTCTAGCAACAACAGTAAGAATGGCAGTTGGGAAACTATACACATGTTTATAAGAGATAACAAATATTAAAAGTTTTACAATAATTTGTCAGCTATTTATAATATCTATTGGCATTTTATCTTTAAAACTGTGATTTTTAGTTTTTGGGAATGACTGTTGTATTACTATTGTTGTTGTTGTTGTTATTGTTGTTGTTATTGTTATTATTGAATTCCATACAATTTGGTTATTACCTGTGGCTTTTTAGCAGGTGACCACAGATTACTTTATGCTTTTAGGAGAAACCTGATACTGAAGATGGGAAATAAAATACCTTAGTGTGTCGCTGAAGCTAATATTTATCTACTGTCTGATCTTCAGTCTGTTTTCTGCTTTAGAAACCTTCTTCCAGAGATGAGCTGGGTTTTCTTCTGAAAAACACTGAACTACTCTGTCTTCTATACTCTCATGTTTCTGAAATTGCATTTCAGCCAGTCTTAGGAGACCTCCGTACTATTGGGAGTTGCTCAAGACTAAATTTATGCCATTGCCACAGCCATGTGCTACACTGAAAGAGAGAGGAAGTTCAGGGCATCATGTTTTCTTCAGCAAATATCTCTAGCAAGATTTCAAACTAATAAATTAATAGGTAATAACTGGTGTCATACCACATATTAAATCAGTATTAATGATCTGGGAAATGACTATAATAATTTAAAAATAACTTTATCTTAATGTTTATATAAATCTTTGAAGCATTTTGATGTGTCAGCATGATTTTTACTTTGTGATATTAGTATTGCATTCATTACCACTATATAAATAGGGAAGAAAGTGTGTTCATATTAACATTCACTGATGTAAAGGACTTTGTTTTCCAAAACATTTGATACATGGCCAATATTTATCTTTTTATTTGTGCATGAATCTGTATAGGTGCATGAGAGAGAGAGAAAGAGGGAGAGGAGAGAGAGAGAGAGAGAGAGAGAGAGATACAGAGACAGAGACAGAGAGACAGAGACAGACAGAGACAGACATAGAGAGAGAGAGAAAGAAAACATGTGGAGGTCAGAGAACAAGTTGTGAAGTTGTGAAGATGGTTCTCCTTCAGCAATAATGTTGTGATTGATTGCCAGGATTGGCCATAGACACCCACTGGGCCATTCACCAGTCCTAGATAAAGGATTTTAAAGGTATTAATTAACTCTCTCAGGTACACACACACAGGCGCATGCACACGTGCACACACACACACACACACACACGTAAGGTAATACTTTATCATCTCTGTTTTACAGATGCAACTCACAATAGGCAACTTCTGAACTAACTCAAAGAATAGTCCCAGATTGCCTTTTTATAATCTGTCTGAGGTCTCAGCCACGTGGCTCACACCTCTCATCTAAAGAATATCTGAGATGTTTAAGGCAAAGGTCTTGGAACCTGTCCCAGACATCAATTAACTTCCCCCTGTGTCCTTGAGACATGCTTGGATTACCCTATAGAAAGTAGAACTAACCTTTTAATACCTAAATCCTTTTTGTTTCTCTTCTACAAAAGACTATAATTACAGAGGAGGTCAAAGTATTTGTTCTACACGTATTTTGTGCAAGGCTTTTTATATGTTTTATTCTTAAAGCTATCTTGAAAGGTAATATAATTTTAGAGATGGTGGTGTAAGTGAAGTTTAGAGGGATGAAGTAACTTTCCTAGGGTTTCAGTAAAACTGCAGAGGATGAGCAGAAATCACAGTCCACCTAGCCGCCAAGAAACCTTTTCTACCACTGCTGTTAGCAGTCACTGATCAGTATAAAGACACAAGCAGAGACATGAGGACACAACAACACAAATGAAAAGATGAGAAGAATAAAGGATGGGCTAATTAAAGTGACTGCAAGGTATCTGGAGAAAGGTGGAGATGTGCAGAATGGTAGGTAGGGAGGCTGAAGCAAGAGGAGGAAGTTGTTGAAGGTATAGAATGTTTCTTTTAATGTTTAGCTCATTTTTTTTTTCTAGGAAGAAAACTTTGGGGTTGGGAGCACAATGTAGGACAGCACTGCTCTTGACAGATAGGCAAAGTCTATTATTGTCCTCCTTGTTTTGCTCCCTGTATCACAGAATGATGAGAAAATTTTGATAGTTGAGAGAATGGTGAAGCCACTCTATTGTATTTCTCCTGTTTCAGTTATCACTGTTTCTGCTGCTGACCCTGTGAGCATGTCCAGCTCTTTTAAGTAAGTATATCCCACAATAAAAAAAATAAACTTGTCAAGAAATTTTTAAAAAATGTTAATCACACAGACCTTTTACTACTCAATTATCTCCTTTAATATCGTCTTCCTTTGTCATAATGTCTGGTCAAACTTGTGTTTGTGACATTCAGTTTTCTAATAAGCAGTAGATTTAGTGAATTAGAGGAAATTGAGCTTGCAAAACGACTAATCAAACGGACTTCAATATTTGAGGGTAATGTGCATTTTACAACTTTTGTTATCTAAAACAGTGTGACTTTATCACTTAATTTGGCAGACAAATTGTTATAGAACAATTATTCAAGAAAGTTATGCAAGAAAATAAAATGAAATAAATTGTCAAAAAGCCAAATATGTAAAAAGTAACCTGAGACAGAGACAGGTCAGAGACAGATCAAAAGCGTAGCTGTTTCTGAAATAAAGATGAGAATACCTGGGAGGAGATAGGAATCCCAAGGAGCGTTAGCCTTTCTCTTCCTCCTTCTCCTCCTCTTCTTCCTCCTCCTCCTCCTCCTCCTTCTCCTCCTCTTCCTTCTCTTCCTTCTCCTCCTCCTCCTCCTCCTCTTCCTTCTCCTCCTCCTTCTCCTCCTCCTTCTCCTCCTCCTCCTCCTGTTCTCCCCTCCCCTTCTCCTCCTCCTCCTCCTGTTCTCCCCTCCCCTTCTCCTCTTCCTCCTCCTGTTCTCAGCTCCCCCTTCTCCTCCTCCTCCTCTTCTCCCCTCCCCTTCTCCTCCTCCTCCTTCTCCTCCTCTTCCTTCTCCTCCTCTTCTTCTCCCCTCCCCCTTCTCCTCCTCCTCCTCCTGTTCTCCCCTCCCCCTTCTCCTCCTCCTGTTCTCCCCTCCCCCTTCTCCTCCTCCTCCTTCTCCTCCTCTTCCTTCTCCTCCTCCTCTTTTCCCCTCCCCCTCCCCTCCCCCTTCTCCTCCTCATTATTATTATTATTATTATTATTATTATTACTCATATTTCCCTTCATTCACATGGATGTTGAGGTGTTTTGAGGTGTTTTTGAGTTCTTGAGGGGAAATGTAATGACCAGGATTGTGATGACCCGGATTAATTCTCATCAAATCATTCTCCGTTTAATGATCTAGTGTGGTCTGAGAGTAAGAAGATATTTCATATAATATTTGATAAAATCATGTTAGAAAATTAAATTGTTTAAAATCGTAAATACATGCTGTTGTGGTTAATTAATCGTCTGCTCTCTAATAATTTTCTCCAAATGAACTCAGCTAAGCATTAACCCATTAATTTATTAATGCTATCCCATTCACTAGTTGTAAAGAAAATAGGAAATGTTGATTTTCATATAAAGAGTATTGGTTAATTGCATGAAATCATTAGGTTCTCCTTAGAATGTTTGTCTGCCCATTCAAAGTAGTGTGCACATGTGTAGGTTCTGATCAAGTTTGTATAATCATTTTTGCAATCTAAATGTTGGAAGAGGGAATGTTTTAGTTGTAGAGACCAGTGGTTCAACAAAGAGATCTGGTGCTTTCCAGAAGGCTTAGGTTTGATTCCCAGTGCACATGTGGGTCTCTAAAACAGTCTGTTACTCCAGATCCCAGGGACATCAAGCTCTATTCGTGTGTGTGTGTGTGTGTGTGTGTGTGTGTGTGTGTGTGAAAGGAAATGGTGCATAGACACAAATGGATGCAAACCACTCATACACATAAAGTAATAATAAAATGAAATAATGATAGTAATAACAATAATTTTTAAAATGTGGTTTTTCAGTCATTGTTATATTAGGAATCAATGTGCAAAACAGTACAAGTTTTAGGCCTGCTCACTATAATGGGTTGGTCCGAAGCTGCTTATATTCTAATGCTAAATACTGTTTATCTAGATGCAGTTGCCCCCAAGGAGAACCTCGCATACACAAAATGATGCTATGTGAACCTTCGCCCCAACTTAACTGGTCCAAGAAGGCTAGAGCCTTTGATTGGAAAGTAGAGGGAGCAAGGTTGGACTTGAGGTGAGGGGATTGCAGGTACTGGGAAAGATAGAAAAAGTGAAGAGAGGAGAAGATACCATGCAGAAAGGGATTGTAAGACATGGCCATGAGGCTGGCTGGCCAGTTCTTGTTAAAAGCAGCCCAGATGAAACATGACAAGTTATAACTCAGCCATATTGATAGGAATATAGATACTAGTAGGTTAGAGGGCAGATATCTGTCCAGCTCTAGTGCTTTAAAAGCTTATCATAAATATAAAGGTTTTGTGTCCTTTATCTATGAACTAAGTAATCTAAGGCAGACAGAAACACTGCTTATTGAGATTAGGTATTTAATAAAAGAGTTCATGCACATTTGTTTGTGTGAAATACTAAGAGAATGGAGAAAATGGCACCTGGCTGAATAGACCTTTAGGAAAACACAAAATAAACATAGTATATATCCTCAAATGTGTACCAACTCCATTCAGGTATGCTACGAGACACACCCATGTTCACCTAGTATTAAAACGTTCTTCTCTGTTTCCTATGGCAAAATCATTTAAAAGCTGCAGCCTCCAAGTAGCTGCTTCCATAGGCTTCGAAACTCGCTTAAATTTGTTATTGAATAATGCATTCTTTAACCATATCATCTGTGTGAAACAATGTGACATTGTCTCACTCTTATCCTTTTCTTTTATAAGAAAGCATTGAATACTATGTCTCTAGTGCCTTAACAGCATTGCATTTGTTTCATGCTTCTAGATAGCATATTAATTTTTAAGAAGACTATCAAACCATGTAGTATAATATGTTTAAAAGATTCAAAACTGTTGCAAGGCCAATAAATGTTTTCATGAACACATATAAACTATTTAGAGCTCTGTACAGTAGTAAGATTCCCAGAGAAGATTAACATCTGCTCTTCAGATAATGGGCATAACAAAGTATACAGCCAGGGCATCTGAATATATATCTTTTATTCTGATTGTCTAAGACCATTGCTCAGGTGGAAAGAAAACAATCTCCCTTACAAATTCTCATTGCCAAAGAATAATGGCAGAATGTAGAAACAACAACTAACACTGAGATTAAAAAAAAAACAAGATCAGCCAAACATGGTTATAAAGGTATGTTTTCTTCAATGACATGTCACTGTGCATACCAACTACAGGCAACACAAAACAAACTCCGTGTTTCCTTTTGTGTGTGAGGACTTTTTGTTTTGTTTTAGTGTGTTTTGGTATATTTTTATCTTTCATTTTTATGGTTTCGTGATTGAGCATTTTCTTTATTTTTAGTCTTTAAAATATTCATAACCATGAAAAATATTAATTTAATTTTTGACTTCATTGAATATATATTTAAAATGAATTAAAATAGCCCAATTGTAAAAAGAATTGGACGTGGTGGTGAAATGGAGAAAAATTCTATGAAATTAATTCATCTCCATTGTGTTAGAAATAAAGTCAGAATTTTCCCCAACACTGTAATCCTGGGACCAGGATGAGAGATTATTTTTGTATCTTCTGTCTGGATTGCTCCTGTAACCTATGATAGAACCAACATGGTCTTCCTTTGAAAACAAAGAAAAAACAGAAAGTGTCTATTTCGATGCCTTAATTACTTTTCTATTGCAGTCATAAGACACCATTGCCAAGTTGTAAAAGAAAAAATTGAATTTGCGGCTCACAGTTGCATAGAGTAGAATAGACTGTGACCACAATGGCAGCAACCACACAGGCAGAGCACTAGAGCTGTGTCTGAGAGCTTCCATGTGGTGTATAGGCTGAGAGCTAACGGTGAGTGGTGTGGACTTTTGAAATCTCTAAGTCCAAACTCATTGACAAACCTCTTCAACAAGATCACATCTTCTGATCTTCCTTCCTAAACTGTTTTACCAATTATGGACAAAGCATTCAACTATAAAAGCCTATGGGTACATTCTCATTCAAACCACCACATCTGGCTTCATGTTTTCATTACCTCCTATAGGGCTCAGATCAGAGGGAACATGTTGTGAGTGCTCCCTCAGATAAGTGTGAACATGTAAGTGCTCCCTCAGATGGGAGCACTTCACACTTGCTTCTCTGTGGCACTTACTATCTCCAATTGTTTAGCTTTCTGGTATTTATTGGACTGATAATATTCTTCAGCCTTCAGTGCAACTTCTTGGAGACTAAGTGTCTTTCTCATCTCTCCATGAAACATCTGTCATGAAATAGACATTTAATAAACATTTGCTAAATAAATAAATACGTATATAAATATACCAAGAATGAATAAAGAATTTTTAGGCAAAGTAAAATAACATAAATTTCACAACTAAATGTGAACTAGTATATGTTTGTGGGAAAAAATGCACTAGCAGGGACTATTTATTGATTATTCTATATTGCTTTTTATATTTGTTTTTAAAATTAACATTTTATTATTTATTTATTTTTATTTATTCATTTTACATACTGATAACAGCACTCCCCCTGTGGGAAAAAGGCGCAGCTCGGACCCATGCGACAGCAGCCTGCGGGTCGACTTGGCGGAGTGGCCAGTGGAGCTGGGGCGTGAGGAGTCCCGGGGGCCTTCCCATGGGCAGGTTCCCACATAGTTGAGAAAGTCTGGGATTCCAGAGGCTGGAGGCTTGTTGGCGGCGGGCAAGAAGACACGTGGAGTCCATGGAAGAAGTTTATTTTCCATGCTGTGAAAGTTGGATCTGAATGTGCATGCGTGCCCCCCCCCCCCCGGGGCCTAGGGAGAGATGGCTTATATAGAGGGTGGGAAGGAGGAGGGACCAGGGAGGAATAACTTAATTATCTAGGCCCCCTGGCCTTATTAATATGTAAAACTCTGGAGGCAGAGGCCTGTTAGTCACGCCATCTACATGTGTTTTACTTGACTGATGGTACAGGTTAAATGGAGATGAGACCTTGTGTCAGGGCCCTGTGTTCTGTGGACATGGCCAAACACCTGCAGTCTCGGGGTTCCAGGCCCGTGCCAACACAAGATGCCCTTCTATAGCCTGTCAGTGAAGAATTAGTTCTTGCCCTTAGGCTAGGTCTTAAGTTGGGCCAGTCATTGGTTGGCCATTCCCTCAGACTCTGCTCCATTTTTGTTTCTACACTTTTTACAGATGGGATACATTTTGGGTTGAAGGTTTTTTGGGTAGGTTGGTGTTCTTTGTCCTCCAAGTCTTCTGCTATGAGTCCTGCCTGGCTACAGGAGGTGGCCACATGAGGCTTCCTATCTCCCACTACCAGGAGTCTCAGCTAGATTAACCATTGAAGACTTCCTGGAGTCTCCTCAATCTCAGGTCTCTGCCCCACCCCTGCAGACTTTAGTTCATTCTTCCTGCTCTCTCTCCATGGCTCCCTCTATACCTGATCATGCACCTTACCACAAGTGCATGTCCACAACACTTGCTCAGCTAAAGCTACCGTCTAGAAGCTACATGCCCACTGTTATAAAAAAGGAATGAAATATCTAAAATTAGATAACTCACCTCAAAGTATAGTTCAAGGTATGATAAATCAGGATCCAAATATCTTTCTTCATATGTTTGTATTCCGCATAGACAACGATAAAACTAGAATATAGTAAGTGAACAAGGTGCTCACTCAGATATCCCCATGTCGATTTCTGTGCTGGGTTCCCAGCTTCTTTTCTGTTTCTCTGCATTGCTCTCTGTAGCACTTTATGCTCACTGTTTTATCACACAGGCTGCCTTGCCACTTATTTATCTCCCTTCAGATAAGGACTCAGTTTGAGAAAACAACAGTGGAACAAACATAATTACTTGTCCTACTGAAAGCACCTCAGAAAAAAAATCATTCCTCGGAAGGGAAGCTGATTTGCCTTTAGAAGCAATGGAAATGCTGTTCTCATGCTGGATTTCATTATACTGTGGACAGTGGGGACTCAAATACTTAGCATGAGTTAGAGCGGGATAGAAGAGCCCCAGCCTCGCCAGCGGGAGAGAAGCTAGGGTGTCATAGGCACACCGATTTGTATTTTGAGAATACTGCAAATGTGAAACAATCTTTTTCTCCTATTTGTTAGATGGTGAAATAGTATTGAAAATCAAGCTTCCTAACAAGATTGCAGTGACACTCTGCCTTCTGCCTTTTACTGATAGAAGCTAAGAGATGTGGGGTTCCTGTTCTTTAAGGAAATGCATCTTGGGATTAGAACTAAGGTGGAAGGGATACTCCAGGTGATAATGAATTTGCTGATAAAGTTCCAAGAGAAAGTGGGTTGTAATACAGTCTCCAAATAGCATAGTTTGTAACTGTGTGTGATGATGAAAAGTAAAAAGTCAAACACACACACACAGAGTCACATACACATGTCATACATACATGCATATGTACACACAGTCAAACACAGTCACACACGTACACACATATGCACACAGTCATACAGATACACACATACACACACATAGTCACACACCCACATACATGCACACACACATACATACACAGTCACACACACAGAGTCACACACACATACACACACATGCATACACAGACAGTCACACATACAGCCATACACATGCAGTCACACACCTGCACACATGCACATATATACACACACATACACACTCACACATACACATAAAATCATATTTAATAAAGATGGAGAAAAGTCCCAGAATTTTTACTCAGATGTTCTTTTTCCTCACAAAATGTTTGCTTTTGAATCATGTATTTATTTTTGTTTTTATTTTATTAGTGGTATGCGTTTGTGTGTGTGTTCATGTTGATTTTAGTTTTGAACAATTTGAGCAACATTCAACAAATTTCAACCTTAAGAAAAAAAATGCTGAGCTTTTAAGAAGGGCTTTCAAATGTTGCAAATAAACATATAACATCAGTTAATGTCTGCAGAATAAAATAATACTCCAAGAATTAATACAATGAGTGAGAGAAGATATTCAGTAAATCATTGTGTCAGAACTGTTCTTAAGTTGTATGGTGAAACTCAGTATAATTCTGTAATTTATATGAACTATAAAAATAGAAACTAATTGGGTCCCTGATATCAAATGCATAAAATTAATATACAAGTTAGGAAATGAGGAACACAACCCTTTCAACTTACTCCTGGCCATTCCGGCTATAATTTGGCAGACTTTCTCCCTGATAATAAATGGCTGACCTTGTGTTTGCTGCTATTAACTAGTCATAAGCTATGGTAGTTTGGGGTGTTTGTGCTGATGCCGGCTCATTCTCAAGTGAACAGGGTTTTCCTGAGCAGAAAAAAACTTAAACTGCCCCAAAAATTGTGTAATGCTGAGCTACAGTCCCTGCCTCTTAAATATTGTCCCTTCATTTTGAGAGGTAGAATGTTTTTAAGAAACACAATACTGGCATTCTTTGATTGCAGTGTACTACTAAAGTTATTTTATTATTATTGCTTTTAATCTCCTGCTGTGATGACTGTAAAAATTCAATTTTGTCATGAGTATTAGTTCATAGGACAGGAGATTTCATAAAGTCTTAGAACCTAGTGCCATGGATTAGTAGGAGCTAGGACATTATGGATTCTTTTACGTGCACAAAAAATAGTCTATCAAGGGCTTAGGTTATGGATTTTTACTCATGTATCAGTTGATAAGCATATGGGTTATATCTACTTTGCATTATTATAAACAATGCCCTATGAAATTTGCAAGACTTTCATTGCAGTGTGGACAGATATTTTCACTTGTTTTGAGTATAAACCTACATGAAGAATGCTGGATTATATCCCCACCTACCCAGTTAAAATTTGAGTACTTGCCAAAATATATTCTATAGTGGCTACATTATTTTATAATCCTATAAGTCATGTATGATTTCTAGTGGTTTTTCATATTCATCTCCATTGTTCTTAATTATTACAGTGTGTGTGTGTGTGTGTGTGTGTTGTTTCTATAGGTAGTATATTTCAGTCTAGTGTAGTGTGTGCGTGAGTGTGTGTGCATAGAAGTGTCCTTGGATGTGTGCTAGGCCAGAGTAGGATACTCCATGATTCCCTTTATCATTTTCTACTCTGTTTCTGTGAAGTAAGGTTTTTCATAGAATTCAAGGACAAGCTAGTGCCTAAGAAGCCCCAGGAGTCTTCCTGTCTCCCTCAGCTTCCTCTGGCAGTAGGATTACATGCATTCATACATATGCCCACATTTTATGTGTGTCCCAGGTATTTGAACTCAAGTCTTCAAGCAAGAGCAAGTGCTGTTTACCCAATGAATCATCTCTTCAGCCCTTCGTAAATATATTTTGTCTTAATTATAGCCATTCTAGGAGGTGTGCTGTAATTGCTCCCATTTCCCAGTCACAGGTATAAGAATAAACCCTTAATATTCTTTATTTCTTATAATTTCCCTGATATAATTAATTCTCTTCATAAGAAAAGCACATTCTAATTCTCTTCTCTGGGGTTATGATAAATCTTATTTTACACAAACTCAACACCAAACACATACTGAATCTATGCTGTAGGCAATTATATTTCATTAAACCATTAGAGTCACTCTGTCTCTGCTGGCAGAAAAGCAAATTATAGCACTGGTCTATTCTCTGATAATACTGAATAATCAATATAAATTTGAAACTTTATTTTAAAAACTTCAATGTCCCCAGAACCCTTGATTTTTTCTTTTTTTTTTTTTAGAGATATCAAATTCTCTTACATGTGTGTTCTTAAATAGCCTATTAGACAGGGAATTATTTCCTCAGAAGCCTTAGCACATGATAAATATATGGCAAGTTCACTCAGTCACACAGAAGCCATAGGGTAAAGCCAGTGAGAAGGAGGGTTTTATTACAACACAACTTCACTAATGAGATCTTGCTCCATAAACCCTAATTACTCAATGTAGGAGGGTACCTGGGTGGAGGTGGTGAGGAGAGAGAGAAAGAGAGAGAGAGAGAGAGAGAGAGAGAGAGAGAGAGAGAGAGAGAGA
>NW_021604568.1:11490674-11491798 GCF_004785775.1 Grammomys surdaster | reverse complement strand
AGAGAGAGAGAGAGAGAGAGAGAGAGAGAGAGAGAGAGAGAGAGAGAGAGAATATGATACTTATTGATAGATCAATGGACTGGGTTGAAAACTGCATCAGCAAGGTGAAAGAGAGAGCTCATGAATTCAGTATGCAGAAAATTAACATTATTCATCAGAGTTGTCAGGTTATTTTTAGTACTGAAGGAAGAGAACAGAATGTCTTCCAAAATACTTTCTCACTGTGTCCCTTTATTCTAGAAATGTTTAAAAAGCGATATGTGCAAGAGCATTTAGCAAAATGCTACCACAGGGTTAATAGTTTGTAAATTTCAAAACAACAACCGAGGGCTGCTGTATCTCATACATTATGCAAAACTGAGCTTTGAGCAAGGCAGAGAAAAACAGAGGCAAACATTATATTCCCAGCAGGCAAAGTATTGTTTGACATTTTTAATCATAACAAAGCACACAGCTTAGTGGGACAAAAGCAAAACACTTCTGCATGTTAAATAACATGTCCCTTTAATGATTCTTACAGAATAATTAAAGTTTACAAAGAAGATGTTAAATGTCTACATGATTATGAAGGTATGAAACCAGATGAACATGGAGAGCTAAATTCCTAGCCAGATGTGGGAAGGTATGGACTCTGTGCTCATGTAGCCATTTTCTTCCCCCTTGTCTCTTGTTCATGTAGTTTTGCTTCATTTTCAGGATACATGGAGGCCCCACTCCTGCCTCCAAAGACTTGAATATCATTGTATAAAGAAGTCAGGAAGACAGTAAGAGTAAAGGGAATGAATGACTACAGGAAAACTGTTTTCAGGACACAGCAGGACAGTTGCACATACGAACTCAGAGCCATTGAGGTAACACGCATGAGGCCTGCACAAGGTTTAACCAACACAATCCCAGCAAGCAGAGGGACTGGTAGCAAAGAGCCCTCCTGAAGACAAGCAAAGTAGTTCTTGACAACCAAAAGCCGCTGGGAGACTGAGAGACAGGAAGTCAATTTTCTTTGATCCTGTGGCCCCTGGCTGGTTGACCAAGTTCCAGTGAGGGTCACATATCCAAGAGCATTTGGGTACTGCAAATTTGACTGAATGAATAAGACAGACAGACAGACAGACAGACAGACAGAC
>NW_021604568.1:11487661-11490574 GCF_004785775.1 Grammomys surdaster | reverse complement strand
GTGAAATTCTCAAAGAACTACTAAAAACAACAAAAATTTAAAGACATACATATACTATCTTGTCCTAACTGACAAGGATTAAATAACACACTTCTGGGCTTCTTCCTCAAGAGGAATTCTATTGAGACAATTAAGATTAATATCATCTAGGCTTTCTATTGTGTTTACTTGTGTTGCCTAATCTCTTCTTTGAGGGACTAGAGGGCAGATTGGGATATAGATTGTGATGAAAATAAACCTCACAGTTTCAGATTCAGAAGTGAGGCAACAGGCTACAGATCTGATAAATGCTAATTATTAAAATTAAAAATTTAAAGGGTCTTTCAATCACTTTTTTTTTTTTACAAATTCTCTTTTTGTCATGCTCAGCTTTTGTCACTCAGTGAATTGGAAAGATACTTTAATAGCATGTGCATTTTTAATTGTAAATGAAGGATTAAATGTTTTATCTAGATCATTCCATTTTTTAAAAAAATCAATGTTATGCTTCTTTCCAATTTGAGATAAGACCTTATGAAGCATAGTCGACCCTTAAAATATTTCCTTAACTTATTAAGAATCCGTCAGGACTCATGGCTAAACTGTTATGTTGGAGCTGGCATGGGGCACAGCCTACAATACCTGCACTTGGGATAATCAGACAGGAAGTCTGGTGTGAGTTTCAGACAAACCTGAGTACTATACTGAGTTCAGTTTAAAGCTTGCTTTAGACTCAATTCAGATACATGGGATGGTGCTGTTTGTTTGTTTGGTTGGTTTGGTTTTAGTTTCGTTTATTCTCTTCATATTCTATTCCTTGCTTGGGATTTTGCATCCTTTGGGGATAATACTTAAGGTCCCATGTATAAAGCAAGAACTCTAACATCCAAGATGTTGTCAATCCCCTGGATTCAGTTAAAAGAAGACAATACTGATCAGCCAAGAGGACAGTGACCCCAGGCAAGGAAACAGGGAGAAATCCTGACAGGAGACAGATAAATACAAAGACAGATTTTGAGGCTTTTGTTTTGCTGCTAGATATATATGTATATCCAGCAATATTCATATACATATATATATGTATATATATATACATATATATATGAATTAATATGAATACATATATATGAATATATAAGAATGAACATGAATGAATACATATATGTATGAATATATATGAATATGTATATGTATACATATGAAGATATGTTTGTGTAGGTCGTCTTTTGATCACAGACCCTGGATGTATGAAGTATGATCGCCTAGGAAAAATACAACGTACATCTTTGGTTCTAAAGACTAAATGCCTAACATTTTCCAGGAACTCAGATATCAAAATAACAAATCTAAGTGTCCAAATGAATGAATGAAATTAAGATGTATCCAAACATGGGTTCCTGGAAGGAACATTGCCTTTCACATTGTGGTTCAGTGATGGAGATCTATGAGATTGGATATTCACAGGCACTGAATTCTAGGAAAGGCAGATCTCTCTCTTTTAAAGCAAAGTTTGTTGGATTCCATGTTTGCCAACAGGATCTTGTTTTCTTGCTCTTTCTCTCATTGAATCCTACTACAACATCTGTCCAGTTGTAGTCTCGCCTGTACAGACTAAGTTCTTGATTTGTGCTATTCTACTTTGGAGACAGTAATTTGGCAAACCCAGCTAATGATCCTCCTTTGTAAGAGAGTGTGCGAAACTATTGCTCCGTGGTTAAATTTCTTAATAAAACAATAGAAAAGCATTGTAGAAAAGGGCGCTGGCAGCACTCATGGCTGAGGCCTTGGACTTCTACCTAAATGGATATCTTGAGTCCATTCAGGTTTTCTATGCTGGTCCCTGCAAATTGTGCCCTCTACTGATACAGCCGTTGTCAGAATTCAGGATTAAAACTGGAAGGTGTTCCTCAACAGAGGAATGGATACAGAAAATGTGGCACATTTACGGAATGGAATACTATTCAGCTATTAAAAACATTGACTTCATGAAATTCACAGGCTAATGTATGAAACCTGAAAATATCATCCTGAGTGAGGTAACCCAGTCACAAAAGAACACACATGGTATGCACACACTGATAAGTGGATATTAGCCAAAAAGCTCGGAATACCCAAGATACAACTCAAAGATCACATGAAGCTCAAGAAGAGGCAGACTAAAGTGTGGATGTTTCAGTGCTTCTTAGAAGGGGGAAAAATACTCACAGAAGAAAATACAGAGACAAAGTGTGGAGCAGAGCCTGAAGGAAAGGCCATCCAGAGACTGACCCACTTGGGAATACATCCCATATACAGCATCCCATATACAGTCGCCAAAACTAGACACTATTGCAGATGGAAGTGGTTGCTGACCGGAGCCTGATATGGGTGTCTCCTGAGAGACTTTACCAGAGCCTGACAAATACAGACGGGGATGGTCACAGTCAACCATTGGACTGAATGTGAGGTCCCCAACGGATGAGTTGGAGAAGGGACTGAAGGAGCTGAAGGAGATTGCAGGCCCGTGGGGGGGGGGGAGCAACAATGTCAACTGACTAGATCCCCCAGAGATTCCCGGGACTGGACTACTAACCAAAGAGTACACATGGGGGGGGGGGAGTGACCCATGGCTCAAGCCGCGTATGTGGCAAAAGGTGGCCTTGTTGGACATCAGTGGGTGGAGCAGTCCTTTGGACATCAGTAGAAGGAGCAGGCCTTGGTCCTGTGGGGGTTCAATGCCCCAATGGAGGGGAATGACAGTGCAGGAAGGAAGAGGTGGGTGGGTAGGGGAACACCATCACAGAGGCAAGGGGAGAAGGGATGGGATAGGGGGTTTCTCGAGGGGAGACCTGGAAACGAGATAACATTTGAAATGTAAAAAAAGAAAATATCTGATCACACACACACACCGAGAGAGAGAGAGAGAGAGAGAGAGAGAGAGAGAGAGAGAGAGAG
>NW_021604568.1:11453158-11487561 GCF_004785775.1 Grammomys surdaster | reverse complement strand
GAGAGAGAGAGAGAGAGAGAGAGAGAGAGAGAGAGAGAGAGAGACTGGAAGGCTTAAAAAGTAGCTGTTCTTAGGTGAGCCTAATATACTGGGACCCAGCTCTTATGCATACCCAGCATTCTGAAATCCTCAGCTTTAAAAATAGAGTTCTTTTGTAGGTCCAGGGGGTTAGCCTTCCTCAGCCTGTGACATAGCTGATATAATAGCTTTTGTTGGTCTTTGACCTTGGCCAGTGTACATATCCCTGAGCCTGGTGTGCTGGAACTCTCCACAATAGAACTTGGCATCACTCTGGAACTCAGTGAGCAGAGTCTGCAGTGTGCATTTTTTTCTCTTCCCTGAGCCTCATTTCTTCATGTTCCTTCATACAGTCTCTAAATCTATCATAATTTTGATGCTCGGGTTCCTCTTGGTACTATGACCCTTCTAATATTCATCTCCTCCCAAGAGCCTGGGACTGCTGGGTTTTTTGTTTTGTTTTGTTTTGTTGTTTTGTTTTGCTATTAAGGTAACATGTGAGGCTGTCGGTTGCAGGTCTTGGTGCTATCTCTTTTGTGACCATCTGTGCACAGACCCATTGCAAGGCTTTTGCACCTCTAATTTCCAGCTGCGTAGGGATGCTCATCTTCCAGTGTCAAGCAGGCAGACACTTTGCTGCTCTTGAGATTCAGGCTTCTAGCCACTCTATAATCACTGATGCTACTCCACTGCCACTACTTATGGTCTATGTCACCAGTTCCACAAACTCTACTAAAAATGGGGATGATATGGCCACTGAGTGGGAATCTTTCCCTGGAGCTAATGATGAAACATTTAGCAACTCGCATCCAGTTCCCCAACTGTTCCCCACCCCCATCCTTCTTTGTTTGACTGGGAAGGGGTGTTTGTACCATTTCTTGCACCGTGCATTTGAAGATTTCTGCTTATACAAAATCCAACAGTGGCTTTGTGGAAACCACTGGAAAGCAGACTCCCTCCAGCCTGGGTGGAAATCATCTGAGGGAAGGACTGGTATAGCTGACTTGAAATAATTCTGTCTGGGACAAAGCAAACACTCAAGTGGCTTTCCCATGTCATCCTTCCAAAATTCCTGGTTCCTGGTATAAGAGTAGTCCAACACAATGTTCGCTTATCATGAAGCCAGAATAACAAGGAATACCTATCAGCTGCCATTCACAAGTCAACACACTCTATTCCTCTGATAGTTTGTCTTGATTGCTCACTATAAAATGTTTTTAGGTAACCATGGAAACACACCTTGGGATGTAATTATGAAGATGGTGCTAGAACAGTTTAGCTGAGCAAGGAAGATCTACCCTGTCTGTGAGCAGCGCCAATGTATGGGAGGATATCCCAGACTTTGAAAATACCTTTAGAAGTAAAATTTACAATTGCTTATACATTAGGAATGTCTAAGAATGTTAAATGCAGCTCGTATGTTATGGGCTAATCTTACCTGAATCCATATAACAAAATTAACCAAAATATAAAAATACAAAGTAGAAATTTTAAAACAGCAAATGCCTTGAATTTGTGATTTTGTACATACACCTATGTACAAATATAAAGCCAACTATACGTAAATGTTTGATGTTGGTAGAAGTCGTGATGCATCTCCACATCCCAGTAAGTTAAGATGCTAAAAAGGAACACTTTACTTTTAGTGATTGACAGTTCTTTATAGGATGAACCAAAATGAAAAATATAACTTTTTGATCCAGACATTTATTAATAAGTAGGTCTGTATATTTCTTCCCTATTGATTTTATGCTATTTAGATATATTGACAAATAATATCAGTGCTTTCTTTACTCCCACAGAGATTTCATTCTACTTAGAAGGAGAACCAGGTCTGGGATGGGAAAATAAAGACATTAGCAAAGAAACAGATGATTAAAAATTTGTAATAGTGGAAAATATTTCAGAGAAAGTAAAATTGTGACCATGTGTGATAGGTTTGAAATGTGGGAAATTTTGAAGCAAATGGTCGAAGAAGTGGTCTTTAAGAAGCCTAATAATGTATGTGGCTACAGCTAATCCAATTTCCTATTTCTATAATATTACCAATGTTCATATAAAAAACAAAGAGTAATAATGGGGTAAAACCTAAGGCTTATTAATATTTTCCTTGGACTGACTGTGTAAAGATGTAGGAACACTAAAATTCTGAGTGGGTTATAGGCAAATAATATTTTTCAACCTACTTTAATAAGTGTCCACCCTCCCCTCTAGCCCACTACTCACCAAAGAAAAAATATTATGATATGGGGAAAGTGGACCTCTTCAGAAGTAGTTCTTTGGGGGTGAGTTTAGTCTTCGTTGTCAGGATGTCATCAGTTCAGTCCAGTAGCAAACATCAACTATAAATCAACAGCTGGAGCCCAGTCTTATTGGCAGGCAGGCAGGCACCACACACAAACCAGCAAGGGCAGGTCAAGCCGGAAGAAGCCTTAAGAAGCTTACAAGCAATCCTTTGGTAAGTTTCTTTCTATGTCATCACCATAAGTGGAGTTCAGCATCTCATTGTAAGGTGAAACAATACATGCATGTCATTAGCATTAGGGAACAATAGTAAGAGGAGCAAAGCAAACAATGCTCTGGCTCTCACTGTCTGTAGGGTCAGATGTATATCCCTTCATCATGTGTCTTTTTATGTGTTTGCTAGAGCAAAACATCTTTTCACCTGTGTCTGCTTCAGCAAAACATCATTTGACACAACTGACTTTCCAAAGAAACAAGAAGTTTTCCACTTCAGACTGTAGAACAGACTCAAAAGTTAAAATCACTTGAGTTGAAATTTCAGGATCCAAGTAACATGGTAGGCTTGCTCTCACAGATACCTATAACACAACACTAAGTAAGATGGCGGCTGAACAATTTCTGGGGCTTTCATACTGCTGGATATGTGGGAAATATGAACACTGGGTTCAGCAGGAAGCCTTGTTTTAAATAAATAGGGTGGAGATGTGTCTTAGGTCCACAATGGAAGCCCCTAATCTGGTGTCAAGTTTATCTTAATTGTGTTTCTATTGCTGTGAGAACACACCATGGCCAGGGCTATTGAAAAATGAAGTATCTAATTGGGCTTGTGGTTTCAGAGGACTCGAGTCCATGATGACAAAGCAAAGGCAAGGCAATAGGATCAGCTGAGAGCTCACATTCTGATCCCCATGTAGGACATAGAATATGAGAGAGAGAGTCACAGTATAAATGGCATGAGTCTTCAAACCTTAAATTCTGCCCTCATTGATATATCTCTTCCAGCAAGGTCACACCTTTTAATCTTTCTTAAACAGTTCCACCAACTGAGAACCAAATTTCAAACATATAAGCCTATGGGGACCATTAGCACTCAAACTACCACAAGATGGTATAGGAGGGTACTATCTTCTCTGTCCTCTGTGTGGTATGTGTGCACTAAACACACACAAATGTGTATATACCACACTCACACACATATGTGCATGTGCGTGTACACACACACACACACACACACACACACACACACTCAGTGATTTACTTATATGCCACAAAGGAAAAGGCACTATATACTCACTCATTTGGATTTTGATGTAAGCTGTGGAGACATTAAGGTATGGTGAGTGGAGGTACCCATGACAGAGCAAGAAGCTGATTGAGAGTGTAGGTCTGGGTTATTTTTTAGAGCTACACTGTATAGATTCTACTGAGATTAGCTACCTACACTTTTTTCTTTGCTTCCTCTTGTTTGTAATGTATACTGTGATTTGAATGATATCTTAGGGATCTGTCTTAGTGTCCTAAGTTGTTAACACTAATCTGAATTCCATTCATAACTCCAATAGCCTACCACAGTATACCATACTATACTCTTTATACCTCATCAACCTCTTGCAGTTGTTAGCATCAGAACATTGCATCATGATACATTGTGTGTTTAAAAGAATGATAAAATATTTGGTGTTTTTCAGTTGTTAGTGTGGCCAGTTTTATAAAATGTGTCCTAAGGATTTAAAAACTGAAGTCCAATATTAGCTTTTATAGTTGTCATGTGTCTACTGTCATCTTTGTTTGTTCACATGCTCACTTCATGAAGTTACTGTCTAATGTCCTTTCATTTGAACGTGAGGTCTCTCCTTAGCATATACAGGACATACTTAATGGTAATGGACTTCTTTTGCTTTTGTGTGTCTGTAAATATTTTAATTTCTCACTTTTGCGTGGTCTTTTTATAGATAGATATCAGGGTAATAAGTTTTTTCAATCACTTTATATACATTTCTTTTGTCTAATAACTTTCAATGTTACTGAGAAGAAATTCTACTGTAATCTCACTCAACACATGTGTCTGTGCCCAGTTTTTATTCTCCTCCAGTTTTTCAAGATTTTTTTTATTTTGTATTTGCAAACATTGCTTGCACAATTCCAGCACAGCTAAGTTTGTCCTGCTCTCCATTCTTTGAGCTTTTCAGGTGTGTAATCCATGTCCCTAATCAAGTTCAGGAAAAAACAACTTCATTTTTCCAAATATTCTTTCTATATGTTTTCTCCTCATATTCTGGGACTCCCAGAATGTATGTTGATCTACTGGGCAGGGCTCTACATGTCTTGATGTTCCATTATTTTTGTTTGTTTGTTTGCTTGCTTTTTATTAATCTTGTTCCTGTCTATACTTCTCAGCTGGAGGGAGATGTAATAATTCCACAGAGAAGGTGCAATAACAGCTTTGTGTCATTACTTCCATGATCAGAGGAAGTAAGCAGATAGCATTACACAGGCCTCAGTATGTGGAGGACAGGATATGTCAATTGTTCTGATCCCTTTTTCTCTGTAACTTCTTCAGTGAATTCACTTCTGAAAAAACATTCTAACTCGTCTGACCCGGAACTACAGATAAAGAATGAATAAGTAGCTTTAATCACAATTTAACTACAAACTTTTTCTTTAAATTGCAGACTTTCAAAAGACCCAGATTATTTAAGTCCGTGGGAGTGCCCATGGTTGACTGGGCTGTATGATGTATTCCTTTGATTGTTTCTCACAATCCCAACTCCTCAGAATCTCCCCATTGGCATCCAATTCTTAATGTCATCATCATTCATATTTACAATGGAGGTCTGTACACACTCACTTTTCCCTATCCTCTGCTTTAGTTTCTTGGAAATGAAGAGCTGGTGTTTGACTGAAACACTGTAGTTTTCCTGTTTCCTTTTTGAGACATGGTCTTAGATCATTCACGGTTTCTACAAAAAACAAAATTGTTTAAAATATATTTTCATAATTGAATACATGCCAATATCCTTACCTATTCTTTGAACAAATTCCATTGTTAGGCTTGGGAGCACTTTGTCTCATCATGCTTTTTCTCATTAATGTGAGAGGGTTTAGTTCTATGAATTCACAAACTGAGGGTTTTGATCTCTCTTTATATACTTAAAATTTTGATGACTTGGCATAAGATATAGGTTTATCAGTATCACAAGACGTTTGCTACAATAGAAATAATAGCATGATATCATGGCATATCATATGTTCTTTATGTTGGAAGATTATATTCTATCTTATAAAGTATTTGCATGCCTAGTCCTTAGCTTAGTTCCACTATTGCAGTATTGTTTTTCTCCCTAAGGCTGCACACAGAATGGGTGTGTGCTAGAACAGTTTTCTAGGATAATATGATGAGGAGATGTGAAAATCAAATCAAGAGGCATCAGAACCTTTATATATGCTTTCTGTATTTGCTGGGTTTTATGTGTTAATGATATTAGTGGGATTTAAACGTACATTCAAAAGTTAATGTAACTGATAGTACCATGTAGATGACAAGATCCTTAACTTAGTACAATTTCTAAAGAATTTACCACTTCTGGTCTTTGTGCTTTTCTTTTCACCATCAGAAACTGTTTTACTCCACTATAATGAGCCATATTTCATAGCATGGTGTTATTTGCCATTTCCTCTCACATATAGAGAAGTTTAGTAACCATATATTATTATTAATACTATAATTTTAGCATTCATTCTTTCCAGATTATGTATTAAGTTTATTTGCCACCTTAGCAACTTTTAAAGATGGAATGTTTGAGAAGAAATTGTACTGGGAGCACTTCAGCCTCAAGGGTAGTAATGATCTTGTTACAAAAGAGCAGTTTCTACTTATTTTGTTTTTCTTGAACCTTGTAATAATTAGCTTTAGTTGTCAACCTGACACATGTTGAAAGAGGGACCATCGGTTGAAGAACTGACTCCATAAGATTGGTCTCTGGAAACTGCATGAATGTCATGAATCAGGTAATGCCTATCCAGGACAGTCATCTCCAAATACAAAAGAAAATGTTCAGGAGAGAAACCTTATGAATGTAATCAACGTGATAAAGCCTTTGCATATCACAGTTGTCTCCAAAGACATGAAGGAGCACATAGTGGAGAGAAGCCCTATGAGTGTAACAAATGTGGTAAAGACTTTGCATGTCATTGTACTCTTCAAATACTTCAAGGAGCGCACACTTTAGAGAAACCTTATCACAGTAGTCTCTGAATGCAAAAATGAACACGTATTAGAGAGACACCTTCTGAAAGTAATCAATGTGTTAAGACCTCTGCATGTAATAATCATATTTAAATGCATGAAAAAATTCATAGTAGAAGTAAACTGTGGTGATTTGAATATGCTTCTACCTAAGAAGTGGCAATATTAGGATGTTTGGCCTTTTTGGAGTAGACATTACTGTCTTGAAGGAAGTGAATTCCTATGGAGATGGTCTTTGGAGTTCCAGCCAGAACAAAACAGACCCTCCTACTGTTTGGCTGAAAGACCATCTCTTCCTGGCTGTCTTCTTATGAAGATGCAGTACTCTGAGCTCCAAATGTACTCTGTCCAGCATCATGGCTGCCTATATGCTGCCATTCTTCCTGCTATGATAGATATTGACTAAACATTTGAAATTGTAAGCCAAGGCCAATTAAAAACTTGCCTCTGAAACACACACACACACACACACACACACACACACACACACACACACAAAGTTTGGTCTCTGGACATATCTGTCAAGTACATATTTAATTGATACTTGATGTCAGAGGTCCCAGACTATTCTGGGTGGTGTCATCCTGGGGCAGGTGGACATACATTGTGTAAGACAGGCAGTTGAGCAAGACAGTAAAATATCTTATTCCATGGTGTTTCACATTGAGATCCTGCTCTAGTATCCCTCAATGACTAATGGCAACCTACAAATTAAATGAACATCTTTTTGACCACAAAATTTAGTCAAAATTTCATGATACCCACAGAGATATGATCTAATACAACTTTACTGGCCTCTGGGGATGCAGTCCTCCTAAGAAGATAAGAATAACCTATCCAGACACCTGAAACTTTAGGTACTTTTACCTAAGTTTTTCCAGATACAAGATGTGTAAGCCAGCATAATTTTGTCCATTAAAAATTACTCAATTTGAGGTATTTCATTTGTAGTGGTCTAAAACAAACTTAAACAAATATTTTATTTTTCATGGAAGTAAAGACAAAAGAAGGAAATTTTCTAAAAGCCCCACGTATCTAGAGATAGGTTTGGTTCTCACACAGGAGCTGAAGTTCTACTGTCGTCTTCAAAATAGAAACAACAAGGTAGGAAAAGAGTGATAAGGAAATCATATTCGCAATCCTGTTTATACAAGATAGGAAACACTGAGCAATAGTAGATGTCAGCACTGCTGATGTCCCCATGACTATGCCAATCATCCGCATCATTGTCATCTTCATCCTCTTCCTCATCATATCTCATCTCAGTCAAGGGGAAGGGACACATATCTGATACAGCCTAAGCTCTGTAAACAGGAAACGTTTCATCTAATGTCAATCTTTGTCAATCAAACCACATGTGACACCATATGGGAAGGAACTTGAGGGAAGTGAAAAGGAGATCAAGCAGCAAATGAAAATGACACCCCATCAACTTGGAACCACTTGTTATCTCTGCTTAGAGAGAATTTTATGGAAATATATGACATTGGCTGACACTAGAGGAAAATGTTAATCCCAGACTGCTCTAGCTGTCGGAATATACTCCACACTGCACAGTGGTTTTCTTTCTTTCTTTTTTCTTTTCAAGAGAATGTTCACTTATATATCTCTAACTGTTCATGAAACGCTCAAAGTTTTTTCAAGTGTTATGTGTAAATTCTGATCTGAACCAAAAAATGTTTTCTCACTAAATAGTGGTGTGTGTGTGTGTGTGTGTGTGTGTGTGTGTGTGGTGTGTGTGTGTGTGTGTTCGTATGTGAACAGGTTAGGCCTAGGCATGATAGTACATACCTTTAATCTCAGGAGACAAAGATAAGTTTAGGCAGTGAGAGTGTTGGAAAACAGAAAGCTGGTAATAAAATAAGGGGACCATATTCCATCACCAGCAAGTAGCAGAGTTTGGCAGCTTCAGCCATGTGGCTCTGGCCTCAGAGTCAAAAATAGAAGAGACTACTGGGACAGTTCTTGTTGGTTAGCTGGAACAAAGCAATTAGTGATGATTAAGAAGAGACCAGCACCACTGAAGTGAAATCTTCTGGGAAGTGTTTTCAGAGATCACAGAGAAGTTGTGTGCTCTTTGTGTAGTTCTTTGTGTAGTTCTTCAACAGCCTAGCTGTCTAACAAGAGCAGAACAAGAACAAGGCCAACAAACATGATAGCATGGAAGAGGAGAATCTTTTGGATCTGCACTCTTACACAAAGAACTACAGGCAATACAGAGGTAGCCAAGGTTGTAACTCTTGCTGCAACCACACTTGGTAATGTGTAGTAATTATCCAGGTAGTACTAGTTTTGAAGGTATTAAGGGATCACAGAGAGCAGCTGAGGCTTGGGACAGTGAAAGGCCAAGGATGGGTATTGGTGAAGGTGCAAAGTCAGTTGCAGTTGATGGTCAAGGACTGAAGGGGCTGGCTGTGCAAATAATTTGAGACTTGGCACCATGAAGGGAGCCTATGAAAGACTATTGGTGAAGCCTAGTTGCAGTGGAAGACTCCAGCTCATTGGAGATACCAGTACAAGGGATAATCATTAAGAAGAACAACAGCAGCGGAGTGGAGTCAAGCAAAGCCTAGACTGCTACAGAAGGCAGAGCTGGAGAAGTGACCCAAGCCCTTTGGAGGATCATGTGAGGATTCCTGATGTTGGAACAAGAGGGTATAAAGTTGAAGCTGCCTTGGAGACCCTAAGATATTAGAGATGCCAGAGCCATGGGATACCTGCTAAGGAATGCTGCTACCAGAAAGGGTAACCAGACCAAGGGAAATAAATATTTCAGTCATCAGACATAGAGATATAGAGTATAGAGTTTCCTGGCTTTTGGATTTCTTTGACACAGTATTTCCTCACTATGATGCTTTGGATTGATAATGTAGATCCAATAATTTTGGAGGCATATCATCTTTTTGATGTTGATTATATAGGGGATTACAGTTAAGTGACTTGATGAATCTCAGAAAAGACTTTGAACTTTGGACTTTTAACATTGTTGAGACTATTATATACTGTAGGACTTCCGAAGTTGGACTAAACACATTTTGCATTATGCTATGGCTAGATATGGCCCCCATAGACTCACGTGTTTGAACAAGGCTATGTGAGCCAGGGAGTAGATTGTGGTAGTTTAAATAGGCTTGGCCCAGGGAATGGCATTATTAGAAGGTATGGCCTTGTTAAAATAGGTGTGGTCTTGTTAGAATAAGTGTGCTACTCTGGGTATGAGCTTTAAAACCCTTGTCCTATCTGCCTGGAAGCCCCAGTCGTCTCCCGAGTACCTTTTGATCAAGATATAGAACTCTCAACTCCTTCTCCAGCACTATGCCTGCCTGGATACTGCCATGTTTCCTGTCATGATAATAATGGACTGAACCCCTGAACCTGTAAGCCAACCCCAACTAAATGTTGTCCCTTTTAAGAGTTTCCTTGGCCAGGGTGTCTCTTCTCAGGGATGGAAACCCTAACTAACACAATACCTACTCTTCTTCAATGTTCCCTAATCCTGAGCAGAGAAGTTGTGTTATAGATTATCCCCCAGGGCTAGGCATCCCACACTCAGTTGCTCTCTCTGTGTTGACTTGCCATGCTTTTCCAAAATGTTCTCCATATGATACAAAAAGAAGGTTTCTTGATGGGAGGTGAGAGTTGTATTTATCTATAAGCATGCCATTACAAATTTTGATGTTTTTATTGAGTAGACCTTTAGTCTGTTAGACAGCTATTGTTTCCACCAATACATGGGTATCATTGATAGTCCTCAGGGATATCTTACCATGTTGGTCATTGCTGTGAATCATGGGTGTCACAGATATACTGGTTCCTTCCACCACTTTGGAAGCCTGTATCACACCTTCACGAACTATAAAAACTAGTCCTCTTGAAAAATTCAACGTAGATCTTCTGAGTCTTCAGCAACAAGGACTTACTTTCAATCTCAGGGAGACTACAAAGGCCAACGGCAATAGCCTGACCTGATTCGGAAGCTCCTTGAGCTCCTTCGACCAAAACTTTAAATGAGGATGGTTCTTATGTCTCATAGTTTTTAAAAGGCAAAACTAAGGATGCATGAAGACCTCATAAAGAATTATATTGTTTTTAGTTACCTAAAGTTACATATAGCACACACACACGTGTGTGTGTGTGCATATGTACTTATAATTTAAATACCATTTTACCACTTGGGCTGACAATGCTACCCTAAAGAGCCATAAGCTAGTATTTGTGTGTTTTCTTTAGAGAAATATCTGCTCAAGTCCTCTGTTTTGCTTTAATTTGCTTTGCTTTGTTATGCTATGCTACACTACTTTGCTTTGCCTCAGATCTAACATTCTTTTTTTTCTATTTGTTTTTAAATTCTTCTCTCCTACAATACATTCTGACCTCAGCCTCCCCTTTCTCCATTCCTCGAAGTCCCCACCTACCCTCTCCCTTAGATCCACTGCTCTTCCATTTATCTTCAGAAAAATACAAAGTGATAAAAATAGTCCTCCCAGTGTTATCAACTGCACCACATCATGACAAGATAGAATAAGACTAGGCACAAACACTCTCATATCAAGACAGACAATGCAACTCATTAGGGGAAAAAGAGCAGGCAAAAGAAGCCAAGGCACCTCTGCTCCCACTGTTTGGAGTGCCACAAAAACCCAAGCTAAATAACTACAGCATGTGTGCAGAGGGCCTAGTGCAGACCAATGCAGACTCTGAGATTGCCACTTTAGTCTCTGAGAGACTCATTAAGTGCTGCTTAATGGACTCTGTGGGCTGTGTTCTCTTGGTGTATGCCATCCTTCTGGGAAGATCTTCTTCCTCCCCTGCTGGGTTCCATAAGCTCCACCTAATGTTTCCCTGTGGGACTCTGGCTCTGCTTCCTTCAGCTGTCAGAGGAATTCTCTCTGATGGGGCTAGGCACTGGTCTATGACTTTTGTTTTGTTTTGTTTTACTTTTGTTTCTGGTTTCATTGTTTTTTGTTTCGTTTTTGCTTTTGTTTGTTGTGGTCAGTCTTGTTTGATTCTATCTTAAAGACTCTGGGCCATTCAGATTCCTGTTCCTGGTCATTCAGGCAATGTCAGGCATGGGTTTCCTCTTGTGCTGTGGTCTTCAGATTAAGCCAGTCACTGGTTTGCCACTTCTACAAGACCACTCCATTGTTCAAATGGGCCACATTGTTCTTTATTCATTCTTCAGTTGAGGGACATCTAAGTGGTTTTCAGTTTCTGGCTATTATGAATAAAGCCGCTATAGCTGAGCAAGTTCTTATGGGAGGATTGAATGTCTTTGGGTATATTACTGTGAATGGTATAGCTGGTTGCTTTTCAATTTTATGACTAAGTTGTAGCATCCCTTTAAATATTCTGGATATTAAACTCTCATCACACACACACACACACACACATGCAATTACATGCAATTTTGTGTATTTTTCATATTTTATACTCTTTGGGTTTGGGGGAATCTTTTTATTGGGTATTACACATACACACACACACACACACACACACACACACAACTACATGCAATTTTGTGTATTTTTCATATTACATACTCTTTGGGTTGGGGAGGGCTTTTTATTGGATATTCCAAGGTTTGTGTCCATAGGTTAGTACATAGCAAAGCTCTGATTTCACACTGCTCTGGGTGAATACCAAAAGCAGTTATTTTAGAGATGTGCTTTACCCTTGTGAACCTTTAGATACCTAAAAATATGATAAATATATGAGGAAATAAAAGGAATATTTTGAAAAAATAATGTTTTGTGGAAATTTAAGTTTCTGACTATTGTGTCTTGTTTATTGTTTAAAGGTGGCCTAGAATAAGACATGCCAATGTCAAATTCTATATCTTTTGTATTTTATTTTTTATTTGTTATAAATGAAATTATTTGCTGCACTTGAATTTTATCTCTGCTAAAGATGGGTTATCAGATTAAACTTATTTTACTTCATTTTTTTCTGGGATATTTGTGTTTATAACAGAGTTCTTAAATTGGAGTATCATACAATCTGATGATATCAATTAAGATATTTTAAATGGAAAGAATTAAATGTGCTTTATTGATTTGTGTGTTTATAACGGTAGGAAAAAGATCAAAACCAATTAATCTTTAAGGAATATTGCATATTTCTTAAAATACTTTGTGTTAAGTAGTATATTGGGTGAAACATCAAAGAGATATTTTCTTCTAAAGAATTTATGGTTTAGTAAGAATAGTTCATACATTTAATTGTAACTCATGACACAAACATAATATCAAATACTATATATAGGTGATAGGATAAAGAAGGTTCACTTAATATAAGAATAGAGAGATTGAACCAAGTTTAAAAATGTATTTAAAAGTAATGAGTTCCATGCTGGATCATCTTCCAGATGTTACAGCATCAAGGTATATTATGCTGAAAATACAGATGGATGGTAGCAACTCAGAAAGATCTGTGTTTGGAGAATGATATCCACAGAGGAGTAGGAATTGATCCTATACATTTTTTAAATTAGAGGACTTTATCAGATCAAATCAACACAACTCAAAATGTTAAGATCAACTTAAAATACTGATTCCACTCAATTTTCCAACATATGAGAAAAGTAAAGATGATCATTTTAGGCTATGGAGTTTGTATTGAGTTTATATGAGATTGAAATAAAACATGGGATCAGGACAAAAAAGCTGGTAGGTGTTTGTATTCGTTGTACTTGTATTATATTGCTATAAAGAGACATCATGACCATGGAAAGTCTTGTAAAGGAAAGCATTAAATTGGGAACTACTTAGAGTTTCACAGATTTAATCCTTTGTCACTATAGTGGCGAACATTACCATGTAGGCAGACATGCTTCTTGAGAGTTTTACATCTAGCTAGATCTACAGGCTGAAGGATGGAGAGGGAGAGCCACTGGTCCCCGTTAAGCTTTCTAAAATATCGAAGGCCACCCCAGTGATACACTTCCCTAACAAGGCCATACCTACTCCAATAAGTACAAACCTATTAATTGCTGTCAAGTAGTGCCATTTGCATGCTGGCCAAGCATTCAAATATACAAACCTGTGGAGGCCAGTTCTATTCAAAACAGTGTTGTTACGTGGAAAAGTAACTTTTATTCACCCGATGTAAGTATTGTCTTAGATGGCTTACTGCTGAATAAGCTCACCCTTCTTAGTTCTTTCAGAACATTGGCTGGCTAGCTCTACTCAGCAATACTGGCTCAGAACTTCTCTCCAGGCGGACTGATTCAAGCTGGCTTCTCTTGGTTTCTAATTGAATTACTCTGCTTAGCCTCAAACTAACTCTGGCAATCTCTTCTAATCTTCTTGCTCCTTCTCATTCTATGGCTCATTCCGTCTTCACCTGAAACTGATGATGTCTGTAAAACTGTTCCAGTAAAACTGGCCTCCATCTTTGCACTTTGCTTTTAAGTTGTCTCTTTTTCCTGTCTATTATGAGAGTTGGGTGTATCTTATTATCTCTGACTTTTTCTGTCAAATCTTTCTGATTCATTACTTTCTCTGCCCCTCAATTAGACAACACTTTAAAACATGGATGCTTCTTTCTATAAACTAACCCTACATTCATTGTTAAGGATTAAAGGTGTATACTAAGAATGTTTTGTATTCCAGCCAGATCATAGTGTAATCCAAGGAATCTCTGCAATCTATCAGGATCACACAGACCTAGAAGGTCTTTAGATATGATCCCTTGTCAAAGAAGCCATACTGCATATTTAAAATTCCTTTACAGTTATACATTTTATTTATTTAATTTATGTTTGTTTTTGTTATCACAGTGAGATATGTATTATTTATATAATTAAATGAAAAGGACACTGGATGACAAAGCATAACTATATACATTTTTGTGATTATGATCTCTATCTCTATAAATATTACAGTTAGGTCACATGGCTGAGACATGACCAGCCTAGAAGCTCAAGAGACTATATAGTTTAGACAGCAAAGAGTTATTAAAGAGACACTAATTATAGTGATCATAACATACAATATTATATTTGAAAAAAGAAAGCAGATCTGCTATTGTGTTCCCTGTGATAATATATGGCACGTCACTGTGAGACTTTTACAAATACAAGTGATACAGGGTATAGTTATATTTAATTCATCTCAATGATGACTGGCTATCTTTATTCTCACTAGAGAATGAAATTATCAAAATTTTTCATCTGATGATTTGACACACAAAACATATTCATTTGTCATCTATTTTCTCCACCTTCTAAGTATGTCTAACTTATTTCTAACCATAAGGATAGATAATATTACAGTCATATAATATTATCTATAATATAGCAGAAGCTGACACACCACCAACTCAGATGAACTTAGCAGTAAAGGTTAAGGAGGAAGCTATATTAATGAGACCAGGAGTTTATACGCTCATTAAATTTGAGTAGATTGGGAAAAACAACCGTATATTATGGATTGGTAACATATTATGGGTATAAACAATATAAATGTGGCAATTTAGTTAGTGAGTTATTAATTAATAAATAATGTTCACTTTCATTTAAATATTTAAATCCTAGAGAAAATACTTAAATCGATGATGGGAAGCAGATGGATCATTTAATTTATTTCCCAATTACAGTTGACATGCTAGTTACAAAATCCTCATGTCATATTTTTATGACCCATTTGCAGCTGTGCCTATTGTTATAATAAATAAATGCATCCTATCATCTTATGAGAACAGCAATGATAATTTTGTTGAAAAACCACCCACACACTCTTCCAATGCATATAACCTAAAAGGAATACAAGTGAAAATTTTAATCCAATAAAAGAATCTTTCCACCTTTGTCTAAATTCAACAACAAAAATGCAATCTGAGAAGTAGGTAACATTTAGCTTTCTCCAATGATTAATTCTTGAAATTATTAATAACTAACACAATCCTTCTAATATAGTCACAATAAAATTCTGTGTGTATGTTTCCCAGCAACAATGAGAGCTACCATCTAGGATGCAAATGAATTATTAAGTTACTACCTCACTTTCAATGAAGTTTGTAGTTCCCAATGGGCAGAGGACAAATATAAAAGAACATATTTTGTGCCGGTATTCATACTTTTAAAAATAGTAGTGGGCTTAGTTTAAGAAAACACAGGGATTGCTCTATTCACTTTCAGATGGGTTACTCCAACAACAAAGGCTACTTGGGCACCAGCATCTTTTAGTTCTTTGCTAAGGGCCCATGTCATCTATCAGTGTCCCAGTGTGACAAGTGTTTTCAGTCTGACAAGAGTATAAAATGTTGTAGACATATTCTACCCATTTATTTCCCTTGGGTATTGTGATCTTGACCAATTTTCCACATGAATACTCTTTGTTCTATTTTTTTTCTTTAAAATGCTCTAGATAATCTGAGTTGTATAACTACTGTAGCATGGAGTCAGCCACATACGGGTAAAGCAGACATTGGAAAATGCATGAATTGAGCAGCATAATTCAAGCACTCAGGGAAAGCTTTGAGTTTTTGTGTGTGTTTATAATAGGTAAATGTAGTTTTCTGTGAGACAGTGTTTTGTGAGACATGAAGAACATAGATGAATATACCATACACTGAAAGATGGTGAGCAGAATAGAAAAGAATTTCTTCTGTAAATAACTTCATTTACAACAGTGGAAAGCAATTAGTTTGAGCCCAAGAGGAAGAAGGTGGGAAGAGTTCACAATATGGTATTCTGCAGGTCTAGAGAGTTCATCCCTGATATTTCATTATTTTCTTAACACTAGTTAGCAACAAGAACGAAATAGACTTTAACATTAGATCTGTGAAGAAAGATGTTGGACTAATCAATTGTGTTTTAAAATTAAAATAATAAACTATTTGAAGATATTTTTATCCACTGTCTTTGGCTGTTTGAAAATGAGAATGTATTAAATTTCGCTTTTATTGAATTGAATCAAGAACTGAAGCCCTTGATCTTATGACAATTATCAGAATTAATTTCAAATTGGGTTTCATGTTGTGATTTTTCATTAACATTCCTCAGATTTCAGTGCATATATCTATTCATTGCACTCAGGTCTCTTGGTGAAAGGTTATCAAGTACAATGCTTCTGAAGAAGAAACTATTACTGTGAGTAGTAATAGCAAAAACTTTTGTTTGCCACATACAATTGTCGTCTCGAAGCCTTACTACTGAAGAAGCTCGCTCTTTCAAGATCTTTCTGAGCTCTGGCTGTCCGGTTAAACTCAGGTGTTCTAGCTCAAACTCATCTCCAAGCTGCCTGATTCAAACAGCTTCTCTCAACTTCTCACTGAATTGTTCTGCATGGAAAACCTGCCTCTGAATTCCATGGACTGAACTGCACTAACTGCATGAACTGAATGGAACTGCACAAATTCAACTGAACTCCACTGCATTGCATGAAGTTAACTGAACCGTCCTCCATCTCTGACTCTCTTCTCTTCCCTTGACTTCTCTCTTTCCTGTGCTGTTCTCCTGACAGTTGGGTGTCTCCTGTGCTGTTCTCCTGACAGTTGGGTGTCTCCTGTGCTGTTCTCCTGACAGTTGGGTGTCTTCTGTGCTGTTCTCCTGACAGTTGGGTGTCTCCTTTCCTGACTCACTCTATCAAATCTTTCTCTCATCCTTTACTTTGTCTGCCCATTAATTAGACATTACTCTCAAACATGGCAGCCTTTTTCTATAAAATAACCTTACTCTCATTGTTTGGGATTAAAGGGGCATACTAAGGGCATGTCTGTATTCCAGCCAGATCACACAGACCTAGAAGGTCTCTGGATGTGATTCCTTGCCAGAGCAGCCCCATAAGCTGAATTAAAATTCCTCTACATGTTTGTTTCATTTGTATTCTATTTTGGTGATGAAAATCTCTTAGCATTTCTAGTTTTAGAAAGGCAATTTTGGCTTTAATGTGCATGTAAATATATGGCTAATTATTCAGCAAGTCCAAAATTATTCTAAGTGATTTAGAGGCACTCTTTAGACAATAGCAGAATGGAATTATTTACCTGTTTCTGAACAATAAATACAATAAAGAGTAAATAAACTGTTAGCAGCAGGGAGGTTCTTTGTTGATAGAAAGCACAGAGGATTAGAAAGCCCAGTTCCTAACAGCCTTTCTGTATACATCACCTTGTGATAACACAGCCCCCATCCTACTCAAACGCTGATCATATTTAAAAACGCATAATAGCACAGGCCAACTACCATATTACGAAGGAAGAGTTCTGACATTTTGCCCTTGATGCTGCTTTTTGTTTTCTACTGCTGCATACATATTTAACCAGCAGACTATCTTGAAGCTGCCTTTGACTTGAACTGTAATTTTCAGTTTCAGTAGCTGAAACTGTACAAATACATATTTAATTTTTGCTCATTATGTTTGAGTCACACTTATTCTTATTACAAATCCTCTATTTTGATTCGTCTACAACTTTTATCTCACAGCTATGATTTTTGTCTCGGTTTTAAAAGTCAAAGAGTCCACTCATCAGGCACATTTGATAGCATCCCATGTCATCCTCATGTTGTGAATATTATTACATTTTTCTGGGTCCAAATGAATCTTAAACCTCATTCAAACTAAAAAAAAAATCTTAAGAATTATGCAAAATCAAAAGTCCATGTAAAGAAACCAGCTACAAAAAGTTTTAAATTTCCATAGTCATAATTTAATGTGTTTTATAAAGCATTTCATACAAGATGAAGGCACAAATCCAAAATGATACAGCTAACTATAACTCAGAAATTATGAATCTAAATCTTTATTATTTTTTCCCATGTTTTACACTTTTGTCTTTATCATTAAGTTGAACTAAATATTGGTTTTAAAAGATATTCAGTAATGAAGTGCATTCTTCAGAAAATGAATATAGTCTATATTCAATCGTTAATTAGTAAATACTGCTTGCAAGAGATACAAAGCTGAAGCAAACACACACGGGTTCTCTCTGTGATCAGAGTATTCCCATTCTGATAATGTCATGTAAATAGACAAGCTCCAGTGTTAATGTGTAAGCATACTTAATGAGCATACAGGGTAATGGGGGATTATGGGTAACAATAGTGATTATCTCATTCACTCTAGGAGAATTAGTTAAGGCTTTACTATGGACTTTACAAGTTGCTAGGATTTGAAAGATTAGTAAGGGATTACAGGGTGAATAGAGATAGCTGATCATTTGTAATAGGGATAGAAGTAAGCTCAAAAGACAGTGTTGAAATCTTACCCATCCACTGTAATAACAATGACCACACTATTATGGTGTCTTATATTTAGTGATTTGATAGAGAAGTATTTTATTAGGAGAGACTAAAGACACAAGAAAGAAATTGTGGTTCCAGCCTAGGTATTTATTCTTTATTATTTTCTCTTGGTGTTCATCAAGGTAGCTATGATATTTCTTCACATAGGTAATGGTTGTTATAATAATAGTGATGGTGGTTACGATTTGGGATCCTATGGCAATTTAAAATTTTATTAATCTCTACAAAATACTATTCTTATTATGTGTGAGTGTCCTCTAGTCAAGGTCTGGGTGAATGCTAGCCAGAACTCAAAGAGTTTAGCCCCTTGTGCGAAAAAGTAACAACTAGGCTTCTCTAGAGGAGCAATCTGTCCCAGGTCCTGGGGTTTTTCCTGTAGTTCTTCTTTCTCTTTCCATGAGTTCATGAAATAAGGAGAAGTTGGGAAAATGGTCAGAGCAGCAACTGGTATTAAAAACCTTCTTAATTTTCCTGGGCCTGCTTTCCCTTCTGGAATTGACAGGCTTTCCAAAAATATGGTCCTTTTTGCTTACCACATTTGTCTACATAGGGCTAATTAAAGCCTACCTGGTCCTACAAGAACTAAAATCTTCAATACAATCTCAGCAAGTTGCAGTCCAGTGATGGAGCTTTCAGGTATAGACTAAATAAATCAACCATAGAGGAAGACATTTTCTAAGACCCAAAGGATACAGACAGGCAGTCAGCTGCATGACTTGAGAGGTGTGACACTGGTCTGGTTTCCCATTGCCCTTGCCATTACCTCTGCTGAAATGTTAGTCTTCTGTTTCTGGCACAGACATATTCCTTTTCTGGAGTAGCCACTCTTCTTGCTCCACAGACCTGTCTGAGGTTTGCTTTACCTGGTTGTGTTGTAGTAATTTTATGGGGCTATCTGCCCAGCTCAGTCAGTGTAGTATCCTTGTAAATTACACAGAGACATCAGAGTTTATTTTTATTTTTGGGTATTTTCTTTATTTACATTTCAAATATTATCCCCTTTCTTAGTTTTCCCTCCTGAAACCCCCATCTCATTCCCCCTCCACCTGCCTTTATGAGGGTGTTTCTTCATCCACCCACCTACTCCCACCTCCCTGCCCTGCCATTCCCCTACACTGGGGCATCGAGCCTTCACAGGACCAAGGGCTGCTCCTCCCATTGATGCCTGGCAAGGCCGTCCTCTGATACATATCTGGCTGGGTTTTATTAATAAGGTGATGACATTATGCTGGGCAGGTTCTGAGCTATTCTAACCTGACTATTAATAACCGGATAATTGTCCTGCTACTTGCCAACTGAATCTTTCTCTCTTCCACGTGTGTCTTTAGGATGAGACTCTCTTGGAGATGTGCTCATGGTCCATCCTATCTCATGGCAACTTCTATCCTCTCTGCTCCTTTGTCTTTCTCTCTTCTTATAGTCCCTACCTCAGATCTCCTCACTTTAACCAAAGTCTCAAATTCCTCTCTCCACTGCCCAGTCACAGGCTCAAACCTTTTATTGTGGTCAGTCAAAGATTATTGGGGAACATCCTTTACTGCACATTAGTCAATGAAATGTCTGTCCAGATTGCAACCTGATTTTAGGGTGCAGAACCCAACATCTCAATCCTCAGTGCACAAGACCAACCCCAACATAATTGAACTGATTCCTTTGTTTTATTTTTCTGGTAAACAGAAAAAAAAAAAAAACAAACAAACAAAAAACCAACCAACCAACCAACCAAACAAACAAACAAAACAAAACAAAGAGAAAACAGAAAAAACAAAGAGACAGGAGAATTGGAGTACCCTACAAACAATGAGATATAACTGGCATCTGCCAAGCATCAGCCAGCCTTTTAATGACACAAAAGATACTAACTGGATGGGCTTTATTCTAGAACAATAACAAAAGTATCAGTAAATCTGAAGACAGAAATCATTCGTGTTTCTTCAATTAGCAAAGGTTACTTGAGACACAGAGCACAACAAGCCAGCCTGGAGCATGGCAACTCTGAGGGTAACTGTCATTTGTTGACATTAGCAAATTATTAGTTCATGGGAGAAAATGTTTCCCCAGAGTTTGCTTCTCTCTCTGTCATTCTGATGATCCAATAAAGTACCTTACAGATCTATTTGAAATTCTATTGTAGAGTTTAGTTGGCCGTGTCCTTCAGTGGGCAAAATGTATGTTTCCCTTTAGAAATGGACCAATCAGAACACCAGGAGTGGACCCAATAAATTTTCCCCTTGTAAGTTCCAAGTCCTTTTCTGTTGAATTTTTTTTCCTGCCAGCTTTTACTGCCCAATTAACTCATTCTGTCCATTATATAGGCTAAAATAAGTACCTTGTTTGAGAAACTTTTTTCTATTTTTCTACTTAATCTATGAAATTAGGTGATTTTCTTCAAGCTGAAGTAAACACAATGTTTGAGAGATGAAGAACAGTTTGCATGTATTTATGCATTGTTATGAAATAGTATGTGGAAGTCATTTTAATATCACCACTATAGAACTTAATTTCTTTTAAAAATTAGGCCTTTTTATCCTTTTACCAATTCTTAATGAATCATGTAAGATGAAATATATATGTTAAAATCGATCTCTTTTTTGTATCCTCTCCCTGGTAGAAATATAGAACAATTACACGTTTTATATTCTATAAAAAAATTAGTCTTTTAACATGGCAATACTGTACATAATTTCTAGTGACTTTATAGTCAATGTTCTTCATTCCTATTGACCTGTCTCCCAGAACTATTATCTCTGCATTGTTTACAAAATAATCATTACTGTGGTTAAATAAAATTTCTCAACCTTTCTAAATAATTGGTGATAAAGACACAGGAGATATTTTTCATATTAAAGGCAAATAGCTCCTTGTTAATGAAATGCTGTTTTATGATGTGTTTGTGACAATCAAAGCCCTATATTTTAGATGGCACCCATTTTATTGCCATGAAAAAGAAAGTACAGAACCAATGTAACAATGAATATTAAAGTTTAGAAATAGTAAAAGGAAGATCAAAATATAAATCTGTCATATTCAGAGGCTATTCCCACTGTTAACTTCTTAGTACACAGAGACACACATGTACACTGCCACACTTATACACACAAATGCACACAACACTATTTCACTCACATACACACAGACACACATGTACACTGCTCTGCATATACACACAGATCTATGTGTAATACTGCCACACAAATATACATAGATACATATACATATACATATGCATATACATATACATATTCATATACATATATATATATATATATATTGTCACACTGATACACATAAAAGTACAGAAATGTAGCACACTTATGTGTTGGAACATGCTAAATTAAGAAAAATTTAGGAGTATTCAACCTAAAGATAGTAGTGTTTGTCAGACTACAATTGCATTATTAGCAGAGATATTGATGAAAGAGTGGTTTTAAAACCAGTGAAGTATAAATATTCAAAATCTGAATAGTTATGTGTGACTCCTTTATTAATTAACTAATGTTCATTTAGTGAATAACTGTAAGAAGCTACATACTCACTGTATAGTATCCTAGTTAATACATATATATAAATAAAAACTATGTGTATTTATTGGGTTAATTATATATATAATCACTAAATAATAAATTATATACATATATAATTTACATATATATATATAACACAAAAACTACACCCAGCCTAAAGGAATTCAAGTCTACAAAGTATTTTTTTTTATCTCAAAGGACTTTTGTTATGGCTTTATCCATGGACTTTTGGTACAGGAAAATGCTTTGGTTTCATAATTACATTTCCATAGTAGGAAATAAAAAAAAGTAATTATGGACTTTAATAGAACCTATTATTTTCCTTAGCATAAACAGGTAGGCAATTCATTTCTGAAGTCTGGTTGGGATACTATTCTGTTGCTTCATAGCACCAGAGCTGTTCACTAACATTAAAGATCACTACTCACAGGCAAAATATATGTTTTATAATTTTTGTTTAAAAATATACTTTCTAGAAATATTTCATTTTATATTATGATGAGTAAAGAAAGGAAGCCATCTATTTTTTTACATGTTCAGTAAACACCAATTTTTAGCAAACAGCACTGAAATTATCATAATACTGTATTCTACTTCACACTGTGAACAAGTACATATATAAGAATCTTTTAAGAGTCATTATTTATTATTTTTTTCATGGAGGGTTTGTGTGTTTGCCTGTGCATGTATAGGTATGCATGTGTGTGTGACAGATAGAAAGAGAGTAGAATATTTCTCTTATATCCTTACATTCATATTAGATTATTGTTAAAAACATTAGAGGAAAAAAATCTTATATCCCTTACATCCCCAAAATGTCTGAGATTTTTTACAGGACTAAAATAACCCAAGTGGAAAGATATTATAAATGTAATTTTATCCACACACCATGGTGTTATTATTATTAATAAAAAAACAAAAAAATCGAACAAACAAAAAGAAATGCATTTTAGAATGAGTCCTGTTTAGGAGAACCTACTCAGGTTTTACAGAAAATAGATTATCTTATTTGCGAACAAAGTTAAGAACTTCATAGAAAATGCAGTTAAATTTGATTGTAAAGCAAGACAGCAATGTTACCTACTTGACACAGTAAAGGAAGAAAGCATTCATCTTGGCTTTGATTCAATTATCAATATACTGTGTTTTTATAAAATTTTTCATATTAGTGATAGTGAACATGATGTCCTAGATTAATTCCAATTACTTCTGTATTGAAGAGTAAACTTAACTTGCTTCTGAGTATGTCATGCTTCCTGATGCTTCTTGGAGCACAAATATGCTTTATCTCTCTTTTAAGGTTTAGTTTTATTTTTTTAAATAGTAAAGACATTCTTTAAGTGTTTAAATCTTGAGCTATCCAATATATTTCCCCATTATTTTGTGGTTCCGATCATCAATTTTGACACTTTTCTAGTTGAGTCAATGTGAGTCACAGTAGCTACAACCTATTTTTTTTGCATAAATTTTAGTAGAGGTGTTTTATTGAGTTTCAGTAATATCATAGGTATTGTGTGGGCTAGAAGTTATTAAGGATACATAAAAGGAAACCAGGCATGAGTAGGCGCTAACTCAGTTATGGAAAAGAAGTATGTGAGGAAAAATGTAAATGGAGTGAGAAGCACTGAACACCAAGACCCCAGGAAGTGACATTTTCCCACTATGACAAGGTGGGATTTTTTGGTCACCAAATAAAGACACTCATGCACATTTGTATTTGATGTCTTGGATATTTTTTAAATAACTTTGGTCACTCTCCAGGTCATCAATATGTACTCTTGAGATGCTTGGCCTTTCAGTGGTATAGTTAAGTGAAATTTAGAATATGATCAGGGAGATATTGGTGTAGTGCTGTGGCATTGAAATGTGATTGAGAATGAGAATATATAAGAAAAAAAGAGTAATTATCCTGAAAGTATTAACTCAATTTTTAATATTAAAATTTGGTATAGGCACATGATTAGATATTAAATTGAAGGCACTGCCAAAAACTAAAATAATATAAAATCCTGGGACCAAATAAAATGAGATATGGAATGAATAATGAAAGGACTCACGTTTAATTTTAGCAGGAGTTAGCATAACAGTCAGTTCAAGCTTACTCTCTAGTATGGAAAGAGCCCACCTATGTCCTTGATTAAAAGTGTAATAAAGGTGGAACTGGATATGCACTTCAGAGCTTTTCCAAAGTTTCCACCTTATCTTTTAGGAATTCTTTGTGTTATAGTTAACCCTTTCAGGGGAGTTTGGTTCTGCCATTACCAGCTATAAAGATTCAGGCTTGACTACTTTGAGGTGGATGACAGAATTGTGATCTGCAGTGTCCTCTAAAGTTATTTTTTTTAAGTTTTATTTTACGTATGTGGGCATTTTCCTCCATGTTTATCTGGGAATATCTAGAATCCAGGGAGGTCTGAAGCAGTCATCTAATCCCTTAGTACTGGAGGCTGCCATTTTGGTGCTAGGAACTGAGTCAGGATCTTCTGGAAGAACACCCAGTTCTCTCAAGATCTGAGCCATCCCTGTAGCTCTTGTGTCTTTCATTATATGGGACTGATATAAAACTCATGAGCTAAGAACAAAAGACTATAGAAATCACAAAATTAAAATCTTATTAATAATATTGGGTAAAAACAATTGATATTTCACAAAAAAATGTTAAAAGCCTTAGGAGAGTACAAGCATGTATGCATTTCTAAAAGTTGATTTTGTGTTTGTGTGTGTGTTCATGCACACATGTGCCATATGTATACAGGTGCCTATAAAGGCCAGAGAGTACATAGAATCTGTGGCTGGAAATTAAACTAAGACCCTGTTGAAGAACAGAAAGTGCTCTTAATCCCTAAGCCATCTCTCTAGATCTCTTCCAGCCAATTACAAAGACAATAGACAGTCACCTTCTCTTTAGAAGTTTTATAACAATTTGGTCTTGGGTTGATGAAATTGCTCAACAATACTTTATGTCCCAGTCTTTTCTTTCCCTGGTGATGTTCTTTCCAAGCAAATTTGTATAATTTTGCTGTTAAAAGTTTATTAACAAGCTCCTGTGGATTTAGAAAATGATATTAACTTGTCAAAGTATCTGCCATCTTTTGCCCTTGACATCTCCCTGAAAGAATTCAAAATCTTTCAAGTCTCATAGCAGCATGTCTTCTTTCCTAAGCTGATTACTTTTATGAATCTATAACCACATGGGAGAAATCAACACAACTGACTGTTGAATTTTTGTGGTATATCTATTTTTGATCTTCTCTTTGTGCTTCAGTTCAACTTTGATTCTAAGCAGAGTGTTTCCGACTCTAGTATCTCTTTGTGTGGTCATATTGGGTAGGAGAAACAACATCACTGGGAATGAACATCAGTTGCATCCAACTGTAAACGGCAACAAATTTGTGTTGTTATTGCATTATTTTTCCATGCTGTGACTCAGGCACAGGGCCTGTTTTATGCCGCAACTGTTATTTTAATGTCTCATTCTTTGACTTCTTGTGCTCTGAATGTTTCCCCACTGATGCTTCTTTTCATGTGTTATATGATGCTGTTTTGGATCTTTAATGAAGAAGAGATTTAAATGCCTGCTACTCTTTTTGCATGAATGTTAAGGTGGAATGATCAGGTCATTGTTATGAGATCATATAAAAAAAAAACACTAGGCCAAAATAATCATTGATTTGGTGCTTGTTGTGAAGTTTATAATTGTCTTGTATATAATATACCAAGGTCAATAAGTGTTGTGTTTTAACACAACACACACACACATACATACACATACACACACACACACACATACACACACACACACAAAAGAAGAAGTATAAAATATTGAAGAGTCATTGACTACCCTATGAGAACATTAGATCAGTAACACTAGTGAGCGTATGTATCTCTGATGGAGAAAGTTATTAGTACTGTTTATGTTTTTATCATAATTCAAAGCCAGGGTCAGTTGTTTAATGTCTGGAGTGGATGGTAGCTATACTTCTGTGTGGTGGTAAAGTTGATTCAAGAAACTCAGGCAAAGACACTGTTTTTGATAATTTATTTTGCCTCTCCATAACCCATTCCACCATCATACTTTCTTCATAAGATAGAGTGTTGACACATCTCACCATCTCCCTGTTTCTCCATGGCATCATCTACCTAGATACAATGTGCCAGGGAGCCATCATTTTGTCTCTCCATTGAAGCCATGTGGAATACATAAAAGTATAGTCCTCCATGCTGATCTCACAGAGTATAGAACTTTGCACAGTTATATGATAACGGTTGTGCAAGGAAAGAACCAGATGCTAGTGAGAAAATATCAGAGAACCATAATTAAAATATTAAGGGTACCACTTCTTGCATCTCAGGTCTGTCCCAATACCTATGCTCTGTGAGCTTCTATTTCCCCTCTCTGACATGAGGACCACAGCACCTCCTGTGTCACATTCTTTGGGAGGATATATATATATATGAAGTGGTAGAGGACATGATGTGTGGGTTGGCTTTGGTCAACTTGTCACAAACCTAGAAATATGTAGGAGAAAACCTTACTTGAGAAAATATCTTCATTTTATTGGTCTTTAAGCAAGTATGTGTGCTATTTTCTTGACTTAGGATTGATGTAAGAGAGTCAAGTTCACTATGGCTACTGCCACCCTTGAGTAAGTGGCGCTGGGTGATATAAAATGTTAGCTGAACTTAACCTGGAGGAGTAAGCCAGTAGGCACACATGTGTGTGGATCGAATGAGTTCCTGATTCTTTTGTCTTTGCTTGGGCTCTTTTCCTCTTGTTGGTTTGTCTTCTTCAGCTTTGATGTAATAGTTTTTGTTTATATCTTATTATATTTTATTTTGTTTTATTTTTTAAAATGAATGAGTGAATGAATGAATGAATGAATGAAACCTTAAGGAGATTCATGATCACCGTATTTCCCCAATTCATTACTCCATATCTAAACTCTGAGGGTCTATTGATTGTTTGCTTGGTTATCATTGAATTTACAACTAATATTCACATATATGCAAATAATAGTTTGTCTTTATGGGTTATCTAACTCAGGATGACTTTTCCTAGTTATATCCATTTATCTACACATTTCATGGTTTAATTTTTTAACAAATTAGTAATATTTCATTGTTTAAATGTACCACATTTTTTTATCCATTCACCTGTTGAGGTACATCTAGGTTGTCTCTAGCTTTTCAGGCCATTATGAATGAATGGTTCAGCAGTAAAAAATGTTGACCAGTTGTCTCTGCAATAGGATGAAGCATGCTGTAGGTATATTCTCAAGTGTGGTAAAGCTCATTCTTGAAGTAGAGCTACTTCCGGTTTTGTAAAGAACCATCACATTGACCTTCACAGGGCTGAACAAGTTTGCCGTCCCAGCAGCAGTGGGTGAGTGTTCCTCTTATTCCACATTCTCACCAGCATGAGCTGTCATTTGTTTTATTGATCTTAGCCATTCTCTGACTCCAGGTTTTTGTCTTGGGTTCCTGTCCTGACTTCTCTTCATGATAGCTTATACACTGTAGACTGAATAAAACAATTTCCTCCTCAAGTTGCTTTTAGTCATGGTTTTTAATCATAGCTATAGAAATCAGACTAAAGAACATGGTGAAAAGTGTTTACTTCTAAAATCTTAGGTCTCTATGTATGTGTCAACTGAGCCATATAATAATGCATCTATTGATTCACCTGTTATCTATCTTCCTGTCATGTCTTATCCTTCATTCTTTGATATACTGTTTTAGCTTCCCATCTCCGGATGTCTATGAAACCCTCTAATTCAGGCTCATTCCAAGCAGCATGCCAAAACTACTAAAGAAATGACAGATGTGATTTTAATTTCTCTGTTTACCTGTTTTTCACTTTTCATCAAGGAGAGAAAAATATCTACTCAATGTCTGCACACCAGGAAATCACCCTTCTTCCTGCTGTGTGGGGTAATAGTGTGGGGATTTCCTAAAATCCTACCATTTTTCACATTTTTGATTAATTATTCAGCAAGTAAAAATTTAATTAGTGAATTATGGATTTTGTTTTTTTCATTTGCTGTTTGTCTATAAAGGCTATTGTTAGATTTGATTATAATTACTTTCTAATTGCTATGTTATGGCATTAATTGATCGCATCAAGCAATTAACCACTTTATTCTACATAAGTCAAGTCTCCATAATCACACATGGCCTAGAGTTAGATTGTAGTTGTCTGTTTTTCAAGACTCACAATCCTAATTTATTTTCAACACAGATTTAAGAGGGCTTTTTGAGAGCCTAGATGTCTTTAAATTCTTCCTGCTAAAAACAGACGACTACTTATTTCCACAGGTTTCTTTACTTGAAATAACATTTGTTATTGTACTCCCAATTCCTAAAAGGCTTAACTATTGGTGAGGACACTGATATTTGTGAAGTGGATTTGATAAGCTGCTAAGTTTGTATCATCTTCAAGGTGAAAATACATTTTCATTAAAACAGAAAAAAATGTAGTATCACAGATAACCTGGAAAGACAGAACATTTTAACATTTATTGTATTAATTACAGAGAGAAAAAAAAGACCAAAACTAACACAAACAAAAGCAACAAAATAAAACAGAACAGAACAAAAGAACATGGCAAACATTAATTTGGGCTTGATTACAAACATTTCTTTCATAAGAAGCCAAAAGAAAAGCAGGATTTTCAGAGTTCTGTTTGGTCTGACTAGCCCCGTTATAAACTACTGATCTCCATATTTGTCTTTGTAAAGTATGATTTTGTTATACATATTTGAACATTTTTGGTTTTCGGAATATTTTAGAATATTCGTGCTATAAGAATAAAAGTATATATGAGCAAATTCTCTGTACTCTCTATTTATCCTTTGTCTAGGCTGTACTCTTTGTCTAGGCTTATACCTCCATCTTCACTGTGTTTATTATTATTATTATTATTATTATTATTATTATTATTATTTTAACCTATCTCTAACTATTTACCATTCACGTGTTAGTTACTCAAGAGATAAAACTAGACCACAATTGAGCATGTTAGATTTCTGTCAACATAGTCTAATAACCCATTCCTCTACAGGTGAAGAATTCTTCATTTCTTTCAACAGTTAAGATAAAGATTATCTAGACACATTCCAAACACCTATCACTTAGATCTAAGAACACTGTACCTTATCTCTGTTATTTCAAGAATACCTTAACATAAATAGTCTAGATATGTGAGAGGTATTCAAGTATGATCTAGGGTAAGGTAAACACTCTCTGTCATGCTCCCTTTTTCTGGAAATATGCTGCCAGATTTACTGTGATAATTTCCCTCTGAGCCTGTCCAGGGACTTGCTGTCTGCTCTTGCCTGCAAGGATTGCCTTAGGCTAGACAACTAATTCAATAACTTTTATAGCAACTTAAAAGACTGAAGAAAAGCAAAGGGAACTTTGGGAATTCATTTCATTCAGCAATAGACTGTCATTTAATTAATTTGAATGAAATTCTAAAATAATAAACTCTATGAAGTCTTGTATTTGTTTTAAAAAAGGAAAAAAATTAATTATATAAATGAAAGTATTTACAGCAAAATGGATTGAGGTCTTTGGCAATTTCAAAGTTCCCCAAAGGAATACATTTATATTTTTAAAATGTTCACTAGATAGCACAAGTCCTTAATCTCAGCCCTCAGAAGGCACAAGCAGGCATATGTCTGTGAGTTTGAGTTCAACCTTATATACAGTGAAAGTTCCAGGAGAGTCAGAGTTACACAGAAAAACCCTGACTTGAAAAACAAACCAAAACCAAACCAAACCAAACCAAACCAAACCAAACCAAACAAACAACAACAAAGCCTAACAAACAAAATCTAAGCAAAACAACAGAAACAATAAAAGTTCTTTGGTTTAGAATGCATATTCTATGTATGTTTGCTTCAGACTGTATATATGCTCTCATAATGGATACGGTGTATTTACTGAAAGTCATATCCTATCTCGTCTCCAATTTTATTTTCTTCCTATTTATGAGTAGGGTTAATAAAATATTTTTAAGTTTAAAATTTTTTAAAACAATATTTTTACTCACTTTACATCTTGATCACAGTTCCTACTACCCCTTCTCCTCGAATTCCCACCCTTACAAATCCCTATGCCTATTGCCACCTTCCCTTCTCCTCAGAGAAGGAGAAGTCCCTTTTGGGTAACCACCCAGGGACATCTAATTCCAGTAGGACAAGGGCACATTCTTTCCCACTGAGACCCAACAAAGTATTTCACATGGGGACAGGAAACCAATGGCTGGGAACAGAGACCCGAGACAGCCCCTGCTCTACTTGTTAGGGAACCCACATGAAGAGCAAGCTGTACATTTGCTACAAATGTGTGTGCGTGTGCGTGTGCGTGTGTGTGCGTGTGCGTGTGTGTGCGTGTGTGTGTGTGTATGATGGGGGGGTCTAGGTTCAGATACTGCACGCTCCCTGGCTGTTGGCCAAGTCTATATGAGCCCCCAAGGACCCAGGTTAATTGACTCTGTAAGTCTTTTTGTTGTGTCTTTGACTCTTCTGTCTTCCACAATCCTATTCCCCACTTTTCTCCTTCCACAAGACTCTCCAAACTCCATCTGGTGTTTGGATGTGGGTCTCTGCACCTGACATCACCTGCTGCTTCATGAACCCTCTTAAGAGACAGTTATGCTAGGTTCCTGTCTACAAGCATAGCAGAGTATCATTATTAGTGTCAGGGTTGACTCTCTACCATGGGATGGGTCTCAAATTGTAGTACTCATGGGTTCGCTCTTCTTCAGTCTCTGCTGCACTTTTATCCTTGCCCATCTTGTAGATAATACAAATTTTGGGTTGAAGGTTTTGTGGGTGGATTCATGTCTCTCTCCCTTCTGCCCGGCTTTAAGGAGTCACTTCAATCTCTATATACTCCTCTTGTAGGAATATCAGCTAGGCTCACCCCCATAGACTTAAAGTATCCTCTTCAGTTTCAGGCCTCCAATTAACCCTAGCAAAGCCCCGCACTGATTTCCATTCTCACATCCAGGCCTCTCCTGCCTCCCTGCCCAGACCTGATCCAATATTATGTTGGAGCGCTCTGTTGCAACATTAAATTTAACAGAAGGAAACTTAAAAGCAATCTCACTAAAATCAAGAGCAAGAAAGGCTACCCATTCTTTTCTTATTCAATATAGTACTAGCTATAGTTCTAGCTAGACCAATAAGACAACAAAAGGAGTTAAATGGAATAAGAAATCAGAAAAGAAAAAGTCAAAGTATCAGTACTCTTAGATAATATGATCATATACATATGCAACTCCAAAAATTCTACCAGAGAACTCTTAGAGCTGATAAACACTTTCAGCAAATTGACTGGATACCAAATTAACTAGAAAATATCAGTAGCCCTCCTTTGTACAAATGATAAATGGGCTGAGAAAGTAATTAGGGAAACACCATCCTTTACAATACCACAAATCGTATAAAATATCTTGGTGTTACTTGAACCAAGCAAGTGAAAGACCTGTATGACAAGAACTTTAAGTTTCTGAGGAAATAAACTGAATAAGATCTCAGAAGATAGAAAGATCTCCTGTGGTCATGGATCAGTAGGATTGACATAGTGAAATAGGCTACCTTACCAAAAGCAATCTCAAGATTCAGTACAATTCCCATAAAAATTCCTACATAATCCTTTACAGACCTTGAAAGATCAATTCTCAACTTCATATGGAAACACAAAATAATCCAGGATAGGTAAAACAATCCTGAATAATAAAAGAACTTCTGGAGGTATCACATACTTGGCCTCAAGCTGTACTACAGAGCAATAGCAGTAAAAACTTCATGGTATTAGTATAGAAATAGACTGGTTGCACAAGGTAATTGAATCAAAGATCTTGAAATAAACCTACACAACCCATGAACACTTAATTTTTGACAAAGAAGCCAGTATCATACAATGGAAAAACAAAGCATCAATTATGGTGCTGGTCTAACTGGATGTCTGTGTGTCGAAGAATGCAAATCACCCTTACACAAAACTCAAGTCCACGTGGATGCAATATAAAACTAGACACACTAAATCATACAGAAGTTTAAAATTTTAATTGCATGTTGGAAAATTTATATCTGTGTATGAATGTGGGTGTTTAAGAGTATATACATGTGCAAATGTACATGCCTTTGTACATGTGGAGGCCAGAGGAAGATATGAGTATACCATGTGACTGCTGGCAGGCAAGCAAGCAAACAAACAAACAAATAAATGATATCCTCCTGTCTTTATCTCACAGTGACACTGGACCTCCAGGAGCACACTTGCCATGGCCAGCTTGTTATGCAGGTTCTAGGGTACAAACTCAGATTTGTTCTTCATGCATTTGCAAGTAGTCTTAGCCAAGGAACCTTCTTTCTAGGTTACAGAAAATGGTTTAATAACTAGTAAATGTTTCTATTACCCTAAGGTGCATGTTGATCCCTGTAGAGCCTAACGCTAAAGTATGATCATATTTCTTGTCTTGTCACTTGCATAGTGTTTAAACTGACCTTTGAAAATTAACACAATGACTAGTATAGTGTGAATATCAGTATTTTTTCCAAGTAGGTCCACCTAAATCTTGAAAATTACATATTCGGGTTTTATTTCCTGTTGAGAGCTAAATCATAAACTTTCTATTTTATTCCCAAGTACCAAACTCTGTATCAGTCAAAGTTCAGATGTGTATTATCATCTTGTAAAGTTTGAATTTCATTTTTGTTTACTCAATGTACTTCAGTTCAACATGATCCTGCAGAGGTCATGAGAGGTCACAGCACTGGAGAAACCAGGAATGCTAATCACAAAGAGTTGTCTCATCAATGGAGGAAATGAATACCCGTCTTCTACCTGTAAGGTTGTGAGTGGATATTAGTAATTATCTGATGACCTTTGCTATCTGTACAGCCAGACCTACCCAGATTCCCCAGAATGTTTATCCCACACTCTCCTTCCCTAGACCTTTTTCATTAGTTTTGTTTACCAGTCAATAGGACCCAATCAGTCAATAGGGGAGATGTCACATGTACTGTAGAGCTTGCTAACACGACAATCGTCAGAAAACATATCAGATGTTAGGCATTTAAGCAATAGAATCCACTTCCATGGTAGATATCACACGCATTTTACAGAAAGAGCTTGATGTAGTCATGTCTTAAGCTTTATTGTGTGCATAGGATAATTGATATTATCAGGGAATTTTTTCAAAAATTATACTGTGCTTAAATATGTCTAGAATAAACTGCCTGGTGTCAGACTCCAGTCATTTGAATTGGATAATTCCATCGTGATTTATTTGCTTTCCTTCTTGTCTTCCGTGGATTGGTTTCATGCTCATTCGGATGCAGTGATGCTTGCCGGATTCCTACAGGAGCCCTCTTATGAACAGACTATCTCTGGAATAAATTAAAAAAAATCACAGGACTTATGGGAAGATTCTTTTGAAAAGTGATCATTGAATTGGAAAAAAAAAAAGATTGCAGAATGGAGCAGTGCACGTAGCAGAGAGTAGCAAAAATAGAGCATGCAGGGACACAGGCTAGCACAGAGGGCAAGGAGATGTAGAACAGTCTTTATCTGGAGACTCATGCCCCAGTCCCACAATTACTCTGATTCTGAGCAACAGCAAGATATCTGAGATGAGGAATGGTTCATTTTCTGGATTAAGCCTCCTCAAAAGACTTCCGTGAAGGTCAGGCTGATACATGGAACCCAAAATCCGTGCTGCCGATGGCTGCCATGGGAAGGGAAGCTTCTTTTGCAATCATATCCATGACTGCAGACTCCAAAATGAGAATGAGAGACACTGAAGGCTACTGTGTCAGCCAGCCCTTAAAGGAAACAGTCTACACAGGAAGCTATTGAATAAAGTCCTTTATGTCAATAGTGATAAAGATACTGAAATGAACCCTTCACAGTTGGTAGCTTCTGCCAGGTTGGTGGGAAGGACTGTTTTCCTTAATGTTGACAACTGGAAGGTTGACCATGCTCCAACGCATATATGGGCAACACATGGACTTGTGAGTTTCCTTTCCTTTTTCCTTTCCTTTCCTTTCCTTTCCTTTCCTTTCCTTTCCTTTCCTTTCCTTTCCTTTCCTTTCCTTTCCTTTCCTTTCCTTT
>NW_021604568.1:11435925-11453148 GCF_004785775.1 Grammomys surdaster | reverse complement strand
TTCCTTTCCTTTCCTTTCCTTTCCTTTCCTTTCCTTTCCTTTCCTTTTTTTTTAATTTTATCAGGAGAGGCAAGGTCATAAGGGTGACATTGTGAACCTGGGAGAAATGGGAAGTGAATGTGATTAGGGTACATTGTATGAAATTCCCAAATAATTTAAAAAAGAATTATGTTGGGGAAACAAACAAACGAACAATAAAACAAAAAGTGAAACAAGAAAAAAAAAGGAAAGTACCTAGAAGCAAAACAACAAGTGAAAGTAAAACAAAACTTTTTCAGAGTACTGGTGTGGATAAAATAAAATCTCTGATATTCACATCTAATGGCATATGGTTGATTGAGTATTTACCTATAAGTTGAAATGACTTGATCTGCCTAAAGTTCAGAAAACATGGCTCCCTAAAGGTGCGCATCTATGGATGTCATGGAAGACAAGAGCTGGCACTCTGACTCTCAGTATTCTTGCTGTCTTAATATGTAGAATTTTTGATTTATCCCAGATATCCCTAGAGTTTACAAATATTAAAAAATGTTTTTCAGATTTTGGAAATCTCTCCTGTTTTTCACTCCTGCTCTGTTAATTTCATCTTGTTACTAAAAATACTTCACATTTTTCACAAAACACATAATATGTTAGCAATATTGCCCTGGCCCACGGGGAATTCAATAGAACCCTAGGGAAGGGGGTGAAAGGATGATAAGACAAGAGACACAAAGAAGAAGCACTCCTCTGAATGTCTGACCAAGTGCTTAAAGTTTATTGTTCAGGCCGCCATTATAAAGACAAGCAGGCAGGAAGGTCATCTAACAGTCAGGGTCTAGGCTCATCCCGTAATTGCAAAGTTCTCTACGCCTACAAGAATTCCTTAGCCCATACTACTTATCTGGTTAATATTTTCTCTCAGGCAGGAGGGCGATAAAGTATTCCTTAACTCAGGCTGTTTACCTAACTGACATTTGCTCTCAGGCAGGAGGGCAATAAAGTCTTGGCTCCCAGCACAATACAATGTAAGCAAATGTCAGTATATGGTAATATTTGAATTTAATAGAAAATAAAATCAAGGAAATTTTCTTGACATCTTGTTAAAATGTAATTAAGTATAGCCACTTCAAATTCTCCAAAGGAAAGTATTACAGCCATTGCAAGGTACTCAAATTTTTACCAGAGGACAAGTTGAATCAATTTTAAATATTTTAAAATATAAAATTATGAAGATATGTTCTTCTTTCTTTATGGAGACAGTAATATGCTATAGTTAGAAGAGGCAATAGAAGCTGTCTACATTTGTATTAAGCTAAAAGTTATGATTTTGATTGCCATAAATAGACCTATGTATAGAAGATATATACTTTATGGAAATACAACTTAGAATCTATAAGTCTTCTTTTGTGGTTAAGATAATTTAACCGCATTGTGAAGCCAGTTCATGGATGCTCAATTTACATACAAGTTAATCAGTTTTCAATGTATACTTCTTATGGGTTTATTTTTTGCAAATATAATTATGTCCCTACTGCTCCAAGAAGGAAACAAACAAACAAACAAAAAACCATTGTTCTAAAAAGAGTTTACTCAGTTATTTTTTCCTTAGTCAATTTTTAAACACTTTTCTAATCTATATCAATGGATTCATACCATGGAAAGGCTTTTGTGTCCAGGTTTTTCCCTTAGCATAATATTTGAAGGTTTGATTATGTCATTTCATGTGACAATAACTAGTTTTTTTTTTCTATTGTTGGCACAACTTTTTTATACTCTGATTTACTTGTCTATTTAACTATGTTGGAGTACATCTTGATTATTTCCAACTTGGAGCCACCATAAATAAACTGTTATTACCACTTATAGGCACATCTCCTTCTAGACACAGTTGGTATTGTTAATTGAATGGTATGGTGTTTTGAAGAGCTGAGTTATGTCATAAAATAAAGATGTACATATTTGACTTTTTAAGAAAATCTGTAAATGCATTCAAAAGTGACTCTTGCTATTTTTTGTTTTTCATCACTAATGGATGAGACTACCATCTTTTTTTTTTTTACTTTTAAAAAATATGTAATTTCATGGATGTGAGTACATGTATGTAAACCATGTGCAAGCCTGGTGCATGAGAATATCAGGAAGACGCCCTAGCTATGGAAGGTCCCCTAGCAATGGAAGGTGATGTGTTTATAAAAAGATAGAGATATAAAGAGCATGTTCTGTAAGTGTGTGGAGAGGTGTGGGGGAAGGGAATGTCTCAGCAGGCCCATGCTGAGGCATCTCTTCCCCTTGAGGGACCAGGGTATAGCATAGAATAGAGTTTATCCAGGGCATGGGGAAGGGAGCCAGGAGGGTAATAGAGGGAGAGAGAAAGAGAGAAAGAGAGAGAGAGAGAGAGAGAGAGAGAGAGAGAGAGAGAGAGAGGCAGAGAGAGAGAGAGAGAGAGAGAGAGAGACAGAGAGAGAGAAAGAGAGAGAGAGAGAGAGAGAGAGAGAGAGAGAGAGAGAGAGAGAGAGAGAGGAATAGAGGAATAGAGGAATAGAGGCTGGCCATGACCACGTGGAGAGAAGGGGAAGGGAAGGGAAGGGGGAGGGGCCAGAGAGAAGCTACAGGAGAGAGATCAAGAGATTAAGAGAGCAAGAGAGTAAGAGAGACAGGAGGGGGCAAACAGCCCCTTTTATAGTGGGCAGGCCTACCTGGCTGTTGCCAGGTAGCTGAGGGGAGGAGCATACCTGGCTGTTGCCAGGTAACTGTGGAGGTCGAGTTTAGACAGAATACTAACAGAAGGTCCCCTAGCAATGGAAGACCCCCTAGCAATGGAAGTGTGGGTGCTTGTGAGCAATTATGTTGAGAACAGAAGTCACATCTTTTGTGGGAATATCAGGTGCTCTTAATCACTGGGCTGTCCCTCCAGCTTCTCTATATTTTTTATTAATATTTCACATTGTCAGTCTTTTGAATTGTAGCTTTCCTACTAAAATTTATAGTAATTACTGATTTGTTTTTAAAATGCGTCTATTTTTTGATTTAAATATCCAAAGTATATTATTGTTGAACTTTGTTTAAATAGAATTTCAGAATATTTGAGAGTAATGAACTTGTGATGAAATTCAAATTTTCAAAGCCTTATTTACAAACCTATTATTAGAAGTAAAAAGACTTTCAAAATAAAAGAACATAATTTAGCCCAAATTAGCCTGAAATGTAGAGCCGGGTGATGTATTCTGTTGCATGCAGCTAAACCTGGGAAACATAAAGTAGGAGAGGAAGGAACACTCTGATATCTTACAGCCCATCTAGAGATCCAAAATTATTCTTAGAGGAAGAGGATGCCCCTTAATACTCACATTCTTAGTAAATCTTCATTTTTAATACATGTGTTTTTGAAAGACTAAGAGGTGTGGTGCTGAGGAGGGAAAGGAATTATTTGCTGCTTCTAAGATACAGAAATGAAACATGAGCCTGATAGATTTGTATCATCCTAAGGATAAATTGAATGTTCCTCTTCAGCATCATGCTGGGCCAAGAGGAAAGCAAGGCAGAGGGGTACATCTCTTCTCTTTGTAGCCCCCCTGGGGAGATCAGAGCCTCTGTTTCACAGACCTGTCTAAGAAAATAATGTGATTTATCAACAAAGTAGCAAGGATGATGGATAAGGAGAAAGGAATAAAGCTGAGGGAAGCTTAAAGACAAGATACACCTAACCTTTTCTTTGCATTTATTTGCCTTGTGCCAGCTGCTTTACATAAATTAGCATATGCACCAAACACTTTTCATATATTAACCTCATTTGGTCCTGAAGCTGTCCTTGAATTAAGATCTTACTAAGAGCCCTATCTCACACAGGAAAGCAAATAAGTAATAGAAAGACTCCAGTGGGTTATTTCAGGCTACCTAGATGGAAAGTGGCAGGGCCAGGATTTGATCAGTTAAACTCTTCTCTCAGTTTCCTATGTTTCCACCATTTACAGAGGTGGCTGGACTTGATTTGTTACTAACAATATCTTAGTTTATTTTTTTATTTATTTAAGTCAAATCTCTCCTTCTGAATGGCACTTTAAATTTCTGTCTGCTTAACATACATGTATATTTTTATATACATATACCCATATATATGCATATACATCATATACATATACACATATACATACGCATTAAATAGGATAAAAGCCTTGAACTCAATTTTACTGAATATTCAGGTCCTCAACTACAAGTTTATTTATTTAGTGTGGTGACCTTTTGATTCCCCTGAGTGCAAGAATCACCTTGAGCATGTGTTAAAGGTCATGAAGTCCAGGACTCACACATTCTAACAGAGTGTGCAGATTTATTTTATAAGACCCACCGTCTGTTTACTTAATTCTGTCCCTAAACTCTTTGCTTTTGGACCATAAGAAAAATGTATTTATTGTCAGAAGTCATTGACCACATCTCTGTAAGTCAGGTTCACTTCATAAAGTACCAAAAGATATCCAAGATCTACTCCATCACTGATAGACGGAGACATGAATCCCTGTGAACTTTGCTTACTCCCTCTGTTCTGAAAGTCTTTTGAAATAATTTCTTGTAGGTGTTACCTATCCTAGAAGATTTTATATGCTTGGAATCTTCAAAGCAGCATACATATGTATGGATTCTACAATTAAAATTATGTGTTCATCAATCATTGAATAAGTGAAATAAAGAAGGCTTTATAGCATACAAAATATTATTCTAACTGCCCCGACAGAAATGAAGACATTCCTAAGTGAGATCTGATTCTCTCAATTTGGCTATCATATTATTAAAACAGTGAACTCCAAAGAAGCAGGAATTGCCAGGAAATCTAATAATAAAGAAAGCAGAGAATGCACAAGACATAGGCTATACTAGCCTAGAGATTTTCAAGTTGTCAGACCACCTATAGGATGAGTGATAGGGTTCTTTCATCCATCACAGTCAGCAGGGAAATAAAGTGTGAAGAGGTAAGAATGGAAATTCAGTTCCTTCTGACTTCAAGTTGGATTAGAGTTTTAGAGAGTTTGATGCTGTGCACTTCACTGCCAGCATATTTAAACACGGTACAATTTGAGAAAAAAATTTTCTGGTGTAATACCATCCTGAGCGTAAAGGTGACATAATTATATACAAGCTCATATCAATGTGTGTGTCATTTCCTTCAAGAAGATAGGTTCTAGAAATAGGGCTATATATATTATCTTAAGGGCTTGGGGAGGATCTTGCATCATCCTACAGAGAGCATAGAGGTCACTTGGGCAATAATGTCAATTGTTGGCTGATGTAAGGGGATCCCTTGGATATACAGATAATGCAAGGGTCACTTAGACTACTAGCCATTCTCCATTCCACATTGTAGAAGCTTAATATGGCCTGGCCCAGCAGACAACACAGACCACCAGATTATTAATCACCCCCGATTCTCAGCTTTGGGAATGGAAAAACGGGACATATGTCTTTCCTTTCCAAAGAACAGTCCTATGTGCTTAACATTTCTTGTTTCTCTTGTGGTCTGTGGGCTTGAGGATCTTCATGCTCCCAACAGATGAGAATGAAGTCCAGACAAGAATGGGTTAATGCTTGTCAGGACCACACCTTGTCTAAACTACTTAGTTGTGCATACTTCTTGTCTTCCATTTAAACCTTATCCTCATCTCAGGATCAAAGATGAGCTGGAGGGCGGGTTTGACTCCATCCCTCTTTGAAATATCACAGTTTTGAAGAATCTCCTTATTCTGCCTTCCATTCTCAATTTGGTTCTTTTAATTGGCTTACTGAGGACACATGGCCTAACCTGGCTTGTTGGAACATAGGCTGCTACTCCTAAGTGTGGTTACAGTTTTTGATGGCTCATTTCAGGAAAGTCAATAGATATCTCAGCCTTGAGATACTACTTGAGTCCTGAGAGACTGTGTTCATGAGATTAATATTATGTTCTGTACTGGATAGTTGTATATCAATTTGACACAAGGTAAAATCATCTGAGCAGAGGGAACCACAATTAAGGAAACATCTCCACCTGGGATCTGTCTCAAGTTGGGCCAATCATCTCTTGGTATGCCTTCACATCTTTGCTTAGCTTTATTCTTGTGCATCTTGTAAGTGGGACAAATCTTGGGTCAAAGGTTTTGTGGGTGACTTGATGTCCCTCTCCTCCACTGGAAGGCCTGCCAGGAACTAGAGATGGCCACTTAAGTGTCGATAACCCCAGCTGCTGGGAGTCTCAGCTAGGATCACCCCAATAGTCTTCCAAGAGCCTCCCTCTTGCCAGGAACCTGGATAGTCCCAGAGATGACCCCCCGATTTCTATTTTCACTCCAGGACTTTCCAGCCTCCCTCTCCCCACACCTGATCCTCATCCCCGTACCACTTCTCATCCCCTCTTCTACCCAGTTCCTTCCTTCCATCTACCTTCTATACCTGTTCTATTTCCACTCCTAAATGAGATTCACACATCCTCACTTGGGCCTCCTTATTAATTAGTTTCTTGACTGTAGGATGGTTATCCTGTACTTTTCCATCCCATGGGAGAGAGCCAACCCCTGAAACTATTAATCATACTCTACTATGCTCGCATACAGGAGCCTAGCATAACTGTGTCCTGAAAGGCTTCATCAGGCCTGTCTTGGAAACAGATGCAGAGACCCACAGCCAAACATCAGGCAGGCATAGCTTGGGAAGTCCTGTGGAAGAGTTGGGGGAAGGATTAAGCCAGCTAGAGGGGTCAAGGACACCTACAGAGTCAACTAAGCAGAGCATATGGGGGCCTTACAGAGACGGAACCACCAAGCAAAGAGCATGAATGGGCTGTACCTAGCACCCCTACATATTTGTAGCAGATGTGCTACTTGGTCTTAATATAGGTCTCCTATCAATTAGAGTGGGGGTTGTTTCTGATTCTGTTTCCTGTCATTTAATCTGCTTCCCTTAACTGGGCTGCCTGGTTGGGCCTCAGTGGAAGAGGATGTGTTCAGATATAAAGTGAATAACTTAATTAATTAATAAAGAAAACTCCTCTATAAGATCAGGCTGTAGGCAAACCTGCAAGGTATTTTCTTCCTTAGTGGTCAATGGGGGACAGTCTATAGGCTGGTGCCATCCTTGGGCTGGTGGTCCTGAGTTCTATAAGAAAGCAGGCTAAACAAGCCATGTTGAGCAAGGCAGTAAACAATACCCTTCCATGGATTCTGCATCAATTCCTGTCTCCACATTTGATTTTCTGCCCTGCTGGAGTTCCTATTCTGACTTTTTTTGATGAGGGAACTGTTATTTGAAATGGTGAGTGAAGTAAGCCCCTTTTCTCCCCAAGTTGCTTTTGGTCATGTTACTTCATCACAGCAATAGAAAGCTTAAGATACATTCTATGCCTAGTTTGGACCATTTACTATCTTTTGCTGATTAATCACAAAATTGGTCACAATTATTATACAAAATATTTTTTTTTAATTTTTCTTGAATACAAGGACATATGGTCAGAAATGGCTTGAATTTGGACAAACTAGTATGGGGAGCTGCATCTCTCATATCATTTCCAAATTAGTTTGAGTTCCGAGGAGAGAAAGAGAGAGAGAGAGAGAGAGGCATAAGTCAAATCACTTGCAGTCCCTTGTGTGAGGTTTATTAAAACAGTGCAAGGAATTTATTCATACTTGACTATAGGCTTTAAAATATGAATTTGAAGCTCCTTCAATCAAGAAACACAGTATTTCTTGCCCCTGCAATCTAGATTGGCCTTTTGAATTGTATTGGAAATCAGAATGAGTAAGGGTGACATTTTGCTAGTGCCAGGTCTAAGGATTAAGAGGCCTGTCACACTCCCACTAGCTCTGGAAAACCTGCTACCACAGTGTGAAAAGGCACAGGCTTGCCTGGAGGGTGATAAACGGGTCCTGCCAAGAGCAGCCATGCATAGCACAGATCAGCAGAGTCATTCAGTTAATCCATAGATTTGGGGCAGTACAAAAAATTCTAATTGCTGAAAGCTATTGAGTTGTGGCTTAGTATTTGATGGCTTAAAGAGTGGTGACTGATACTATGCTTGCAGCCTCGATGCGGCAGTCAAAATGTCATTTATGCCTCAATTTAATTGATAAACACAAATAAAATGCCAATGCAGATATAGAGTGTAATGTGATTAAACCCAACTCTAAATATGAGAAGCTGCAAATCACATTGTAGAGTATGTGGTTTCAGGGAAGCACTGTAAACAGGAGATGGTAATCAGTCTAAGAGACTATAGACTTTCTTTATTCTTTCCCTGCTTCTTTATTCATTATTTTCCTTTCTTCCTTCTTCCTTCCATCCTTCCAACCTTATATCCTCGCTCTTTACCACTCTTAAAACTCATATACTTGGTACATCCCAGAGATGCTCCTCTCTCTTCCCACCCTCCTCTGACTTCTGTTCATTCTCCTGGACCTCTCTTCTTAGCTCTACCTATATCTGAACCCCAATAGCCCTCCTATCACCTTTCCTTCCCCGTTCCCTCCCTCAATCCATTTCTAATGATAGTTTTATTTTCCCATCTGAGTGAGATTAATGCATCCTCCCTTGGGCTCCTTCTTATTAAGCTTTGTTGGGTTTGTGGATTGTACCACAGTGTATCCTGCACTTTATGGCTAATATCCACTTATTAGTAAGGACATACAGTGCATTTTATTTTGGGTTTGGGTTACCTCACTCAGGAAGATATTTTCTAGTTCCACCCATTTGCCTGTAAATTTCATGATGTCCTTATGTTTAATGGCTAAGTAGGATTCCGTTGTGTACATGAACCACATTTTCTTTGTTCATTCTTTGGTTGAGAGGTATCTGGGTTGTTTCTAGTTTCTGGCTATTATAAATAAAGCTGCTATGCATATAGCGGAGCAAGCATCCTTGTGGTATGGTAGAGCTTGAGGGAGTCTTTCTACAAGGGCAACTTTAGTTGAGATTCATAGCAGAGGGTGATATGGATCCTGAAGTATCCATCTTTTGCAGCAAGGCAGGACTCCCAGTCAAGGGAAGAACACCAGCCCACCGATAAAACCTTTGACCCAAAATTTGTGTTGTCTACAAGAAGTGCAGGGACAAAAGTCTCACAGAGACTGAAGGAATGGCCGACCAATGACTGGACCAAATTGAGATCCATTCCATGGACAAGAACCAATCCCTGATACTAGTAACGATACTTGCCTTTGCTTGAAGACAGGAGGCTAGCATAACTGTCTTTGAGAGGCTCTACCCAATAGCTGACTGAACGAATACAGAGACCCTCAGGTAATCATTAGTCAGGGCTCATGAAGTCTTATGAAGAAGTTGGGTGTAATGACCGGTTCCTTTGTAATGGCCCATTCTGCTACTTTGTAACGGCTCGTTCTGCTGCTCCAGCCCACAGGTCAGGGTCTAGAAAGAGAAAGAGTGGGGATGGAGGGGTGAGAGATTCGAAAAATGGATACAAGACAGAGTCTGGTCAAGTCTCTTCTATTGGAAGGAAATCCTGGGTATTTATACCCTTTGCCACGTGCCTTGCCCTCGTGGACAAGCTCAACTGAAGGCACTACGTCATGCGCCTAGCAGCATGGAGACCACATGCACCTAGCTAGCAGTGTGGAGACCACGTGCGCCTAGCTGCTGGTGGCACTAAACAGCAAAACAAGATGTTTATCAGAGTATGCTCAGCTGTTAGGGGCTGTTGAAAACAAGTCTCTTGTCAGGGTATATGGCTTGAGATGGCTGCAAAGATGATAGCTGCTTTCGGCTAAGAGTCAACTCCCAACAGTTGGGGGAAGGTTTGAGGAACCCAGAAACGATAGGGACTCTGCACAAAGATCATCAGAGTCAACTAACCCTTGTGGGCTCCCAGAGATTGAACCACTAACTAAAGAGCACATAAAGGCTGGACCTAGGCCCCAACATATATGTATCAGATGTGTAGCACAGCCTTCACACGAGATCTTCAACAACTATAAGGTGGGGTTTGGGGTTTACCTTGATTCTGTTGCCAGTCTGTGGATCCTGGTCTCCTAATTGGGCTGTACTGACTGGCCTTGGTAGGGGAGGATTAACCTAGTCCTACAGTGACTTGACGTATATTTTACAATAAAATTGAGGATTTATTTTGCAATAAAAACTATGCCAGGCATCTTTTAAATTCTTGCCAAAACAATTTTATGCACAAGGACTTTCCACAAGACAATTGTTTAGACACAGCCAATGATTTGGATAGACTGTGAAGCCCTAAAAGACACTTGCTTTTCCAGTCCATGCCAAGGAATTGCCACTCGTAGGAATACCCCATGAGAAAGAGGTCTTCTGTGCCAATGTCCTGGGTACAGAGGGTTGACCTGTGAAACTTTCACTAATTCCTGTGGAGGGAATGTCTGCCAACATGGAGGCACCTGACATAAAGGCCCTGAGCTTCCTGTCTGTTTCTGCCCTGCTGGATATCCTGGATGATTCTGTGAAGCAGATTGTGAGTATGGTTCCAGCCTTTCCCACAATAGGGTGTGTAACAGGATGAAATAAATGGCTACTCCTGCTTCTGTGGCTACCAAGGTAGGCATTGTGACTTGGAAATAGATGAAAGTGTTTCTGATCCCTGCATGAATGAGGCAGTATGCCTTAATGACATAGGAGGATACATGTGAGTCTGTCCTCAAAATTATTCTGTTATGAACTGTGAGTTGGAAATTGATGAATGTGGATCCCAGCTGTGTTGTCATGGTGTCAGGATGCTTTTGGAGCTTACTTCTGTGACTATGCACCTGGATTCCTTGAACTGTGAACTCAACTTTGATGAATGTGCCAGTCAGCTATGTATCCATAGAGGTGTATGTGTGGACAGAGGATACAACTACTACCATGATTGCATAGGTAGTAGATTCACAGGGACACACTGTGAGACTTTAATGCCTTATGTTGATCCAAACCTTGTCACAGTGATACAACATGTAAAGTCACTGCTGACAGCTGTATTTGTCACTGCTGTCCTGGATACACAGGTGCCCTGTTTGAACGTACATAAATGAATGCAGTAGCAACCCCTGCCAATTTGAGAGGCAATGTCCTGTGCTTTCCTCATAGGATCAATAGGGATATTTTGCAGGCCTGTCTTCCTCTTTCAACTACCTTAGAACCTCAGCCCATGTTTGTATCTGTCAGCCTGGATTCAATGAGAGGAGCCTAGCGTAATTGTCCTCTGAGAGGCTCTACCCAGCAACTGACCAAAACAAAAACAGTGATTGGGAGAAAGATTGAGGAACTCAGGAAGGATAGGGACTCCATGAGGCCATCATAGTCAACTCACACATACTCTTTGGGGTTCCTAACGACTGTCCGGAACAGTCTTGGGTAACAATTTATATCTTAAGGTAAGATATTGGGAAACAATTCTAATTGTTTGGGGAAATTGTTAATTGAGCATTTCTAAATATATATAGCCTTTGGATAATAATTAATCTTTAGAGTCTCATTTCTACCGGGAACCGGGTGGATGGTGGATATTGTCTGGGCTTCAGCCAAGCTTTGTGGAGACAGCATGGTGGATTGGCGGAGCCAGCCGCCACCCTGGAGTCTCGTGGGTCTAGTTGTGGCTCTGTGGCCTCTGGCCACTTGGAGCTGTGGTGCTTTTGGCTCTAGCCCCGAACATGGCAGCAGAGCTAAGCAGAGCTGCTGCCGCTTAGATGGTCGGCCTTGCACCCCCAGCCTTTTTTATTTTAAATATTACCTGCAACACTGAACCGCCAACCAAGGATCATAAAAGGGCTGGATCTAGGCTCCCTGCATATATGTAGCAGATGTGCAGCTTGGTCTTCAAGTTCGTCCCACAACAACTGGAACAGGGAATTACTCAGACTCTGTTATCTACCTGTGAATTCTGTTTCCCTAATGAATTGCCTTGTATGCCCTCAGTGGGAGAAAGTATGCTTAGTGATACAGTGACTTGAGGCATCAGGATGGGTTAGTACCCATGACGAAACTCCTCAGAGATGAAGAGGACGGTTGGGACGGGCCCTAAAAGAGGTACTGGGAGGAGGAGGGGGCTGTGTTCAGGATGTAAAGTGAATAAATAAATAAATTAATGGGAAACAAACAAACAAAATTCATACACCTGTTTCCTCCCCAGACAAAAACATAGAGACTATGCATTTTATAAAAAGGATTACTCTTCATATTAATATAATATTTTATTTCCATGAGTCAATACACTAAAGACAACCCTTTATTGAGAATAGTTTCCTTTTTAGAAAGACTAATGGAGACCTATTCAATCCAAATGGTTTCATGTTGTGACATCACAATGAAACACAGAAATAAAATGAAGTACCATTGATAACAGTGATCTTAAAAGGCTGAATTGCTGTGTGTTGCATGCCTTATACATTGCCTGACTTTTGTCTTTGCTCGTCACCACTCTTTCCACTAGATAAATGTACAGAGATTTAAGTAAAGGGCAAGATTTCATTACATATCTCCAATGGTATTCTAACTATTAAAGATGGGCCACTTCCTTTCTAGGCAATAGTATTGTAACTGACTTGATATCATAGAAGATTTTCACTAGTTAATACAATATGTGTTCAATTCTTGTGGTCATAATTATAAGAGTAGGTATTTTAATTCCTCTAAAGGAAATTTTTTCATGAAGAAGTTATCAATTGCTTCACTCAGTTTCTACAAACACACTTCATTTCTAATTATTGTATTCTTATTTATCTTTGTAAATTATAGCTTTAACAAAGACAAGAAAATGCTTCCTCTACAGCATTGTGGCATTGTATTTTAGGCTAGGTCAGAGATATAACAAGAGAACTTATTGCCTATTCCTACAGGGAAGGAAGGATCTCTGCTATCAATGGGAGAGTAGTTATCATGATCTCCTTGGTTATTTATTTAGGATTATTTCTGTACTAAGAAATAGGCTAACCAATAAACATCTGTCTTAGGTAGATTAGGAAACAGTCTTTATGAGGCCCCAGTGTGTGTCTTGTATTTGATGCAGATCATTCCATCTTTGAAGTAAACCTTATTATGCTATTATGTCAAGGGATTGAAAACACAAAAGGTTATCTAGGAATCTTAAGTGACTCACTCTAGATTAAAGTGTTAGGAAGCAATATATCTAGAGTTCAAACCCAGAGCAACTACTTGTAAAGCAGGGCTCATTTAATCTTCTCTCAATTGTTTGTAAACGCCGTTAGAGTCAGGTTAATAAGGAAGCAAATGATTAAACAGTAGTAAAGTGGCATTAATTGGGTGTTTTAGAATTCTATTTAGGAAGAACAAAGTACTTACTTAAAAGCTTGGCTCAGCAACATTTATGCATTGTGAGAGTCAACAAAAATTAAAACGATGTTCATTAAACCAAGATGGGAGACATATCGTGAGTGTGATTTACTTCTCAGAAAGGGAGATACCATCTCATGGGAAACTCCTTGATTCTTTAGTTCTTGCAAGGTTTCCTAGCAAACTTCCACATTATTCCTATGTCTTACATGTTAGAATTTTATTATAAGTGTATTCATTGGGTCAGGACTCTAAGTGTCTGTATTTTGATTGATTATAGTATTCTGTAGTGGAATGTCAAGTGTCTCATATTCTCTCTCATCTGAGGTTTCTAGCTCCAAATATTCAGATGTGACCACATCTCTTGGAGTAACTATAGAAAGCAAAAGAGTACAGTCCTCATCCCTCATTAAGAAAACTTCTCTTTCAACAGAGAGCATTACAGATGGTGTCTCTCAGGAATGTCTTTCTTAATGATACAGAAATCATGATTCTTAACTTTTAAATACTGTACAACAGCTACTTAATGAATCCAAACAAAGAGTTGAATGGGGAATTTTCTTTAAAGGCCATCAACACCATGTTTAGACCTGAAGGTGGAAACCAAAGTAAATAAAGTTCCTGAACTTGTATCGATCATGAGATCAATTTTCTATGTCAGATACTTGTTTTTGCAACAGAAGAGGTAACAAATTAGACTTAAGGAAGGAAGGGATGATTCTGCCTCACAGTTCCAAGAAGTCATCAGTTATAGTGAGGAACTCATAGTGGCGAGAACTCCAAGAAGTCATCAGTTATAGTGAGGAACTCATAGTGATGAGAACTATGTGGTGAGATAGCTGGCCATGAGGTATTCACACTCAGAAATCATAGAGGAATGTGTGGTTGTACCCTTCTAACTATGTTTGCTTGATCTATCAGTTGCATCTTCCAACTTCAGTTAATCTGTTCAAGAGAGTTCCTCACAGATATGCTCAGAAACTCATCTGAAGGTGATTTTATATACTGTCAAGGTGAACATATTAGTCCTCATAGGGCCATACTTTAGGACTTTTTGATGACTGTACCTGTTATACACTGTATCAAGAGATACTGTAAAACTGGAGGTTCAGAAAGCAACAAATTCAGGACAACTTTGATTTTGTTTATTGTGTGGTGATTTACAGACATGGTTTCCAGGATTCGCTCCATGCTCCAGAAATCTCACAAGATGTTAAGGCACCAAACTCTTGTTATGTCTTTCAATGTCAGTGCATAGTAGCTGTGCATGTGAGCCTTTCAGAGCTTCCCTGAAAAGAATGACCATTTCTAGCCACTGGAGGGTCCCAGATGCCAAGGGACTTTAGCTAAAATGTGCAGCAAATAGGAGACTAAATCCTGTAGAGACCACCTACAGTAGATAGGCACAGCGCCCAGTTGAGGAATGGGGACACCCAACCATCTCAAAGTTTTTAACCCAGAAATGTTCCTGTCTAAAGGAAAGACGGGAAAAAAAAATGGAGCAGAGACTGAAGGAAGGGCCATTTGGGAATGGCCTCACCTGGGGATCTATCTGGTCTGCAGACACCAACCCTGGCACTGTTACTGTTGTCAAGAGGCACTTGCTGACAGGAACCCGGTGTTGCTGTTCCCTGAGAGGTTCTGTCAGCACCTGACCAATGTCAATGCAGATGCTTGGTTCCAACCATCAGACTGAGCTCAGGGACCCCAGTAAGGGAGCTAGTGGAAGGACTGGAGGAGCAGAGGGGGGTTGCAACCCCATACGAAGAACAATGTTGGCTGCCTGGACTACCCAGTGTTCCCAGGGACTAGACCACCAACCAAGGAGTGTACAGTGAGAGATCCATGACTGAAACCGCATAGGTAGCAGAGAATGTCCTTGTCTGACAACAATGGGATGGGAGGTCCATGGTCCTGTGGAGGTTTGATACCCTAGCAGAGGGGAATGCTGTAGCAGTGGGGCAGGAGTGGGAGGGTGGTTGGGGGAGCACCCTCACTGAAGCAAAGGAGAGGGGGAGAGGGCAAACGGGATGGCAGAAAGAGAGAGCTCACTGGAGATGTAAATAAATAGAATAGGTAATAAAAAATTTTTAAAAATGAAAGAAGAGGTAAAAAAAGAATGAACATTTCACATGCATTTTTGGTTAATTGCTGTTTTTGGTCAGGAGACATGGGAATATAATTCAGTATCTTGGATATTTTCATTAATATAATTTTAGAAAATAGTTCTTGATCTGACAATGATTATTTCCACTAAATTTAACAAATAATTTTATATGACTTAATCATTTTAATGTTTGTTAATGTCAGCTTAATTGATGAAGTGATTTACTACATCATATTATTTCATACATTAACTCTCATTCTCTAAATGGAGTGTCAATGTAAATGAACAAGCCATGTCATCTTTATCTTCTTGATAACGAGTTAGTGACTCAGTCATTGGTAACATCACTTTCATATAACTTAAGAGATAATGCACTAGATAAACTAATTCAGGTAATTCTACAGATGGTAATTGAGTATCTAGTATCAGATATTGAATTAAGAACTAAGGAAATAAAAATAAGTAACAAAGTTTTGCTTTGGAAGACTACAAAGCCTAGTATTAAAAAAGGACTTGTGAAAAATATGTGTTTGTGTATACATACATACATACATACATACAAATAGGTTAATAGCTAGATCACATATGTATGTAGATGTGATGACACACACCTTTACTCTCAGCAAGTAAGAGGCAGAGGTGTGCAAATATCTGTAAGTTTAAGCCCAACCTTGTCTACATAATGTTATAGGACAGGAAGGGCTACATAATCATAGTGAAACTCTATGCTAGTGTACCAATGACCAGTGTGTGTGTGTGTGTGTGTGTGTGTGTGTGTGTTACACAGTACTATTAATTTTAGCATGTTTGGGAACATGAAAATGAGCCAGAGCTAAGCAGGATGGTATAAGGGCAACATCATATGTATGAGCTTCTTCTTCAATGGGGCATATGCATATATACATATGTATATGCATATATATGTATATATATTTACAAATATAATAATATATAATATATATTTAGGGGATTTCTTTATCACATCTAATTTCCTTTAACAAAGCTATTGTTTGGAAGTATGAATCAATTGCTGCCTTTTACTCATTGTCACTGAAACTTCCCTTCTCCTCTATGTCTGTATTTCCCTAACTCCGTATATGTTAATAACTATATGATATATATAGATATAATTATATATCTGCAAAACAGTTACTGACACCTAGACTTTCTTCCATATCAAAGTCTTCCTCCCTGCATGTTTCATATGTGAAAACAACAGATTTCAGGTCGAGATCATAAACTACTTGCTATATTTAAGTGGTGTTTTAGACATTCTTAAATATAACAAAATATATGAACTTTGTAATTTCTAAAATCATCTTTATTTCATGAAGTTATGAATGGTGGAGTTTTCAATAGCAATGTAGAGGCAGTTTGGTGTCTAGTGAGGGCTCGACTCTTCAAAGGTGGTCCATTTTATGTGCCCACACATGACAAAAAGTGCAAGGAAGATGTTCAGACTATTTTGTAAAGACACTTATCATAGTCATTGATATGGACCTGTGGCATTTATTAAGGCCATATTCCTTAGCATGTTCTCATTAGATATCAGGTTTCAAAATAAGAATTGAGAGAATTTATCAATATTCAGAAGACAGGGTTAGGGAAATACAGACACTGAGGAGAAGGGAAGTTTCAGTGACAATGAGTAAAAGGCAACAATTGATTCATACTTCCAAACAATAGCTTTGTTAAAGGAAATTAGTTGTAATAAAGAAATCCCTGAACTAAGAGAAGAGACAAAGAGACAAAAACATGCCATGTGAGTGGTGTTGCCAAGGGAACTTGTTTGGATAAATGGCAAAGCCTAGGCAAGTTAAATACAAATAAGGATATATATATATATATATATATATATATATATATATATA
>NW_021604568.1:11429739-11430925 GCF_004785775.1 Grammomys surdaster | reverse complement strand
GGGAGGGGAGGGGAAGGGAAGGGAAGGGAAGGGAAGGGAAGGGAAGGGAAGAGAAGAGAAGAGAAGAGAAGAGAAGAGAAGAGAAGAGAAGAGAAGAGAAGAGAAGAGAAGAGAAGAAGAGAAGTTAAGGCTGACCATGTGCATGTGGAGAGAGAGAGAGGAGAATTGGGAGGGAAGGGGAAGGGGCAAGAGAGCAGACAGGGGGCAAGAGCAAGAGAGAGTGCAGAGGGCAAGCAGCCCCTTTTATCATGCAGGTAACTGTGGGAGGAGCTTAGACAAAATACTAACAATCAGATTATTCAGTTTATAGTGGAACTAATAGAAGTGATAGCATAGTATGTGGTAACAGGTTTATGAAACAGAATTGAAATGATGGCCGTTGTGCGAATCTGAGAGAGCTTGACTTTTAAAAAATTTAGTTATAAAAACTTTGACATGAACTCAGGTATCTATAACCCTTCTAGCAGAGAATAACCTAAGGCTGCACATTAACTTGAAAGCAAACAATGGAGCAAGGGAAGTTTCTCTTCTCCTTACATTTAAATTCTGCTACTTAAAAATAGTCAGTCTTGAACCTCTAAAAGTACAATGCACTATCCATTGTGCCTGAATGAGGTAACCCAGACCCAGAAAGACACACAGAGTATATACTCACTTGTAAGTGGATATTAGCCATAAACAACAGGATAACCATGTTACAGTCCACAAACTCAAAGGAATTAAGTAATATGGAAGACATAAGGGAGAATGCATGAATCTCATTCAGAAGGGGAAATAAAATAGACTTGGGAACTGGAGGGAAGGAGGGAACTGGGTGAGAGAGGCTTTTAGAAGGGAAACAGGGATAGGAATCAGATTTTGGGGAGAGCAGGAGTTGGAGAGGACTGGGAGAGAGGGTGGAAATCAGTAGAGATCATCTCTGGGACTAACAAGAGACCTGGGATGTGGAAGGCTTCTGAGATTATATGGGGATAGGTGGTTTAATTTAGGCCCTGTCTCTGTTCTTTTCTGTACTACCCACCCTCTCTTGTTCCTTTATCTGTTAGTCAGTCTCTTTTCCTATCTTAGAGGAATGAGAGGGGGGTGGGAAAGGAAGAAAAGAGATAAAAGACAAGCAAAAGAGAGAGTCAAACATACCAACACACACACACACACACACACACACACACACACACACACACACACA
>NW_021604568.1:11364063-11429729 GCF_004785775.1 Grammomys surdaster | reverse complement strand
ACACACACACACACACACACACACACACACACACACACACACACACACAAACTGGCCAAAGAATCAGCAGGCAAACTCCAAATAATTATAAATCATCATCATCATCATCCTCATTTTAAATGACTGTCATATTTATTGTCAGGTGTTCATCCCATAATACATTTTCTATTTTATATTCCAAGTATAAACCAAAGCAAACTGTGATGTGTTTGGATTTATATGACAAAGGAAAATGAAATATTCTGCGAAGCTCCTGTTTCTAATAAATATACCATACTCTAGTAATGGGTGGAAAGGTTGAACTCTGGGTTTGTAGCAGGCATGCCACTCTGTTATTTTTGATAAATTCTGTAAATGTATATAAACATATATATGTACATTATATATACATATGTGTGTGTGTGTGAAGAGTTACTCTGCACATCACAAACACATACACACACACACACACACACACACACACACACACACACACAGAGAGAGAGAGAGAGAGAGAGAGAGAGAGAGAGAGAGAGAGAGAGAGTCTAATGAATGGCATAATTTGCATTAGGAGTCCAGAGAAAAACTTACTTAGGAGTACTGATTCAAGGCAATGTTTTTTCAAAGAATAAACCAATGCTGAGCATAATTTGTAAAGAGGCACTTTAAGCTGTGAACTGGGCAAAGATGCTCCTGGACATTCTCTTCCATTCCTTTACCCTCCACAGATGCTGTTATTCATTCTAACTCTGAATATATCTATAATAATGGTACAGAAAACATAGAAGACACTCAAAGGAATATTTGTCATGTCTTTTCAAATGTTATTTTCTTGCCTACCTTCGATCTATTCCTCTTCTAAAATCCAATTCCCTCTCTGAGCAGTGATTCAGAAGCATGGCATCAGATGGCATTTCCCTGCGAGTGATGTCTGATAGGCTCCTGCCATGTGCTCTAATCCAATTATTGGGAGCTGAGGAAGAGTCTAAAATCTGGCTTCTGCTCAATAAATGTGACTGATAAAACCTTGGACAGGGAAGAGGGGGATTGTCATTGCCACAGACATGGGTGTCTTTTCTCATTTTAAGAAGTGTCCTAGGAACTAGATGCTTTTATAATGAGAAAATGGGCTTAGAAAAAAGTTCTTGGTTATAAAATACCCTTAATTCCTATGCTATGAGACAATAGCACTAACTGAGATAAAGATATAAAAGAGTCGTGGAGGGGCAATTACTGGTCCATAAATTGCCAACGGGTTTGTTTTAGTACCGACTCATTTGAATTCTGGATGGGCGTTTTGCACACACTGTTTCATTCAATCACCCCAATGATTCTTTTGAGTAGCCCTGGATGATCCTCAGCATTGACTTGTAAGGTCAGAATCAGGTAGTTAACACTGAATTTATACACACCAAGGAAACATTGTAGTTCCAATTATCTTCCATGACTTCATTGAGGATGCTGCCTTTGTGAGAACCGAAAACAATTGGGCTGGATGTTGTGATGTCCATGTTCATCTTTGACAGCATAAAAATTCACTAAGATTGCCCTGCTGAGCTGGTTAGGAGGTGATCTAGAAGCAGTGAGCAGCTGTGTGCACTTGGCTTTATTATCGGAGATATACTGCACAACTCCAATGAGAGTGATATTTTTTCTGTTTAATGAATTGCATACATGATTTTATTTTGTAATTTTTTGTACTTTTTTCTTTTTCATTAATTAATTTATTTACTCACTTTATATCCTTCTTTGGGGTCCTCCTTGTTATTTGGCTTCTTTGGATCTGTGGATTATCGAGTGGTTATCCTGTACTTTATAGGTAATAGCTACTTATAAGTGAGTATATATCATATATGTTCTTTTGGGTATGGGTTACCTTGCTCAGGATAATATTTTCTACCTCTACCCATTTGACTACAAAATTTATGACATCCTTGTTAATAACTAAGTACTATTTTATTGTGTAAATGTACCACATTTAAGAATATGTTTCTATTCTTCAGTTGAGGAAATAAGTTTCTGGCTATTACAAATAAACCCACTATGAACATAGTTGAGCATATGCTCTTGGGGTATAGTTGGGCATCTTTGGGTATATGGCCTAGAGTAGTATAGCTGGGTCTTTAGGTAGAACTGGTCCCAGTTTTTTGGAAACCACCAGATTGATTTCCAGAGTGGTTGTACAAGTTTGCATTCCCACCAGCAGCTGGGGAGTGTTCCCCTTTCTCTACATCCTTGCCAGAATGTTCTGTTTCTTGAGTTTTTGCTGTTAGCCACTGTGATGGGCATGAGGTGGAATCTCAGAGTCATTTTGATTTGCATTTCCCTGATGACTAAGGAGATTGAACATTTCTTTAAGTGTTCTTGAATATTAGAAATTCCTGTTTTGAGCGTTCTCTGTTTGGCTCTGTACCCCATTTTTCTTTTTGGAGGAGGGTTATTTTGGTTGTTGGTGTCTAACTTTTTGAGTTCTTTATGAAATTTGGATATTAGCCCTTTGTCTGATGTAGGGTTAGTGAAGGTATTTTGCCAATCGGTAGACTGTCATTTTATCCTACTGACGGTATGCTTTGCCTTATAGAAGCTTTTCAATTTTGAAGGTCCCATTTATTAATTGTTGATCTTTGTGCCTGAGCTATGGGTGTTCTGTTTAGGTTGTTGTCTCCTGTACCAATGAGTTCAAGACTTTCCCATACTTTCCATAATATTAGATTAAATTTACATGGTTTTATGTTGAGGTCTCCGATCCACTTGGACTTGAGTTTTGTGCAGGGTGATAACCACAGATCTATTTGTATTCTTCTACATGCACACATAAAATTAGAACAGCACCATTTGTTGTAGATGCTTTTCTGTTTCCATTGTATGGTTTTGCCTTCTTTTTCAAAACTCAAGTGTCAAAAGATGTGTAGGTTTATTTCAGGGTCTTCAATTTGATTATATGGATCACCCTTTCTGTTTCTATACCAATACTATGCAGTTGCTATTACCATTGATCTGTAGTACAGCTTGAGGTCAGGGATCCTGATACCGCCAGAAATACTTTTGTTGTACCGGATTGTTTTAGCTATCCTGTTTTTTCATTTTATGATATCTTCTTCAATTTCTTTCTTCAGAAACTTGAAATTCTTGTCATACAGTTCATTCAACTGCTTGGTTACAATTACACCAATATATTTTATACTACTTATGGCTATTTTGATGGGGCATAAAGGAAGTCTCTTGATTTCTTTGAGTTAATTTTGTATCTAGCCATTTTGCTGAAGGTGTTTACCAGCTGTAGGAGTTCTTTGGTTGAGTTTTTGGTGTCATGTATGTATATTATCATATCATCTGCAAAAAGAAATACTTTGACTTTTTCCTTTTTAATTTGTATCCACTATATCTACTTTACTTGGCTTATTGCTCTGGCAAGAACTCAGAGTACTGTGTTGAATAGATATGGAGAGTGTGGGCAGCCTTGTCCCTGATTTTTGTGGGACTGGTTTAAGTTTCTCTCCATTTAATTTGATGTTGACTATTGTCTTGCTGTATATTGCCTTTATTGTGCTTAGGTATACACTTGTACCCCTGACCTCTCTAAGACTTTTAACATGAAGAGGTGTTGGATTTTGTCCAAAGATTTTTCAGCATCTAATGAAATGATCATGTGGTGTTTTGCTTTCAGTTTGTTTATCTAGTGGATTGTGTTGATGGATTTTCATATATTGAACCACCCCTGCATCCCTGGGGTGAAGCATATTTCACCAAAGTGGATGATGTCTTTGATATGTTCTTGGCTTCAGTTTGCAAGTTTTTTATTGAATATTTTTGCATCAATGTTCATAAGGGAAATTGCCCTGAAATTCTCTTTCTTGGTTGAGTGTGTAGTTTAATGTTACGAATGATTAAAACCTCAAAGAGTGAATTTGGTAATGTTTCTTCTATTTCTCTTTTGTGGAATAGTTCGAGGAGTATTTGTATTAGCTCTTCTTTGAATGTCTGGTAGAATTCTGTGCTAAAACCATCTAGACCTATGCTTTATTTCCTTCCTTCCTTCCTTCCTTCCTTCCTTCCTTCCTTCCTTCCTTCCTTCCTTCCCTCCCTCCTTCCCTCCCTCCCTCCCTCCCTCCCTCCCTCCCTCTCTCTTTCTTTCTTTCTTTCTTTCTTTCTTTCTTTCTTTCTTTCTTCCTTGTTGTAAGACTTTTAATTATAGCTCCCATTTTGGCGGGTAAGGTTATGGGACTATTTAGATAGTTCACTGGATCTTGATTTATCTTTGGTAATTGGTATCAGTCTAGAAAATCATCCATTTCATTTAGATTTTCCAATTTTCTGGAGTACAGGCTTTTGAAGTAAGACTTAATGATTATTTGAATTTCTTCATTGTCTGTTGCTATATTTCCATTTCATTTGGGATTTTGTTAATTTGGGTATTGTCTTTCTGCCTTTCAATTAGTTTAGAAAGGGGGTGTTTTATCTTCTTGATTTTCTCCTAGAATCAGTTCTTAGTTTCATTGATTCTTTGCATTGTTCTCTTTATTTCTAGTTTATTGATTTTAGCTCTGAGTTTTCCCACTGCCTAGTCCTCTTGGGTGTATTTGCTTCTTTTTGGTTTGTTTGCTTATTGGTTGTTTTTCTAGAGCTTTCAGATACTATTAAATTGTTAATATGATAACTCTTTAACTTCTTTATGAAGGTACTCGGTGCTATGAATTTTCCTCTTAGCACTGCTTTTATTGTATCCAATAAGATTGGATATGTTGTCCCTTTGTTTTCATTGAATTCTAGAAAAGCTTTAATTTCTTCATTTTTTTTTTCCTGATACAGTGATCATTGGGAAGAGGGTTGTTCAGTTTCCATGAGTGTGAAGCTTTCTGTTATTTCTGTTGTTGTTCAAGTTCAGCTTTTGCCTGTTAGGATACAAGGAGTTATATTTGTTGAAGAAGGTTCCATGAGATCCTCAGAAGAAGATATAATGTTTTGTGTTTGGGTGAAATGTTCTGTAGATATCTGATTCATAACTACTGTTAGTGTTATTATCTCTCTCGTTAGTTTCTGTCTCAGATGATAACTGTTCATTGGTGAATGTGGGGTGTTGAAGTGAAGTCTCTCACTATTAATGTTAGGAGTTGGATGTATGATTTAAGCTTTAGTCGTGTTTCTTTTACAAATGTGGATAACTGTGCCTTTGGGGCATTGCTGTTCAGACTTGAGACTTCATCTTGTTGGATTTTTTTTTGATGAGTTTGAGGTATTCTACATATTTTTTCAATTACTATTGTTTTGAAAGTTTATTTTATTTGATATCAGAATGGCTACTCCAGCTTGTTTCTTGGGTCCATTTTGTTGGAAAACTGTTTTCATGCCTTTGCTCTGAGGTAATGACTATCTTTGTTTCTGAGATGTGTTTCTTTTATGCATCAAAATGATAGATCTTGCATATAGATCCACTCTGTTAGCCTGTGTCTTTTTATTGGGGGAAATGAGAGCATTAATCATGAGAGATTTTAATGACCAATGATTATTGGTTCCTGTTATTTAAATGGTGGTTTTGGTATTCTGTGAGTGTGTGTGTGTGTGTGTGTGTGTGTGTGTGTGTGCATATGTGTCTGTTTGCATTTTTATTATTTTGGTTTTTCTAGTGGGGAATTATTTATTTATTGTGTTTTTGGGGGAAGAATAGTGTAGGAGTTTTTTCTAAATTTTCTAAATTTGGTTTTGTCATGGAATACCTTGTTTTCTCAGTCTATGGTGATTTTCTGTTCTGCTAGGTTCTCCAAGGTATAATAGTCTGGGTTGTCACCTATGATCTCTTAGAAATTGTGAGACATCTGCTCTGGCCCTTCTGACTTTAAAAGTCTCTGTTGAGAAGTCTAGTGTAACTCTTATTGGTCTGCCTTTATAAGTTACTTGGCCTTTATCTCTTGAAGCTTTTAATATTCTTTCTTGTTTCTATACATTTAGTGTTTTGATTTTTATGTGGCAGGAGGATTTTCTATTTGGGTCAAATAGACTTGATGTTCTGTAAGGTTCTTGTACCTTCATAGGCATCTCTTTCTTTAGGTTAGGGAAATGTTATTCTATGATTTTGTCGAAGATATTCTGAGATTTTGAGTTGGAAGTCTTCTCCTATTCCCATTTTTCTTGGGTGTGATATTTTCATAATATTCCAAATTTCCTGGAAGTTTTGTGCTAGAAACTTTTTAGCTTTAGCATTTTCTTTGACCAATGTATCAATTTCTTCTATGGTATCATCTATGCTTGAGGTTCTCTCTGCTACCTCTTGTATTCTTTTGGTAATGCTGTGTTTGTTGTTTCTCTTATTTTTCCTAGGGTTATCGTCTCCAGGATTACCTCAGATTGTGTTTTCTTTATTCCTTCTATTTTCTCTTTCAGGTCTTGAGTAGTTTTATTCATTTCTGTCACCTGTTTGATGGTATTTTCTTATATTTCTTTATATTTACTCATTCCCTCTTTAAGAACCTCTGTTTATATTTTTCCTTATTTTATTTAGAGGTTTACTATTTTCTTATTTAAAGGCCTCTATTATTTTCACCAGGTTAGATTAATGGCATTTTCTTGCAGTTTCTGTGGTTGAACATTTAAGGCTTGTTGTAGTTGGATAGCTGGCTGCTGGTAGTAACATATTTCCCTGGCCTCTGTTGATTGTGTCCTTACACTGGCTTTTAGCCATCTGTTTGTCCCTAATGTTGGCAAGCCTGATTATCCATGATGGAAGCAGGCCTTTGAGTCTGTAGGTAGAGCATAGAGTCGCTGATATCAGCAAGCTCTGGAACTGTAGGTAGAGCTGTTTGTTGATAGTGGCATCAAGCTTCTAGAGATGTAGGCTGAGCTGGTGATCCCTGATTGCTGCAGGCTGTTAGTTGCCCCAGGTGAGGGCAGGCCTCTAGATATGAAGGTAAAGCTGGTGGCCCCTGATGTTTTCAGGCCTCTGTTTTTGCTGGGCAGCAGCAGGCCTCTAGGGATGGAGACAGAGGTGCATCTGAAAAAATGAAATGCAGAGGCAGCAGGGTGGAGGTTCCTGCTGCTGGGTTTGTCCTGAGGGGATGGAAAGCAGAGAATTGGGGTAGGGAGTCTCACCTGGCAGTTGCATTTTGGATTATGGTTGGAGGTGTAGACCAGAAAATGGAGTAAAGAGAGGACAGGACAGACCTCAGAGCTAGTGCGCTTGCTGGGAACCCAGCAGGGAGGTGTTTGGGGTTTGGGAACTCACCTGGTTATCCATGGCAGCAGCAGGGATCTGGGGATTCAGGAGGAATTGTGGCCTGAGAAATGAAGTGCAGAAGGCGCAGGGCTGAGGTTGCCACTAATATGCTAGGTTTGCTCAGAGGGGCTGGCAGACGGGGAACTGGAGTAAAGAGATCTCATCCGGTGATCACTGCTGGCCAAAGGAATCTGAAATTGTGGTCAGAGTTGAGGTGTGGTTTGAAAGATAGAGCACAGATGGTTAATTTTAAAGACTACAACATACAACTAAAATGACAATGTTTCATGAGAAAGAAGAAGATGTTATAGCAATGTCTTCACCTCCTCAAATAAACTGCAGAGAATGCAATTCAGGTCAGGTGATTTATATTCGTTATTACATAAAATAACTATGTCTGGGACCAGTGAGTTCAAATTAGTCTATGTCCGTTATCAGTCTAATCACTCAGTATTTCAAATACAGATGGTCAGTAATCCATAGCAAGACATCACAAAAAGTTTTAGGTTAATGCCTTATTGCAATTTTTTTCAGATAGAATATTGATTTCCTGCTTCATATTTCTCACACACATCCTCTTTGGAAAAGCAAAAATGATGCTATTCAATTTCCATGATTTTTTTTTTTTTTTTTGCTATTTCATTTGAGAGAAATTGAAAATCCTAGGAAGAAAACTGTATTGGCAGAAATGTTTCCACTATACAGGTTGCATAATATGAAATGTTTATTAAAGAATGTGAAGAAACATATTAAATGTCATTGTTCTCTTAAATTTCCACAGAATGGAACAGGTTAAAATTCAAAATAGGGGTAGCTATGGTAAAGTTCCATGTAACCAAGAAACTTAGTTGACTTTTCTATCATTCCAGAAAACTGGAAATGAGTTGGTGGGGGACCTTTCCTCTCTTCTACCCTCTCCCTCTCCCTTAAGCTCTGGCCATTCTCTTTGAAAGTTTTTTTCTCACATTCATGTCTTTGCATTTTTATCTTGTTGCTTACTCTATATAACTTCACCATCTATGTGATCCTGATTCATTGAATTCTGGTGAGCTTACTTGTATCCATTCCTGTGAAAACAGCAATGGCTTATTCACTATAATTTCCTAGTAGTCAACAGTTCAGTAAGGTACCATTCTGTTTCTATTCTGTCCCCTTGCCCTCAACTGATAGAGACTGTCTAGTTGATTTGTTTTGTTTCTGCTTTTTTCCATCAGGTCTTTTCTTAAAAAGCATCATCTTCTGCTCAAATCATCATAAATATTTTTCCATATTCTTGAAAGAAGTGTTCTAGAACTTAAAAAACAAAAAAGAATGCCCTTGTGATATTATTAAACTAAAAAGCTGAAATTTTGTCCTTTCACATAACTAAAGACTGATAGAAAAGAACATAAAACTAGGTAAGGATAAATGAGACAATCATGAAAAGTCTAGATATAACTGAATCAAAACAAAATAGAATACTTGTGAAGAAAGCACCTTGATATAATGAGTAAAATAGGACTTTTCTGCTCTCAAAACCAAGCCTCACAATTTTCTTTATTCAGGTGATATATATATCCATGAACTCCTCTGTAATTGTAGCCATGACAACCAGTGTTATAGTGATTATCAAATAAGTTAATTCTTGCTACATATTTGTTCACAAACTACATTAATTTATTAGTGCTGCTTAGTTCCTCTCTTAAAATTACAATATTTTTTTAAATCTTCAATCAATCCAAGAAAGATACTTTATTTATTAAAAACATACAACATGCATTCACACACAAAAAAAACATTAATCTACTTCAGAACATAGTAGAATGATGATCAAATAATTTTATTTTTCAAGAACTCAGAGTGAAATTGTTTGGTTCTCTTTTCTTCATGTGTGTGTTCAACTATGTGCAGGGGCACATGTGTGTTTGTATGTATGTGGAGGCCAGAGGGCTGCTTAGGTATTACTATTCAGGAGTCAATATGCTTGCTTGTAGTCAGCGTGTTTCACTGCTACCCAGAGCTTGTGGATTAAGCTAGGCTGACCGACCAGTGAGCTCACAGGATGCTTCTGCATCTATCTCCCTAGCATTGAGATTACAGGCATAGGTCTGCATGCAGTTTTTAAGTGGACATTAGAGATCAAATCTAGGTCCTCATGGTTGCATGCAAATAAGTTCATTGCCTAAGCTCTCTCCCTCTGTCTGGACCTCCTTTTCCCTCAATAACACGAAATCCCTGACTTTAAGAATTTAGTTTGCCTTGGACATATGAATGATCCTCTCCCAATGACTTGCATGATTTAGAACTAGACATATACCAGCCTAACCATTAAGAAAAGATCATCAGTATTTTATTTATTGGAAAGAACATACTTCTCTTAAGAGATGATAAGAATGATGCTACTACGTGAAAGCATTTCATGAGAGAAATAATAAGGCACATTAAAATAGAGGTGTGGCTTGCACGCTTACACCTATAGCCTCAGTGCTTTTAAGATACAGACAAGGACTGTGTATACCCTTCTTTGCTTCAGGGATTTACAGAAGATTTGAAAGAGAGAAGACCTGGGTGGGTTACAGAGAAATGAACTGCAAAGGAAAGGCTACTAGCAAAGGGCTGCTATCAAAGAACTTTAAATGTTTAGACATAAAGAAAAGAAAATAGTTGAAAATAAGATGCGCAAACGGCGGCCACCGGGTCTATTAATTTGAAAGATTTGCTAGACTTGATCTTTTTTTCCCCAATCTGCTTTCATACCATTTTAATTACATGCAAGTATTAAGGTCAGTTCTAGGTTGAAGAACTAGCAATACAATAGATGCAAATAGTCAAGGGACAAGCAAGACAATAAGCACAAATAGTCAAAGAACAAGCAAGGTAATAAACAAAGTCCATGATCACTCCAGTGATCATGGTTTCTAAGGGCTTATCAGGATGATCAAAATATCTGAGCCTACTTCCCCGTCCTAGCCAAAAGTCATGTTCATGCCTGAAGCCTACTTCTTTGTTCTAGCCTAATGACAGATTCATGCCTGAAGCCCATTTCCTTGTCCTTGGCCAATGTCAGATTTCTGCTAAGCAGCCCCCAAAGCTCTCCACATCTCCCCCTTTTTTTATTTCATAAATAAGAATGAGCCTGTCTTAGGTCATTCTGACAAGAATGTCTTCCTTATCCATCATGGAATATGCATTATCAAAAGCAATGCACTTATGTCTTAGGTTGGTAAGGGTCTGTGCAGAATCTTACCTGTCCTTGCTTGCTAGCCTGTTAATAACTCTATCTGTAGGTCCATTTTCAGTTTCAAGCTAAGTACTTTAGTCACTAACATGTTGTTGTTGTCAAAGACAAGCTTTAACACAATGGACAGGAATAAAAGTATTCTTAGGACAAAAAGGCCTAGTTTGATCAAGCTATATATGCCATTCTGATTTTAAAATTTCATGATAATGGCTGAGCATGACACACAGATCTATGATTATACCAGGATGATAGTAATATTTATTGCTGTGTTCCTGTAGCTGAATAGTAGTATTTGGTTTTACCATAGGTCCCTGGACTATTTAGTCTCAGGTTCTTGTGAAGATCAATTATGGGAGTCATCTCCTGGTGTGATCCTTAAGTCAAATCAGATGTTGCTTGGTTACTCACACAAACTTTGTGCTGTCATTACAATAACATATTATTCATGAGGACACTATTATTGATTGAAGGTTTGCAGCTGGGTTAGTGTTTATGTTTATCATTTGGTAGACTAAACAGTACCTTCTGGTACCAAGAACACTTGCTTGTTGGGGGTGAAGGGTCCAGGTAGGTGTCAGCTCTACTTCTCAGTGTCTGATGAACTGTTTAGTATTATCTTCAACAACAGAGGCTACCTTTTGTGTAAAGCAATCTATAGCCTTGTCAATAGCTTGGGTTGTTTGGTGGGTTGGCATGGGGCCTCTTTAGCTAATAAATCAATTACATGTAACCCATTGATGTTACTGGAAGGTCCATTGGTTGCCAAGAAATATCTAGCTGATGCTGTGTTTCCTTCATTATTTGGTAATTTCATTTAGAATGCCTTCATATATGTACATATTTTAGGAAGCATCTGTTGCAATAGGATTCCACAGTACTCCTCAAACTGCCTTTAATTTCAGCTATCTCTCTCCATATGCCATTCTACCCCTACTTGATCTCTCCATTGTAGCTCACCTTGTGCTATCTATCCATAATGACCTATTTCCTTTATTATTTAAAAAAAGATGTATAAGTCCCCTCTAGTCCCTTACTTTATACTTATCCTCTGAGATTCTATGGATTTAGCTGGCTTATTATTGACTTACCCACTAAAAATCCACACATAAGTGAATACATACCAAATGTGTTTTTCTGGGTAGGGGGTTACCTTACTCAGGATGATTTTCTCCCTCATTCCATTCATTGTCTGTGATTTTCAATTCAGATTTTTTTTTTATAATCAGCTGAGTAATATTACATTGTGTAAGCATAGCAGATTTTTCTGGTCCGTTTATTCATCAATGGACAGTTAGGTTGTTTCTAGTTTTGAACTATTATGAATAGAGCAGCAATGAACACGATGGATCAAGTGTCTCTGGACTAGCATGAAACATCCTTTGGGTTAACTTCCAAGAGCTGCGTAGCTGGAACTTGAGGTCTCTCCATTCCCATTTTTCTTGAGGAATTGCCACACTAATTTCCATAGTGACTTTTGAATTTTTATTCCTGCCAGTAACAGATGAGTGTTCCTCTTACTCCACATCCTTGCTAGTACAAACTGTCACTTGGGTTGTTGATTTTAGCCATTCTGATGGGTAGAATATGAAATCTTAAAGTACTTTTGATTTACGTTTTCCCAATAATGTAATATTTGGACATTTCTTCACATGTTTCTCAGCCATTAGAGGTTCCTCCTTTTAGAATTCTCTGTTTAGAGTAACTTGATATGAATACTACTTTGACAGGAGTAAGAGTTACGCAATGGAAATACTTAGAGTGTGGCAGTTTATCAGCCTGCTTCCTTGATTTAAGTTATCTCTCATGAGGTTCTGAACATCATTAATTCAAGGGAGAATAAATATGGATAAAAAGAATAAGAAAATGGAGAAAGTGTATTTTTGCAGTGGCATATTTGCGATATTGTGACACAGTTCCTTCAGAATGAGATGACTGGGTAGAAATGTGAACAACATGTAGAATAGCTAAATGATATAAACACATTCAGTGTGGCCCATTACAGAGGAGAGGCCAATGCCTGAGGTGGTGCACATTTCAATTTCCCTTGCCACCACATCAAAGCAAGTCAACGTGGTCTTGTGTGATTAACAGGCAGCTCTACCCACCTCTCTACTCCTTCCTCCAGGTCAGGAAAATGGAAATGAGAAAGTCACTTTTCTCTTTTTCTTTTTCATACTCCAACATGATTGAATTTTTCTAAATTAAAATGGACTCTACATATGTAAAGGTCATTTTAGTTCTGTATTATCTTCATTAGTAGCAAACTGAAATCTAGCTGTCTCTGCTTTCACCCAATCGTGATGCCTGAGGATGCCATCAGCAAGGCCCAGTGGAGCATAGAGCCACAGCCACAGTCAATTGCAGAAGAAAGAGCCAAGAATGATTTCATTCACAATATTTCGTTTATATTAATATCAGAATTGTAACTATAATTTCACTGGGTTTTTCAGGATACTGCTCCTTTAGACTTAAGGAGTTTCTCAAGGAAATAATAAAATCACTTCATTACACATTTCTTCCTACTCGGACTTTGTGGTTCCTTTGTTAGAATTCAGGCAGCCTCTGTGACCCACTGTGGTTCTTTCTCTACAAGAAGGGCTTGTTCTCTGTCTATATGTTTCCTTTTACCATACATAGTGTGTAGCCTCTTTAGAATGATCAGTTAAATGTCTAATAATAAATATAGAATAATGTAAAATGATTGATAGTTTTAGCAGAATGAATAGAAGCTGATTCAAACAGAACAGAAAAGTGTGAAGGTAAAGCAGGCTCAGAAGCATTTTCTGAATCTGACCTATGCTATGTGGATTGGAGGAACAGATGACATGTTATACACTTAGTAGAAGTTAACATTTAATTGGATATAAATGTCAGATTAATAATATACACAATAAAATATTATTGTATGTGAATAACTTATTCACATTATATAAACATACATATTTATAATATATAATTGATAATAAATAATAATAGAATAAGAGGTTACTTTCAAAAATTACATAAATATAGTATATAAGAAAGAAGATGCAATAAACAAGTTGATGAACATGGAAGTTCATTTATAGTGAAATAATAAAAGCAGAAGAATTAACTATTGAGTATCAATTCCAGAGAATATATATGTAAATTTATTAATTTGGCCTATTCCAATGTGTTAATATTTGTTTCATCTTATTATGATTATGTTTTATTTCTGTTTGCTTTTTAAGGAATAACAGGAAGAGGGCAGATACAGATGGGAGGAGAGGTGGAGGAAGGAACTCGGAGTAGTAGAGGGACAAGAAACTGTAATCAGGATGGATTAGATACAAAATATTTTAATGTTTAATAAATTAATCAAAAAATAAAAAAAAGCCAATAGTAACTTAGGAGATGGAAAATTTCAGAGATACATTCTATCTGGTTTGAAGACAGATGTGGCCTCTCTAACCAAATAATCTAAAGACAGATTCCCCTTAGATACAGGCTGAGTGTTACAGGAAGAAAGACTAGTAAAATGAATCCCATGGACTTCTCAACATTATGGAATTCATTCATTCATTTATTCAGCAAGGATCTGTTAAATACCTTATGTGATTCAGACAACATATGGCAGTCTGGGCTTAAGGAAATGAGTGAGGGATGGTCCTATCCGAGGAGACTCTCATGATCCCATTCAGAATGATAAGCCAGAGCTCTGAAGTTAGACATTTTAAGGCAATCAATCACAGTATTACATGTACAGATAAACACATGGCTCAAAACACCCTTGTTAATGCTATGGTTGTCATCTATGAAACTTTCATCAGATTACATAATTATTATTTTGCATATTCTTTTCTTCTAGTATAGTTTTTATATTGTCTGATTTGCCTGTTTTGAAATTAAGTCTAACTATATAGTTCAGGCTGGCCAAGATTCTCTACATAACTTAGGATAGACTCATATTAACAATCCTTCTATCTCAGATTGCTGGATGGATACAAGCAATATATGATCATACTTAGTAGTAAACCAGTTTTCTTTTTGTATTTTTAAATTACTTAAAGTAAGTTCTAAATTTAAACGTATTTTTATCATATTCTTCTCCTTGCCTAAACCATTTCAAATCTTCTCCCTGCCCTTACACAAAACTCAAGTCCAAGTAGATCAAAGACCTCAATATAAAACCAGATGCATTGAACCTGATAAAAGAGAAAGTGGGAAATAGCCTTGAATGCATTAGCATAGGAGAAGACTTTTTGAACAAAACACCATGTTTTAAAATATTTACATTTATTCTTCTCTCATATATTACATCCTGACTTCAGTTTCCCCTTCCTCCTCTCCTCATAGACCCTCCCAACCACCTCCCCTCGTCATCCACTTCTCAGTTTCTTTTCTATTAAGGCTAGATGGATCAGCCCAGTATGAAGAAATGAGTCTCAAATCCAGTCAAATAGTCAGAGACAGAAAATGTTCCCAATGTTAGGAGTCCCTTAAGAAGACCAAGCTACATAACTGTAACATATCTGTAGATGGCCTAATATAGGTCTGAAGAGACCTATACAGGCTCCCTGGTTATAAAGTTTAGTCTCTGTGAGCCCTTATGAGCCCAGGTTAGTTGATTCTGTAGGTAGTCTTGTGGTGTCCTTGACCCTGTTCCCTCTTTTATGTTTTATTGTGTCATCTCTATTGCTTTCCACTTTGGTAAAATATCTGCTCATTTCAGTGGCTTGTATTGTAAATTGTTTATTTACTTTTATTTGATAATAATCTTTGAGAGATGATTATACACTCTACAAATACTATAAAAGTAAATTTTATTCTCCTGATGCAATTTGCTTTTTTGTGGCTTACTTCTATCTACTATCCTAGGCCTAATTCTAGAAACTTCTAGTGTCCATATAATCTAATCTGTGCCTAAAATATTCTCAGCCATTGAGACTTCCTGCTGAATATGCTCACACTTTCTAGCTCTGTCTGAACTCTGGCTGGGTGTTTCAAGTCAGCTGTTCTGGCTCAAACATTTCTCTCTCCAAACTGATTTAATCTGGCTTCTCTCAGCTTCTCACTGAATTGCTATGCTTGGCTTCAAACTCATTCTGGTAATTTGTTCTAAACGTATGGCTCCTTCTTAGTCTTTTGCTTCAACTGCCTCTGCTACATGAACTGAGTAGAACTGAATTCCTCCACAGCCTTTCTTGCTCTTTCATTACAAAACTAACAGGCATCTAGAAAACAATAATAATAAAATGAGAGAAAATAAATAAACAAATTAGAATAGGTCAAAATAAATTAAAAAAAGAAGATACAAAGAAAAAGCACATGAAATAGATTTAAACACATACACAGAGAATCCCATAAAACACAAAACCAGAAACCTTACCATGTTTGCAAGAAGAAGAAGAAGGAGGGGGAGGAGGAAGAGGAGGAGGAGGAGGAGGAGGAGGAGGAGGAGGAGGAGGAGGAGGAATAGAATCTGTAAGTGAAATCAACAACTAACAAAAACCCCAGATATAGCATTACGAGACATAAAAACCTCCAAATATATCATTGAGTTTCTTTTTGTTAACCATCTGCTTGTGGGCATGGTGTCTGCCAGTTAAGTGTGGTTTATATAATGAGTGAGATTCCCTAGTAGCAAACTAACTTTTCCTTTTCCAGTGGATATCATTAGAGGTAGAATCTATGTTAGAGATAGAGGGTTCTGTCCACTTCCCCTTTCAGACCTGGGATCCAGTCCAGCTTAGACTTGTGCAGGCCTTATGAATGCTGTCACTGTCTCTGAGTTCATATGTGCATCATCCTGTTGTATGTAGAAGGCCTTGTTTTCTCTGTGTCTTCTATCCTTCCTGGCTCTATCTCCTCTTAAGCCGAGTTCTTGAGCCCTGAGAGGTGGGGTTTTGTGGATATATCCCATGGAGAACTGAGTTTCTCAAGATCTCTTACTCTGTGAACATTTCCCAGCTGTGAGTCTTTGTATTTGCTTCCATCTACTGCAAGAAAAAATTTCTCTAATAATGGCTGAGAAAAAAAATCCCACTAGTTCAGGAGTAAGCAGAATGTTGTTGGTAATCATTTTATTGCTATGTTCCTTAGAGAAACAACAGTATTCTGTTTTCCCCTAGCACTACAGCCTATCTACCCTCAGATGTTGACCATCACAGTAGTATCCTCATGGAGTGGAACTTAAATCCAATCAGATAGTAATTTCTTACTCCAACAGCTTTGTGCCACTATTGCAGCAACCTGTCTTACAGACAGATCACCACTGTAGGGTGTGTAGCTGGCGTGGTGTTTGCCTTTCTCATCTTGTGCCATGCAGAGTACCTTCCCACACAATAAACTCTAGTGAGAGATTAAGGTTCTAGGTAGGCAACAACTCAACTTCTCTGTGTTAAGTGATGTATGTTGGTCTCATCCTCAGTAAAACAGCCTCACCATTCATTAGCTTGTGTAGATTACTGTATAGTTTGGCAATCGCCTGGTTTTTCCATGGGGTCTTTTTGGATAACAGCATGATTCAGAATAACTCAGTGCTGAAACTGAGTGTTTTATCTCATTTTATTTTACAGGTAAATACAACTAGAAAATTGTCATCCTGAGACATGTAACCAGACCCAAATGGACAAATATAGTATGTATTTGCATATCTGTGAATATTAACTGTTATGTCTTCTATACACAGGCTACACTTCAGGCAAATAATTAGGCAATGTTACTTTTATTTCTATTTTGTAAAATAATTTCTGATGTATTGCTTTTAGTTTCTCTTTGAAAATTCTGTGGAATTCTTCATTGAATTCATTTGGTTGTTAGAGTTTTTGGTTGGGAGATTTTTAAAATCACTACTTCCATATTCCTTGGGGTATATGTCTTTTAAACTTGCCTATCTAATCTGGTTTAATTCCAGTAGGTGGCTATATCAAGAGATTTGTCCATCATTTTGGTTTTCCAGTTTGGTTGAAAAGTATATCCTACTGATTCTCTGTATTTCATTGATGTTTTTTTGGTTTTATCTTTCTATGTCTCTAATCTTATTAATTTCAATATTTCTTCTCGATAATTTAATTTGGCTAAGGGTTTACCAGTCTTATTAATATTCTGAAAAACCAGCACTTCATTTCATTGATTCTTTGTTCTGATTCTTTATTTTATGGATTTCAGCCCGGAGATTATTTCTTCCCATCTACTCCATTTGCATATTATGACATCTTTTCGTTGCAGAGCTTTTGGGTGTACTGTTTTTAGTATGAGACCTCTCCAATTTTTTGAATGTAGCCACTCATTACTTTGAATTTTCCTCTTAGCAATTTCTCCTTAGCACTGCCTTCATTGTGTCACATCAGGTTGGGTATGTTTTGTTTTCATTTTTATGCTATTATAAAGAGTTTTAATTTCATGATGATGATGATGACGATATTAGGATATCCCTCATGTTTTTTTTTAAATTGGATATTTATTTACTTACATTTTAGATGTTATCACCATTTCCCATTCCCCTCCAGAAACTCCCCATCCCATCACTTTCTTCCTTCTTCTGTGAGTGTATGTCCCCACCCAAACACACTCCCACCTCCCCACCTACGAATTCCCCCACACTGGGGCATCCAGCCTTCATGTGAATAAGGACCTCTTCTCCCACCTATGCCTGACAAAGCCATCCTCCCCTACATATACAGCTGGAGCCATGGGTCCCTCCCTATGTGCTCCCAGGCTGGTGGTTTAGACCCTGGGAGCTCTGGTTGGTTGGTATTGTTGCTCTTCCCATGGGGCCACAAACCCTTTCAACTTCTTAAGTCTTCTCTCTAACTCCCACATTGGGAACCATATGATCAGTTCAATGGTTAGCTGCAAGCATCTGCCTCTGTATATGTCAGGCTCTGGCAGAGCCTGTAAGGAGATTGCTATATCAGGCTCCTGTCAGCATGCTATTCCTGACATCCACAACAGTGTATGCCTTTGGTGACTGCACATTGGATGGATACCCAGGTGGGGCAGTCACCGAACAGTCCCTTCTTCAGTTTCTGTTCCCTACTTTGTCTACATATTTGCTCCAATGAATATTTTAGTACTCCTTCTAAGAAGGACCGAAACACCCACACTTTGGTCTTCCTTCTTCATAAGCTTCATGTGGTCTATGAGCTGTGTTTGGGTATTGTGAGCTTCTGGGCTAATATCTACTTATCAGTGAGTCTATATCATGTGTGTTCTTCTGTGGTTGGGTTTCCTCGCTGAGGATGATATATTCCACTTCCATCCATTTGCCTAAGAGTTTCATGAATTCATTGTTTTTAATAACTGAGTAATATTCCATTGTGTAAATTACCACATTTTTTGTAACCATTCCTCCGTTGAAGGACATCTGGGTTCTTTCCATCTTCTGGCTATTATAAATAAAGCTTCTATGCACACAGTAGAGTATGTGTCCTTGTTATATGTTGGAACATCTTTTAGGTATGTGCCAAGGAGTGGCATAGTTGGGTCCTCAGGTAAGACTATGTCCAATTTTCTGAGGAACTGCCAGACTGCTTTCCAGAGTGGTTATATCAGCTTGCAATCCCACCAACAATGGAGAAGTATTCCTCTTTTTCCACATCCTCGCCAGCATCTGCTATCACCTGAGTTTTTGATTTTAGCCATTCTGATTGGCATGAGGTGGAATCTCAGGGTTGTTTTGATTTGCATTTCCCTGATGACTAAGGATACTGAACATTTCTGTAGGTGCTTCTCAGCCATTCAAGTTTCCTCAGTTGAGAATTTTCTGTTTAGCTCTGTACCCCATTTTTAGTAGGGTTGATTGTCTGGAGTCTTATTTCTTGAGTGAGTTCTTTGTATATATTGGATATTAGCCTTCTATCAGATGTAGGATTGATAGAAATCTTATCCCAATCTCTTGGTTGCCATTTTGTCTTATTGACAGTATCCTTTGTTTTACAGAAGCTTTGCAATTTTATGAGGTCCCATTTTTCAATTCTTGATCTTAGAGCATAAGCCATCGGTGTTCTTTTAGAAATTTATCCCCGTGTCCAAGTATTTGAGGCTCTTCTCCACTTTCTCTTCTATTAGTTTCAGTGTGTCTGGAGTTATGTGAAGGTGCTTTATCCACTTGGACTTGACTTTATACAAGGAGATATGAATGGTTCAATTTGCATTCTTCTACATGCTGACCTTCAGTTGAACCAGCACCATTTGTTGAAAATGCTGTCCTTTTTCCACTGAATGGTTTAAGTGCCTTTTTCAAAGATCAAGTGACCATAAGTGTGTGGGTTCATTTCTGGGTCTTTGATTCTATTACAATGATCTTCCTGCCTGTCTCTGTACCAATACCATGCAGTTTTTATTACTATTACTCTGTAGTACAGCTTGAAGTCAGGGATGGTGATTCCCCCAGAAGTTCTTTTTTTTTTTTTTTTTTTTTTTTTTTTTTTTTTGTGTTTGTTGGGAATAGTTTTCACTGTCCTGGGCTTTTTTTTTTTTTTGTTATCCCAAATGAATTTGCAAATTTTGCTCAGAGATTAAGTGTACTGGCTGTTCTTCTATAGGTCCTGAATCACAACCATCTGTAATGTTATCTGATTCCCTCTTGTGGTGTATTTGTGGACAGCTATAGTGTAGTCACACACATAAAATTAATTTCATTATTAATTTCTGTCTTGATCTGTTTTTTGATTCAGTAGTGAGTTGTTAAGTTTCCATGGTTATGTAAGCTTTTATTTGTTTGTTTTTCTATTGTTATTGATATCTAGAATTTAATCTGTTGTGGTTAGATAAGATACAGAGTATTATTTCAATTTGAGAATTTAGTTAAATGTGGTTTATATCTGAGCATTTGGATATCTTTGGAGAAATTCTCATGAGTTGCTGGGAATCAGAGTTTTTTTAAAATATTTGGGTGAAATGTTCTGAAATATCTGTTTTGTCTACTTGATTTATAACATGATTTATAACGCATCTATTCACTTTTTCTGTGGTTGACCTGTATCTTGGTAAGAGTGGTATTGACGACTCCCACTATCAGTACATGAAGGAACATATGTGATTTAAATTACTGTGGTGTTTCTTTTACTAAATTGGGTAACCACATGTGTGGAACATAAATGTTTAGAATTGCAATGTCCATTTTCCATTGATAAGCATGTTGTGTCCCTTGCTATTTCTTCTGGTTAATTGTGATTTGAAGTCTATTTTGTAAGACCGTATCAGCTTTGTTCTTACATCAATTTATTTGGAGTAACTCTTCCCATCATTTTGCTGTTAGGTGTGGTCTATCCTTGATGTTAAGAAGAATTTGGGTCTCAGTCCTAAATGGAATATCTCTACTAAGTAATTCCCTCAAGCTCAGGGAGTCCAGCAGAAGAAGAGGCAGAAAGAGTGGAAGAGCCAGTGAGAGGGAAGACAGCAGGCAAACCAAGGCTTCTAAATCAGTGGTTTTAAATCTGTGGGTTTCAGCCATTTGGGGGACTTAATTATCCTTTTACACTTTCAGAAAGCACAGATATTTGCATTACAATTACTCAAAGTAGCAAAATTAAATCTATGAAGTACCAATGAAAATAATTCTATGGTTAGGGTTCACTACAACATGATGAACTGTATTAAATGGTCACAGCATTAAGAATACTTAGCACTACTGTTCTTGATCAAGGTGAGCAAAATTCAAATGAACTCACAGAGACTCAAGCAGCATGCATAGAGCCCACGCTGATCTTCACCAGGTCTTCTGTGTATATATTTGTATATATTATGGCTTCCAGTTTATTGTTTTTATGGGATTCCTGAGTATGAAATAAGTGAATCTTTGAATTTGTTTTCCTTCTCTTGGGCTCTTTTCTTCTCTTGATTTGTCTTGTCCAACTTCAATGTTAAAGATTTTGTTTTATCTATTTTCTTTTCTTGTTTTTTTTTTAAGCGAATTAGTGAATGAATATCTAGTCACTAGGGTAAAGGCTAACAACAATGGAACTGTAATTTATACCTGCTGGGAGAAAGAAAGAAAAGCAGTTTTCTCCTATATAGTGATCCTGAGTATATCAACCATGCCAGGGCAGCTCTTATGTTTAGGAGTATTTGACCAATTGATTCTGATTCCACAGTTTTTTCATTTTCTTTTATTTGGTTATGTTTTGCTGGGTTTTGTAAGGGGGAACTGCAGCTTTGTTTTTTTGGTTTTGGAGGCTTTCATTGTTGTCTTGGGTTATTGCTTGTTTTTTGAGAAAGAATGTAGAGTTGAGTGGTTAGGGAGGGAGAAAAGATATGGATTGACTTGGGGAAAGGATAAAAAATAATCAAATATATTTAAATTTTTAAATGTTTTAAATAATAAAAATATAATATAAATAAAAAGCAAATAAAAGTTAACTTGTATTTTTGAAGAGTTCCCTTACATAGTAAAAAGAGTGCAAATTCCTTTTAAGTCAGCAATGCCTGACTCTTGTCCATAGTAAAAGTATAACCTCATACTTAGCTAATGAAGAGGAATACCATTCACACTGACATTTTGGAAATACTGGAATTGGAATTATATACAGGTCAAGTGCCTAGCATAGTTCCTGTGGTCAACTAATGATTACAATTCTATGACTGCTTAATAGACTGTAACTGACATGCTTACAATCCCAAATTCATCCAAAGGCTCCCAAGAACTCTTCCAGATTTCTAAAGCCTGTGTAAATTTCTTCTCTTTATGCAGGAGCTTCGTGACAGAACTGAAGACATATTTTAAAGAGTTTAAAGTTTAAAATATGACATCCCCCTTACTATCTTGTGATCTCAGGTATGTTACCTAACCAGCTAGAGCTCATTTTCTCTAGGAAGAAAAATCGTGCTAATACCTTCTCTATCTTAGGACCTTTTAGAAGATCCTAAATTATTAAATGTCTGCAAACAATGTAAACACTTCACAGTATAACTAACATTAGTATGATACATAAAAATAAAATAAATAATTCTCAACTATTGTTTGCTAAAATTCATGAGTTTTGTTCGTATGTTTTGTTCTACTAGTTTTGTTACTGTTTGTTTATTTATTTATAGTGCTGTGGACTGGTCCCAGGCCTTGGCATATGCTAGATGAGTTCCCAACACTGAATTATATCCATAGTTTTTTTGTTAAATTGCAAGATATGCTCTTATTAGATTACTCACACTCATCTTAAGCTCAGTTTTCAATACAAGCTCCCCTTGGACTTGGGTTCCTCCTGCCTCAACCACCAAAGTAGGATTCTCTCTCTCTCTCTCTCTCTCTCTCTCTCTCTCTCCCTCCCTCTCTCTCTCTCTCCCTCTCGCGCGCGCCGTGCCACCCCCTCTCTCTCTCTCTCTCTCCTATCCATCATTATTTATTATTATCTATTAAATCTACCATCTATATCTCTCTCTAGCTAGCTATCTACTTATCTAACAATCATTACCAACCATTCATTTACTTGTTTGTTTTTCCATTTGTTTTTTTAAACTATTTATTTATACATTCACTGTGATCTGTTTTTTTCTTAAATTAGTTCATATTTGTCTCTGTAAGATTCTGGCAGGTTTGGACAGACAACACGAGGTTGGTCTACTCGGTTCCACGGGAAGTGGTTCATTTAGGGAGGGGGATGGGAGAGAGGAGCGGGGGAGGTGGCGGGAGGAAGCGAAGAGAGGAAGAAGAGAAAAAGGTTGGGGCAGTCCCCACTATTTGAGCGGTGATGATGTGTAACTTCCCAGGTACAGGTGAATGAGACAGGTGAATTCTGGGAGTGATTATCTTGGTTGCCTCAGCAACGATGCAGCAGTTGCCTGGCGCCTGAATGTGTCGTCACTGAGTTCAGATCTATACTAACAGTCTTGGCATTCCCAATCATGTGTTTTCTAAGGTTAATCAAAATATAATTACAAAAATTTTCCACTTTCCTCTCCCTAACCCTTCTTATATATCCTCCCTCCAACATCCTCTGTTACCACTCAGCTTCTCTCAAATCTATGTATCTCTCTTTGTTATTATTGACTTCATATATATTTATATGTATATATATATATATATATATATATATATATATATATATATATAGCATATATATGACACGTTTCTGAAAATTAAAACACTTTGCTTTATCTGGCAGGTTTGTTACTGTGGAGGGGCATTTGAGCATGAGCACAGGATAGCATAGGAGGATTCTGCAGCAATGGTGCCTCAGAAGAGAGAATGCATGCACGCACGTCCTTACCTTATACTTATAGACAAGAGAAAATAGAAAGGCAGGAGGAGTGCTTCAGAAAAACTTAAATCACCTAAGAACATACTTAAAGAAAATCTGCTCATATAGAGAGCTTTACATTTTTATTTTCAAGCTAGTATTTTTACTTAAACACATGCAGAAACTTGCACTGACATTTTCCTTACATAAAATTGATTCTCAATTTTTTAGCAAACTCCTTCAAAGATAATAACTATGAGGCACTGTGCTATAGTAAGCCACTGTTTAAAGGGGCAGAATTTAAAATAAAACATTTAGGTAATAGAAACTTTAGACTATCTTTGCTCCTTTATGTAAGATATTTTTTAGTTCAATAAATGGAATATTACCTAGATATAAGAGCTGTACAAGGCCCTACATACCCTGCCCTGCCAAAGACAAATCTTCCTTCCAGCCCACAACTTTGTCCAGGGCATAGCCAGAACTCAAGACCATCTCTTACACCCAGAGACAGTTTAACTCCCAGGAGGTCCATTACAACCATGTCCACAGTTGGAACAATACCCCCCCACACACACACACACACATACACACAGCAACACCAACCTGGCCTAACTGGGACTCCCACAGGGTCCAGGCAACCAAAGACTACACGATCTTCTCATTAGATGCTAAAAAAGCCTTTGAAAAATACAACAACCTACATGTTAAAAGTTGGATAGATCAGGAATTCAAGCCACAGGTCTCCACATAATAAAAGCAATGTATAGCAAACCAACAATCAACATCAAATTAAATGGAGAGAAACTTGAAGCAATCCCACAAAAATCGGGGACAAGATAAGGCTGCCCACTCTCTCCCTGTTTATTCAATATAGTACTCAAAGTTCTAGTATAAAATTCATGATTTGATTCAAATCGTTTTAGAAATTAAGTTTAAGGAAATGATTTTAGTTGTTTTGCCAGTTAGAATCAAGAATGATGTATCCCCTTCTTATTGAATAGTAAGTAAAGACTGCATAATAAGGAATACAATCAGATTTCATAAATTACACTAAGAAAAATAGGCTTGGGACAGATTTGTTAAAAGGAAAAATATTCATTCTAGGTCAGGTCTAACCATGAAGCCATAAGTATGCACTTTGATAAAACAAAGTCATATGATACTGTTGATTTGAACTTATGATGAGCTTATAGAATAAAACACTGCAATGAATTTACTATCCACATCCTTCTGGAATTCCATTTTTGTATAACAGTTTATCTATAAAGTAATTGTACCAGAGACCTGGGAGGTGAGAGACACTCAGAACTCAAAATGAAGGACCCTAGGTGATATGCTCTACAGTGGGGAGAAGGAACTTGTAGAACCCACCTCCAGCAGAAAGACAGGCCATCAAGTGAGGGATGGGGTTGCTATCCCACAGTCAAAATTCTGACCCATAATTGTTCCTGTCTGAAAGAATTGCAGAGATGGAAATGGAGAAGTGCTTGAGAAAAAGAAGGTCCAGCAACAGGCCCAAACTGAGATCCAGCTCAAGGGGAGGCCTCAAGGCCTGACACTATTATTGAGGCTATGGAACACTCACAAAAATGGACCTATCATGACTGCCCTCTGAAAGACCCAACAAGCAGCTGAAAGAGTCAGATGCAGATATTTGCACCCAACCAATAGACAGAAGCTGCTGACCTCTGTGGTTGAATTAGGGAAAAGCTGTAAGAAGCTGAGGAGGACCAGTAGTCTCAATTAACCTGGACCCCTGAGATCTCTCAGACACTGGACCACCAACCAGGCAGCATACACCAGTTGATATGAAGCTCCCAACACATATACAGAAGAGGACTGCTGGGTCTGGGTTCAGTCAGAGAAGATGCATCTAACCCTCAAGAGACTGGAGACCCTAGAGAGTTTAGAGGTCTGGTAGGGTGGGAGTGGGGTTGGGACATCTTCGTGGAGACAGGGGGTTGGAGAGGAGATATGAGATGTGGAACAGTTGGAGGTTGGACCAGGAGGTGAATAAAATCTGGAGTGCAAAAAAAAAAAAGAAAAAAAATAATTCTTCCTTACATAGAGAACTCTTTGTCTAAAAAGCTGAAAGCAATGATAAAGTTCTGGTATAGTCCTTTTCTGTTTCATCCAGTATACATGTTGTCTGTATTCCTGACTTTCTTTCTTTCCCTTTCTCCCTGGCTCACAAAGAGTTAATGAATTCCCAGCCTCTGCCTGGCCAGCAATGTTCCCTTGAGCCATAGAGAAAAGAGCTCCCAAGTAACTAAGCTTTGTGTCCTAATTTCCTGCTCCTAACAGCATGAGTGATTGCCAGAGGCTACCAGTTTCTGGCTTCAGAGAGAGAAAGAGTTAAATTGCCAGAAGCCAGCAGCTTTTGGTCCCAGAATAGCAAGAAAGTGTTAAATTGCCAAAAGTCAGCAATTTCTCTCTCCAATCACCAATACTATACCCTGCTGCCTTCCTCAGTTGTTTGGATGCTGGAAAAGATTTTCAGCAGTAAAGTGAGCCTTTGAGTGGATTCCACTTAAACAGATCTGCTTGTCTGAGAATGAAAAAGAAACTGTATTGACCTAAGTACCATATTTTGTGCTCAAAATTTCTAGTCATGTGGGGCCCATCCCTAATACATACATCTCCAGCACCTGAAGGCTTCTGCACCTGAGGCTCAGGGAACATTACAGAAAAGGAAACAGAGAAATTTTAAGAGCAGGAAGACCAGGAGTTTTCCTGTGAGATGATGTCTCCTAGAAATGACACCACCATAGGGAAAATACACTCATGATATTTCAAGAATATGGCAGTCAAAACAAGACCCCTAGGAAGACATAACATATCGGCCTACTAACCTGGAAAGGAGAAATCTCACTGGGTTCTGCACCTACGAAATAACTACATCCAACTAATAATGAATGCTGAGAAAAGGAGAAATTGTCTGTTTCAATGATGAGACCCTTGATTGGTTATTCAATTCCAAGTGGTCAGCCTTGAATACATGTTCATACAAGTTACAACTAAACAAACTCAATAGGTTTGTGTGTGTGTGTGTGTGTGTGTGTGTGTGTGTGTGTGAGAGAGAGAGAGAGAGAGAGAAACAGAGACAGAGACAGAGACAGAGAGATACAGAGAGAGACAGGGAGAGAAGGAGGTTGGGAAGGAGAGAGAGAGAGAGAGAGAGAGAGAGAGAGAGAGAGAGAGAGAGAGAGAGAGAGAGAGGTTCAGAGATAAAAAGAAAGAGTTAAAAAAGAAGCTATAAAGGTGAAAGGAAGTAGGGATTAAGTGGAAGGTATTGGAGAGAAGAAATGGAAGGAAAAAGTAAAGAATATATGTAAAAAAACACAAAGAAAGCAAACATTTACAGTCAAATTTTTGAATCAGCAAACATGGTTTCCAGAGGCTGGAGTCTAAAGATTGGAAGATGTTGGTCAATGGATGTAAAATTTCAGTTAAGGAAAAACAACCAACGCCTTCCAGAGATTTGCTATATATCACAGGGCCAACAGTTAATAATCAATTGTATATTTGAAATTTTCTAAAGATAAATTCTGTGTTCCCTCTCATGGTTATAAATTTGTGAGGAAAATCATAATTCAGTATCCTGATCTGGCATTCCACGACATTCACACGTGTCACAGCCTGATATTTACACTGCAAGTGTAAATAGTCACTTGTTAATGACTATAAAACACCACTGCAATCACCTTACTAACATCCTTATAGATACATAATTCACAAAATGTTAATTTATAACCTAACAAAAATGATAATAATTCTTAATTATGTTTTGAGACTGACTTTTTAATTGACTTTCTGTATTTGACAGTGATGCATGTATACCCCAGGCTGTCACACAGAAGCATTGTTTGCACGTATGCAACGATGCGTTGTGATGTCACATGCAGCAGCAGTGCAGTTATGTAAAGGTGCCTTGTGATACCACACTGGATCTGTGTCATCACATTGGAGCTAAAAACATCTCAATGCACAATTTTAACTGTACAAAAGACCATTTCCTGTAAAATATTATAAAAATGCTGCCATGATGTAACATTTTGTACAGCAGGAATCAATGGATAATTTCAATTCAATGATCATATATATGGTTAAACCAAATACATCACAAAACAAAGACAAAATCATGCCTCTGGCAAAGGGGCTGGTAAGGCTGATAATGGTGACTAATAGGAACGGAAGGGAGATAAAAGAGGTTTGTAAGAGGTAATCAGAAAACATTGACAGTATCTACATAGTGCCTGATGGTAGAATTCATAAATATGAACAATATTTAGGTCCCTAAACTTCCAGAATTTATAGTCCAGCATAGTAGCAATGGAAATGGTATGACATCCATAATACTGTAGCTTTCTCTATAACTGTTGTGTTTTTTTTTAAAGAATGTATAGAATTAAGGAATTTTCCATAATTGCAGTAAGACAAAATTCGATCATATATGTATATAGGTTCTGTTTCTAATGTGCCAGCTTCGTTACGGTCTATGGCACACAGTAAAAGAGAAAAGGCTTTGATACAAAGCGTCATCAAACTGGAGCCCACCTCCAACTAATTTCAAGGCAGCCCTTTATCTTGTTTTTGAGTGCTGCTTTTATGAAGGTTTATGTTGGTTTAATAACTATTTATTGATTATTTTGCTGAAGAGGCAGTACTTACTGCTTTGCACAGTCTCTAATGACAGAAGTGTACCAAATTGGGCAGACTTCCAAGGATAATTCAGAAATTTTATGCGTTAAATGTAGGTATATAGTGGAACAGGCATTGATACAACTCTGGGTGTTTCTATTATTATTACCAGTGCTATTATTATTTTGAAATGATTGAAGATGTTATCTGCATCAGCAGACTTGGTACACGATTCACAGCAGCACAATTAAAAAACCATAGTTAAGTAAACGTGATGATCTTGTTGTAAACTTAGCTCTATAAATAAGTCTGGCTCCTAGTAATTTATTTCTAACTTATTTGTGGTATCTTTCGTTCTCTTGTCAGTCTCTCTCTCTCTCTCTCTCTCTCTCTCTCTCTCTCTCTCTCTCCCTCCCTCCCTCCCCATGTGTATGCGTGTGTGTGAATCTGTCTTTCTGCCTGTCTGTCTCCCTTTCTCTGTCTCTGTTACTGTATAACTCTCTGTCTCTCTGTCTCTCTCTCTCTCTGTCTCTCTCTCTGTCTCTCTCTGTCTCTGTCTCTCTCTCTCTCTCTCTTTCTCTCCCCATGTGTATGTGTGTGAATCAGTCTTTCTGCCTGTCTCCCTTTCTCTGTCTCTCTTTCTGTATATCTCTCTGTATGTCTCTGTCTCTCTCTGTCTCTGTCTCTCTCTTTCTCTCTCTCTCTCTCTCTCTCTCTCTCTCTCGCTCTCTCTCTCTCTCTCTCTCTCTCTCTCTCTCTCTCTCTCTCTCTCCATCCTCCTCCCTTTTCCCTCTCACTTCCCCTCCCAATCCTCCTCCTTCTCCTTCCCACCTTCTCTCTTTCCTTTTCAGGTTCTGATTATTATGTAGCCCAGGCTGATCTGTAACACAGCATCTGTCTCAGCTTCCCAAGTTCTGGACTTAGACAATGGTTCACTTTCATTAGTAATCATCCCTTTTCACCCATTTAAAATTCACCCCACTTTCCCTATCACAACTGTATAATGTAAAAGGCAATGAACTTGGTGCTTAACTTTGCAGATTCATGTTTTACCCATCACTAGTGTCTTCCATCTATGTACCTGATATGGGCATCTTTTTCTCTCAATGCCACAAAGAGAACATTTAATTCTTGGGATTTTAACGAAGATTCTCTTGTGCTCTTTGGCTATGATGAGGGGTGCGTGTTAATTATCACTATTCTCCCTGTTTCCTTTGGGTAGAACCTGCATTTACACTTTTTCTATATGAAACACTCACCATAATTGTAAAGAAACATGCTGAAAATAATTACATTTCAGGAAAGAAATATAATGGCCACAGAAAAAGACAGAGACCTACCATTTCAAGCAAAGTATCTCTTAGATATTTATGTATAAAATTCACCTGAGAGAGAATTATTGGGCCTTCATTGTCAGTACAAAAATATGTACATGTACAAATAATTCAGCTTGGCTTTTGCAAACCTTGGTTATTCACAGACCTAAAGGGTCCTTTGCGTTTTGCAGGGTCTCAGAGCATTACTGTGCATCATAGTTCATTTTAAGTAGAATTCAATATTTAAAAACTGAATCACCACCAACTTTGCAGGAATGTAGCTACTGCTCCTGCATAAAGCAAAACCAAAATGACATTAAAATCTGTAGCCCAGTAGGGTAGCTTCTACAGGAGAGGAAGTCCCATAAATCCCAACTATTATTTTTCAACACAAGCTATTCTAGTGTGAAGTTAATGTCAGGCCCCAAAGTGTTCCTACCCAGAATCTCCCTAGGAGTCAGCAATTTAGATCTGTGGTTCTTCTTAATGGGCTCAGACAGAGAAAGAATTCTTAAAGAGTTTAACTACATTTAATAAACATAATGGGGCACTGAAAAAAATTTGTTTTATACTTGGCAATATTCCTTTTCCTTTAGCAAGAGGTTATTTAAAGATGTTTGAAGTACCTTCCTTTTTAGTAAGCTATATTTTCCACAAAATGGCATAAGCCCTGGCTCATGGGAGGTTGAGTCATTAAAACATGGCCTTCCTATCCAGGAAAGATATGTTAATGCTGATAGATTAGGGATCAAAAAGAAATAAATCAATAAAATGCGATACCATGAGCCATTAGCATAGAACTTGCTGCAGCTTTACGTTTAATGCACAACCCCAGTAATATGACCCTGGATATTGATGTGTCAATTTATTTTAATTGGCATGTTTCATTTGTATATATTTATGGAGTATCTTTGCAATTTGGCACATGTAATACAATTTGTGAAGATCTTTCAATCCACTTATATATTATACTTTCTAGGTTTGCATGTAGTTTAGTGGTGAAGAGTATGCCTAATACTACTATGTATGAGTCCCTGGGTTCAATTCCTTGTATGGTGTATGGTAAACAAACAATGTATAAATATACACAAACATGCAGTCAGTCTATCTATCATCTATCTATCTATCTATCTATCTATCTATGCATCTATCATATATCTCTCTAAATATGTCACCTATCATCTATCTATTATTTATACATCTGCATATGTAATTTATACATACTTTCATTTTCATTTGGTTTACATGCTTAGATTTTTCCCAGTAAATTCATATACAACACTCAATGGAAAATGTTAATTAAATGCTCATTTTCAAGGTTGTCACTTTCACAGTTATTTTTGCCTAAGGTTTTCCATTTTGTGTTGTGATTAATATTAAGAATTCAAGTATGAAAGTTAGCCTTTTAGAAATTCTTGTTTTTACTACCAAAAGCCAATTATTTGTTTGCATTAACTTCTTATTTAAAATGTAATTCGAAGGAAAATTTATAAGGTGTCTTAGAATCAATCTTCCTAAGCAAGATGCAATCTGTGTGTATACTGGAAGATCTACCCATCTGAAGATAGACACCACTGAGGGAAGGACAGTGTTTTTTTTGGAGAATAGAATGAGATGCTTACCTCATGCTCATTAGGGCTAGACTGAGGAAATTCTTTCTGTCATTTTCCTCCTAGCAATGGTCTGTGTGTGTGGTATTACTATGAGGTTCTGAGCACTTGTCTCTCCACAGACAAGGCTCCTGGGCTTGGTAGATCATTATGCTTCAAGGCATGAGACAAATTGTCATTTCCTGTTGTAATGTGTGAGGGTGCATATGTGTCTGTGGTTTATTAGATATGAGAGAGAGATAAAAGAGGCCTGGAGAAGGTAGAACAATCCAAAAATATTGTAAAAGTATAAGAAATTCCTTTTTTGAATAGTATATTTAAGATGTAATGGGCCTTAAAACAATCATCCTCAGAGTTTTCAACAGTGCTAGGTTCTGGGAAGCCTGTGATTCCTGAGTACAGAAATTGGTTCTAGAAGCTTCTCAGGTTTAATTAAATGCACAGGTATGCATCAAATGACATCACTACATTTAAGACTGCTCATTTTTCTTTTAACTTCAGCTTTTTTAATTTCTACTTTTCCTAAACTTTCTTCATGTTATCCAGCTTCATTGGAGAAATAATTGAGATTGAATATCTTGTATATGAAACATGTACTGTGTGATCGTTTGGTATATGTGAACTATAAAATGATAGTACCAAAAAATCAATATATCTAACATAACGTAATTACTATAGTGTGTGTCCTCACACACATACACACACACACATACACACACACACACACATGGTGAAGTCACAATAAATCAGAGTCAGATATTATGCTTTATAGAGGTTTCAAACAGTGGGAGGTTTTGCTTGATCATTTTATTTCATATCTAAAATTTGAGGGCAACATTCTAACCTCCTTGCGACTTGTAGTTATTTGTATGAGTGCCTGTATTGACAGCTATAGGCAGAGGGAAGGCTCTTAATGCAATTACTTGGAAGAGTGGCCACTGATGTTTACAATAATTTAATCTCATTATTTTTCTTAAGACCAATTTTGCTTTTCATTATTGTATATTTGGAAGAAGAACATGTAAATTACATCCTGAATAGTCTTTCTTCCTTTTTGATAACATAACACAATATACTTCATGGAATTTTTAGGCACCTATTAACTAGTGTTTTATTGCAGTAGTGTGTAGATTCATAAATGAGTATTACCTCTTTTAGTTAGCCATATGGCTATAATCTGAAACCCCCTACATCATTCCAGGTCTGTTCCCTCTTTGCTGAACTGGCAGATATACAACAACGTGCCTGAGCTGCAAGAGTGTCTGACCTAAAACCAAAATTCCAAATGTGAATCATCATGGCTTCAAATAGGCTTTCTGAATTTCCTACAGCTTTTGAAATGACCCTAACATAGAGCTTATGAGTATGGAGTCTGAGCCATATAATTTTAGACAAATTGCCACAAAGCAAAGATACAGGAGAGGTCACATTAAATCGTGACTTTTGTAAAGAGTGTGTGTCTCTGATGCAGAGCTTGTGCTGTGTTTTATTTTAACCCCCCCAAAATATTAATAATTGAAATCAAAGTTGAGGGCTGGAGAGATGGCTCAGCGGTTAAGAGCACTGACTGCTCTTACAGAGGTCCTCAGTTCAAATCCCAGCAACCACATGGTGGCTCACAACCATCTGTAATGAGATTCAATGCCCTCTTCTGGCATGTCTGAAGACAGCTACAGTGTACTCATAAGTAAAATAAATAAATCTTAAAAAAAAATAAATCAAAGTTGAACCTCAGGATTAATAACTGAGGATGCTCTTCTTTAAAAGAGGGATAAGTCCCCAAAACCTATGGTAACTTGAATTATGACAATCCACTTGAGTTCAAAACTTAGTGCAGGATGCTGTCGTATTTTTATTTATTCTTCTAATTGTTTGGGAGGCTAGGATGTTTCTGTGTCTTTTCAGTAAATGGCTTTCATCTATCCTCAGCTGTGTTATCCCACAGTCTTGGTCCTTCCTTCTTTGGAGAAGCTTTGTTAATAGTTTTATGAAATGTTGTTCATCTTCTCCATCCTGTGTTAGGAACCCCTCTCCCAGTTTCCACATATCCTATCTTACTCCTTATTTACTCTACAAAATTTATCTGAAAAATGAATAAAAACGTGAACATTTCAGAGCTTAGACAGAGCAGGCCAAACTTTACCTCTGGTAGGTTTTACATCTGAGTGATCATTATTGAGGAACTGGATGACTTTTATTGTTTATTCTTCTCTCATATGTTATATCTCAGCCACTTTTTCCCCTCCTTCAATTCCTCTCACCCTGCCTCCAAGTTCCACTCCTCCTCTGCTACCCTTCAGCAAAAAAGCAAGTCTCTTAGGGATATCAACTGAACACGGCAAAAAATGTTTCAATAAGACTAAGCACAAATCCTCATATCAAGGCTGGTTGAGGCAATCCAGTAGGAGGAAAAGGGTCCTGAGTGGAGGAAAGAGAGTCTGAGACACCTGCCTTCCACTGTTAGGAGTCCCACAAGAACACCAAGCTGCCCAACCATTACTTACATGCAGAGGACCCAGCACAGACCCATGATTGTAGTTTCAATCTCTGTGAGCACCTATGACCCAGCTTAGTTGACTGTGAGCTGTGTCCTTGTGGTGTTATGGGCCTATCTGGTTCCTAAAATCCTTCTTTCCACTTTCCCTGGGAGTTTCTTGAGCTCCACCTAAACATTAAGAGGAACTGACTTCAGCAAAAGAAGATGCTTTGGTATAGAAGCAGAAACTATCAAGCAAGTGAAGAGGCAGCAAATGGAATAAAAAATAATTTTTGCCAATATGCTTCTGACAAAAGATTACTGCCTGATATATACTAAGACCTCAATAAACTAGATACATATAAAACAAATAAACCAGTTAAAAGTGGGATCTGGAAGTGAACAAAGTGTTCTTCCTAATAGCATGTTTAAGAACAATGTATTGGAGGTAACATGAGAGTAAGAAACAGGAACAGATATGATATAGGATATGGTATGCTATAATATTCGTATATGTGATATATAGATACAGTACTCACAAATGAATTTCCAAAAAGAGAAAGAGAAATGACAATAAATGTTGATAGAGAGGTGGAGAGGAGAAATCTTGTTCAGTATTGTGTTACTGGGAGTACAAGGCACAAATATATTTATCACTTAATATCCTCAGCTATACCATTCTTGGGAACAAATACAAAGAACTTTAGAACCTCTATAGAGATACTCATTCACTCATATTCCTTGCAAATCTATTCTGAATAGGTCAGCATTAGAAACACAGTAGATGTTAATTAACTGATAAATGAATAATGTAAATATGGTATGTAAAGACAATGGAATTTTACTCAGCTACAAAAAAAATGAAATTTTCAGATAACAGAATGGAGCTAGAAGAAATCATAGCAAGTGAAACAGTCCAGATGGAGTTTAGTGGATCTCTCGTTCCTCATCAGAGGATTTTATTATTGCAATTGACAGGAGTTAATACATTAATTTAAATCTCATAGAAGTGCACAGAATCATTATTTATGGAGTACTAAACAATAAATGATACCACACCTTTTCTCCCATGGCTTACAACATTATAGAAGAAAATACACGAATATTATATCAACAAGATCCTGATGAAAACTACTTGGGAACAGAGTCTTCTAGACACAACTCACCACAGCTTCACTTAATTTCACAAGACATGCTCACGGTCAAGCCAGTCTGCACAAACTAAAGGAAGTGCTATGACATTCTCCTCCGAGCTGAGGAGTGATTGGCAGATAGCTCCTGGAGATGGAAGAGTTGATTCTATGACCTGTGGTAGATTGATGATGCGCAAATACATGGCCTTATAACAAGACATACATGGGCAATACTAGAGGGATATAAATGCTGGAAGAGTACATTTGGGCATCTGAAATGTGTTTGGAAGAAGTAAAAAGTGAATTTAATCTGAAGTCATCATATACATATATCAAACATGTATGACATTCCCAATAGATAAACGTATTTACTTTAAAATATAATAGGCATATGGTTAAAAGGGGTCATCATTCAGGCTCTAGGTCTCTGTGGAGAGACACCTTCTACTGAAAACAGAAATGAGACGTGGAGACAACGTCACATCGACCAGAACAAACTACTCACGAGATTTTTAAGCATGCAAGAATACAAAACCCACCTTTAAGTTTTCTGTGGCTGGTATAGTATTCATCAAGTATGTTAAAAAATTATTGTTTTATAGCTAGGCACTTCATAGTCTTAGTCCCATAGAACTAAGTCCCAGTCCAGCAGTGTTGTTGGCTGCCTCTGTGACTCCAAAGAGAAATCTCTTACCTTACCCTAGGCCCCTTTAGGGAACTACCTACCTTCCTGATTTCATGCCCCTTATGCTAACAGTGAGCACTACAGTTCAGTCTATCCTCTGATTTCTGAATATATCTTCTTTTTCCTTACTGACTACGGTCTTCTTGCCCTAAAGCCTTATCAAGACCTTGAGTTTAAAGACACGGGTGATCTAGAGCAATCTCCCTTTCTCATTTTTAATCACATACACACAGCAACTTTTACTACAGAAGAAAAAGAGTTATGGACTCTGTGAAATAGGAAAATGGTAACTTGGTGTTGAAGTATTACTTCCTTCAGCTCAGTGTGATTTGTCTGTCCCTTCATCTCTGAAGAGAACTCTGAAGCTTATGCTCTCTAAATCTTGCAGAAGCTGGATATAGATTGTGTCATGTGAATTCTGTAGGAAAGGAGAAGGGATGGTTGGGAGCAGAATATTAGTAGGTCATTGTTTTATTTAGGGTTTCTATTAGTATGTTAAAATATCATGAGCTAGCCAACTTGGGGAGGAAAGAATTTATTTGACTTATATTTCCATATCACTATTCATCATAAAAGAAAGTCAGGACAGGAACTCAAACAGGGTAGGAACCTGGAGGCAGGAGTTGATGCAGAGGCCAAGGAGTGATACTGCTTACTTATTTGCTTATTACAGCTTGTTCAGCCTGCTTTCTTGTATAACCAGGACCACCTCCCTGGGAATGACACCATCCACAATGGGTTGGTCCCACCTGCATCAATTAAAAAAACAATGTCCTATCAGGCTTGCCTACAGTCCAATATTATGGGGAAATTTTCTCAATTGAGGCTCCCTCTTAACTGATGAGTCAAACTTGTGTCAAGTGACATAGACCTAGCCAGTGCAACCATCATGTGAGACAACATAAAATACAAAGATTCATGTGGGACACCACACACTCATTCCTGATAAATAATCCACATATGTAATAAACATCATACTAGACTTCCTGTGGGATTCTTATGCTTGCAAGGCTTGTTAACTTTGATCTCTTAATTCTCCTATAACTGTAGGAGCATGGAGACTTTACAATTAGGTTACATTATCACTAACAACCACTATCCCTCCAAGACATTTTTAAAAAGGGAAAAGGGTTTTATCAACTAGTCTAGAATAAGAGGCATAAACTGAGACTTTTTCTGTTTTGGAAGCAAGGTTATGAATTTACTTAAAGTCTGTGACATGTTTCCTAAACAAATTTGTTCAAGCTACAAATAATGAGTTTTTACATTCATTTCAGTACCGTGGAAAGAAATTGAAATGTGTAAAGGGTATCAAAATTAACTTTTCAGCAAATGTTCCACAAGGGTGAAAATGATTAATTAACTTACAGTATTGGATTTATGAAAACTACAATAGTGGGAAAACAACCACTCTAGGGAAATCCCTGAAAAATATAGTTATTAAATACATAAATTAACCTATTCTTTAATATATCTCGTAGATATCTGTTAATCTTTTAAGATATGTCTGCCACACTATCAGGTATTGAATTTATGGTCATGATAGAGGTATGTCCGACTGTTGACTGAAAAGGGATCAAGAACAAGAAAAGCAGCCCTGAAGGGGAAAGAAATTATTTAACATATTAGCAAACAGATAAAGGGAGCAGTGAAGGGGAACACGGGCTGTGTCCAGATCTACCCAGGCTGTGAACACGAGGCTTGAAGCCTAGTATGAATCAGTCAAGGATCCTACACTATAGTGTAATACATACGATATAACTTTCAGGAAAACAGCCCTGAAGACTGCCTGATCCATATATCTCAAAGAATTTAGGATCATTTTAAGGACAATGGTAGTTACAAAGATTTCTCGGCAATTTCACTTCATTTATTATAACTGCTTTTTTTTGTATTTTAATTTTATGTATATATGCCTCTATAATCCTATACTACTTCCACTTGCTGGCCCATTTATTTTAGAAAAGTATAATAATAAAGCTATAATGAGTTAAGTAGTTATAATTCAAGGCCATTTTACCGGCCAATGCCATTGTTGGGATTCATACACATGCTGACTCCAGAAAGGAGTTATTGCACATGTGTCCAAAATGAACAATGCCAGAAAGAAGGCAAAGAAGCTTGAAAAATAAATTCTTCTTGATCCACATTTTTCAGGTTAGATTTTTCAGAATGCAGAATGGGAAAACCATTAGAGTGCTGTGACCTGCATGTTTCTGGGATTGCTGTAATGGCACAATAGTTAGTGGAGAAGCTACAGACACAGGCACAGAAGAGCTGGGATTCGGTTGTCTGTGCCTGCTGATAGGCTGCACCAGGAGTACCCTGGACACCCCAGAACGTTCACTGTATGGAGATCCAATGAGGAGGGGAGCTGGTTAGTTAGTTTTTGAACTGGGGGGCTCTGCAGGGGGCTTCAGTCTCAGGCTGAAGTCATCCAGAGGAAGATATTTTCTATTTTTCTATATACCCTTCACCATATACTTGAACTTGGGATGGCCTTGCATTCCAAGGGTCTGAAGCCCTGGGACCTTGAAATGACTTTGTTCATATTGATTGTGTGCACATTCACTCAGAACATCCTCTGCCCCTCACATTGGAGAAGACTATATGGTCCATAATTTTTATTGCTGAATTTGCAACATTAACATCTAAAACAGTTCTAAGCATGGCTCTATTGAAACTGAAAACAATACGCTGGTTGGAGTTGGTGGTGCATGCCTTCAAGGCAGAACTGTGAGTTCGAGGCCAGTTTGGTGAATAGACAGTACCAGTGCAGCCAGGGTCATTCATTAAGACTTTATTTCAAAAAGCAAAGCAAAATGAACCACAAGAGCAACAACATTTATCTCAGGACATCTTGAAGTTGAGATTTCCCCATAACACATTGCTGATTTCTCCCATACACAGCTACCATGAGGGGACAGAACACACAGGCAAGTAATTGCTACGAAGTACATGAAGACAATCCTATTATATTTATTCCAACTGAATATAAACCTGAGCACAGTACCTTGTAAAGCAAAGGGAATTTTTTTTTTTTATGAGAAACTCACTGACTACTGGACAGATAATTCAGTAAGAGTAATTTATACAATAAATGTGTCTAGACAAACACATACCACAATGTGAGTTCTTTCACTCTATTCAGTTCAGCAACTTTTAACTCCTGAGCCATTCCTGACTCACCCATAAGTTCCTTCTGTGTGGGGAAAAATATTGGCCACAGTTGTGGAGTCCCAGTGGGTTTCCACACTGTGGCAGGCCCCACATGCAGGAGGAATGTGTAATGTTCCATTAACCTGGAGGCTTTGGCGGGGACAGGCCCCAATGACACAAGGAAGTCCTTGGTTCCAAAAGGGTTTATTGTCATGGCAGATGGTGGATGGATCTGGGCGTACCCCCCATAAAACTTAGGCCAGTCCTAGTTAAATAGGAAGGGAAAAAGGGGGAAGATCTGGGGAGGCATGCTTAATTTGCTCTGCCCTCTGACCTTCATTAGTATGTAAATCCCTAAGGCCTGAGGCCTCTAGTCATGCCCTCTACCTGTGCACTTTGGGAGGGGCTGTCTGGCCTATGTGACTGAACAATGTAGTTCTATGGAGACTAGACTTAGACTGCTTTTCAGGACCCTGGGTTCTGGGGGTGTGCTGAACTCCTGCCGGTTCTCATGCAGAGTCTCGGGGTTCTAGGCAACTGCCCAGCCATGACCCAGAATACCCTTATGCAGTCCCATATCTCCTCCCCTTTACTATTTTTTTAAAAAAGGGGATCACTGTGTCGTCTGTGGTGAAAATTTTGGATGAGGAAGCCAAAAGAAAGCACTATGTATGCCATAGGGGTTAGGACAATTAAGTCACAGGGTAAGGAGAGTTGAGGGGGTGGGTAGGGAAGGCAAGAGATCATTGAATCAACTGATTACAGTTTGAGGTGGTACAGTTTGAGGGTAGTAATAGCTGACTAATCTAGATAGACATTAAGTTTTCCTCACTAACATGTAACTTGAACTATTTGACTTTGGCAAAAGAGTTCATTTGTAGCTGGGAGGTCTGAATCTGTCTGTAGGACTCAATGAGCATCTCTAGATCTTGGTGTGTGTCTGGAGTTCAGAATGTGTCTCTGGACCTCAGTGTGTTTCTGGATCTCAGTGGGTCTCTGGAGTCTGCAGTCAGATGGTGTGGCTGGAAGAAGGCAGCATGGCATCTTAGGCAGGTTCCAGGAGGTGGCATTGTCTCTACTGGACTTGTGGGAGCACCTGTAATCACAACAGGGAAGCAGCACCTCGGGGCAGGGGGATGTCTGCAAAGGGTGTGTAGTAAGCATTAGGCTACTTGGGAGCAAGCACGTCATGGTGTGCCGTTGAGATCCTAGAAAGCACAGGTGTTTGAGGAAATTTTAGTCTTTGAAGGCACCTTTGAGTCTGTTTTGGATGGCTGAGGAAGAAAAACATGATATTAATTATGTAGGCAGCAACAGTTTGTCTGTAAAAGAAAACTAGTTGTTAAGAGCTGAAAGATGGTGCTTCTCAACCCACAATTTTCTTGCTTTTTGTTTAAATGTTTCCTTTTCTCCCTAACAGGAACACCTAAAACAACAGTGTTCATGCTTTTCAACCCCAAATTTTTTGCCTTTTTGTTTAAATGTCTCCTTTTCTCTCTAACTCATATATGTCCAACATTTTTTCAATTCTTAAGACTTTTTCAAGGTTCAAAAGTCATCTAGATCTACTTCCACAGGTAAATCAACATGCTGATCACCATCATTGCCTCACTGCATCCAGGAGAGACAAAGAGAGAAAGTGCTGTGTGTGTGTGTTAGCATTTCTTCTAGGCTCCACCCCACAGTTACTTGGCAGCAAGCAGCCAGGTATGCCTGATTCACTATAAAATGCTTGCCCCCTCATCACTCTCATACTCTCTTTCCTTTTTCTCTACCCTCTCTATCCCTTCTCTTCCCATTCCCCTTCCCCTTCATGTGTTCATGGCCAGCCTCTACTCTCTCTCTCTCTCTCTCTCTCTCTCTCTCTCTCTCTCTCTCTCTCTCTGTGCATGTGTGTACGTGCCTTTCTCTGTCTTCATCGACTCCTCTCCCCATGCTCTAAACCCTAAATAAACTTTATTCCATATTATGTCAGTCATATGGCTGGTATCTCAGCAGGAAGGGATGCTTCACCATAGGCCTACAGAGGCACCCCTTACCCTGTACCATACTGTGCCTATACAAAACATTCTCCTGGCATTTCTTTATATATATATATATATATATATATATATATATATATATATATATATATCAAGAGAGAGAGAGAGAGAGAGAGAGAGAGAGAGAGAGAGAATGTTACAGCAACTATGTTGGAATATTTTCAAGAGTTAATGACTATGCTAATTCCCTCTATGATTTGGGTTAATTTTCTAAGAACCTCCGGAGGTAGATGTAGTGTTTGTCTTTGAAAAAACAAAAGTTGAGACCAAGGCTGGTTATGTAGCTCTCTAGAGAGAATTCATAACATGAAGAAGCTGACACCAGCATTGAAGAAGTATCTTACAGCCAATGGTAGGAGGTCACTTGTTATCTTTTCGCTTCTTTCATAAAGGCACAACCTTCTTCATTGTTTCCTGGAGTCTGAGGTATAGAGAGTACAAACACAAACTCCACTTCCTTCTATTCATGGAAGGAAGCTCAAGGCCACAGCACTAAGCAAGCCCTGATTCCAACTAGGAGTCAAAGGAAAAGCCACACAGATTCCAAGAGTTGGTTCTTATATCTTGGCCCCTCATAGCAAAGAACCTTAGAGATATTGTAGAGGTGACAAGGGCATAGCTGAGGAAAACAGACTCAGTGTCCCTGCTGGGAAACAGCAGGGGATGGCTTCCTGATGAGCACTGAGACATTAATAGTGTCTGTCACCCATCCCTAGTTGACCTGTCTATCATTAAAAAGGGGCTCTGTACCTCCAGCCATGCCCCTTTTGTTGCCACTGCATCACCTCTTAAAACAGGTTAATTTATAATTTATACAGGGTTATTTTCAGTCTTCCAAAGAAATCTTTTACTTTAGAACATTTAGTAAGCCATAAAATATACCACCAGTGTGTTTTATAGATACTCTTATTAAAAATAAAATATTTCAATTGTGAATAAGAATTAAATTGTAATCCATTCGAAGGACTTATAGAGAATTCTGTTTTCAGCAATTTTCTCAACTTACTTTTGGAGCAACAATATAGAAATAGGTTTCAGTTTCATTTTTATCAGAATAAAACCTGAGCCTGAGTCACTTCAATCTACATGTTATCACATGCTTTATAGTTGTCTCTCTGAAATTTAAATCATGTGTAGTACCCATCACTCCTGCTCCTTTACAACATAGGTGCTAAGAACAACAATACATAATTTTCCAGTATTCATAAGTGCATTTCACATACATTAACTAAATTTACCATTAAAGGGATGTTGCCAAGAATGTTAATATTTCCTCTAGGCTCTGCCCAATGATTACCTAGCAACATCCAGGTAATCATTCTCTTCTTTCTTTCTTCTCCTCTTTCCCTCTCTGTTCCTTCTTTCCCACACCTCCCTTCTCGAATCTCAAACAAACTTCATTTTATACTACATGTGTTATATGGCTAAGACATCCCTTCTCACTGCATCATGCTCCCACATTACAAAACATATCAAAGAATGGTAAACAGTGTTTACTCACCAGATGAAAAAACTGAAGATGGACAGAATGTTTGTACTTTTTGCCTGAAGAAACATGACACATTAGTGGCTGAAGAGTTATTCTTGAGTTTTCCAAAGGATTTATATTGGGTAGTGAACTCTAGTTGAGTATCCTTAGCCATCAAGGAAGTGTACATTGAAACTATTTAAAAGATTGCCTGTTAAGCCAGTCAGCTTGGCCATCATCCACAATAACCATGGCAGTAAAATCTAGTGTCTTAGTTGGGGTTTCTACTGCTATGAAGTACCATGACCATAGCAACTCATATAAAGGAAAACATTTATTTGAGTTTGGCTTACAGTTTCAGAGGTTTAGTTCATTACCTTTGGTGAGAAACAGGGTAGAATGCAGGCAGGCATGGTCCTGAGAGTTTTACATATTGAACCATAGGCGGCTGCAAGAGAACTGACTTGATATTCAAGACTTCAAATCCCGCCTTCACAGTAACACACTTCATACAGCAAGGCTATACCTACTCCACCAAGGCCATAGCTCCTAATATCACCACTGGCTATGGGCTAAGCCTTTAACGTATGAGTCTATGTTAGCCATTGCTACTCAACCCACCACAGACCACAGCTGGCACTGATGTAGAAAAAGCCCTCTTATATGACTATGTCATACCTGTTCCTCCTAATTGTAATATTTTCTCCTAATTAAAACATTTGCTCCAGGATGTAGACATGGCTTCAGGAAGCTCATCAAGTCAACAGTCACCTTTTAGAAAGATGTCAAATGGAATAAAGGGAGTTGTGCTACACTTCCAGCTTGTGGAAAGGAATGAAAAGAATACTGAATCGAATTAAAGAGGTACTTAGGGCCAGACCTGGTAGTATGCACCTTTAATCCCAGCATTCAGAAGGCTGATGCTAGTCATCACTGAGTTCAAGATCAGCTTTGTCTACAGAGTGATTCCAGGACAGCTAAGCTTAGGCAGTGAAGGAAACCATCAAAAACAGAGAACTGATGAAAATGTATTTTAATAAAAAGGTCATTTCCATCCTCAACAAGCAGCAGAACCTGGCAAGTTTCATGAACATGATTCTGACTTTAGAGTTAAGGATACAAGAAAGTCATAGTGGGAGCACTATGACTAAGAAAGTTGTTGAGCCCAGTCACAAATCAAGAGTATCCTTGGATGAAGGCCTAAAGAGACCATTGCATGAAGCTGTGACTCTAAAGCCTGCATTGAGTTAGTGACTCCAGAGACCCCCAGAGTCATGGGGGACCTGATATCTCCTGATACCTGGAGAGCTGATAATAGGAAGTGGACCCTGTCCAAGAAATATAAGTGTATTTCAGTCAGCAAAGCTGAGAGGTGCTGGAGATCTGAAGAGAATTGTCAGAACATAGTCAAACAAATGATGCATGGTGACCAATGCCTTGGAGAACTATGAGAGAGGCTCTAGGTAAAAAAGCAGAGGGCCCTTGATCTCAGGTGCAGCTTGTTTCCTGAATTGTTTCTGGAAATGATGTAGTGATTCTGGTGTTAAACACTCACATTCAGTGCATAAGACATGCTTGTTATTATTGGATGTCAGAACATAGCTATAAACCCAATCTGCTGAAACAATATGCCGAGTGCTGTCCTCAGGTACCCTGTATCTAGATACGATACGGCTTTCTGCCTTGACTTTGTGCATTTTCAGATAAACCTCTAGCGCATGCAGGCAATTGTGTTTAAAGCTGATCAGTCCAAAAACGTTCTGGGAAAGGGTTGCTCTGTCAATATTCAGTATGTGCTTACTTGCACTTATCTATATTTTATGATCATGTGATTATGTTTTTGAACTCAAAAAACCTTCCTTGGATCATTGCTTTGTTTGCAATGAAACTGAAACTAAAGTAAGGTTGTTTACAGCATTAGAATGCAGCTTGCCCATTCTTTAAGGACCCCAAATTCCAGGTCTCTGAGTCAGAGGGAGATCTGCATAAGTGGGTGAAAGTTTACAAATGCTTTGACATCAGCCATGGAGACACAGAGTTTGGAGCTTCCCAGCTGGTTTTTGTCATGTTTTGGCCCAGTATTTCCTCACTGTGGTCTTTTTTTCTCCATTTTAGAATAGTAATGTAAATCCTGTGCCCCTGTGTTTTGAAAATATGTGATCTGATTTTTCTTTCACTTTACAGTAGATTATAGTTAAGAGATTTCATGAGTCTGAAAAGAGACTTTAGATTTTGTAGTTTTTAAGTAGTGCTGATACTGTGAAGACTATGGGGACTTCTGAAGTTGGATTAAATGCATTTTTGCATTATGATATGACCGTAAGTCTATGAGGTTCAGAGAGTGTAACGTAGTGGTTTGAGTAAAAACAGTCTCCATAGGCTCATAACGAGTAACAATATTAGGAGTTTTAGCCTTTTTGGAGTAGGTGTGATCCGGTTCAAAGAACTATGTTACTATACATAGGCTTTGAGGTTCCAGATGCTCAAGAAAAGCTCCATGTCACACTATCTCTTCCTGCTGTCTGCAAACCTACATGTAAGGTTCTCAGCTACCTCTCCATCACCATATCTGCCTGTGCACCCTCATCTTTCCTGCTGTGATGACAATGAGGTAAACCTCTAAACTGTAAGCCAGCCTCAATGAAATATTTCCCATTATATGAGTTGCCATGGTCATGATGTCTTTTCACAGCAATACAAAACCTAACTAAGTCGCAGTACAAAACCTAACTAAGTCAACTGATGGTAGAACTGGTTTTGAGTCATTCCTGATCTTTGTGAATAACTCCCAAACCATACTCCTGTTAGAGACCCCAACAAAACACATTGGTTCACCAATTTAGACATTGGTGCAATTATTGTTTTGGGTTATCAATAGCTCCCTTCTGGGGTGAGTAGATGTGTGTGTTTGTGTGTGTGTGTATGTGTGTGTGTGTGTGTGTGTGAGTTTGTGTGTATGTGTCTCCCCAGGAAAAATCTATCATGTAACACCTTATAACTGCTGATTCAAGAGTAAACTAGTAAAATGACTCTGTATTTCAGTCTTGAGGGTCTTTTAAAATATTAGATATAGGTCCAACATATGACCCAGTATTACACTCTTAGGCGTCTTTCCAAGGTACTCTATATCACACTACAGAGGAATTTGCACATTATGTTTATACTTGTTTATTCATGCTAGTTGGGAAATGGAAACAGCCTAGATGTCCATCCAAGAATCGATGAATAATGAAACATTGTGTATGTATGCATTGTAATTTTAATATGCTGTAAGGAAAATCAGATTATTAAATTTGCTGGTAAATGGACAGACTTGGAAAAATATTATACTAAATGTAGTAACCCAGATCCATAAAGATATGACGAGCATTGGCGTTCGTATGTGAACCATTGTTCCTCTTCTTTAGATTTGTGTGTTTAACATGAACACTTACAGAAGCTCAGAGAGTAGGAAGTGATCGTGGAGGAGTATCTCTACTAGAGGCCGATCATACAATATTCATACATCAAAGTTAGAGAGAGACTACATTTGGGGCTGCAAGGTTTATAGAAGAAGAAAGATAGAGAGTGTAGAGATGAGGCAGGGGGGCAAAAGTTAACTAAGATGAAGGGTGAGTTTAAAGGAAGATGTTTGCAAGGCTCGATAATGCAGGTCTGTAAGTAAACCCCCTAAGAAGTAGTGGGTTTGAAAACAGTTCCCCGGTAACAAGTGTAGGTGTCCTCCACAGGAACTGTAGGTCAGGGAAGCTCTGAGGACCCTGCACAATACAGGTTATTGTCCTTCTTCAGAGCTACAAACCAAAACTAGAGGATGGGATCCTACTGCTGAAGATATCAGAAATCTCAATCACAAGCTGTAGAGAAAGCATGCTGAAAGTGAATGGTAACATTATCCCTGCTAGCTAACTTTGAAAGCGTCAGAAAAAGCATCGTGGACTTACCTAGTTATTAATCTTACAAACTGTAACATTCTATCAGGTGGGACATGTCCATCTCTGGATATGTCACATATGTTATGCATATGTTATGGAGTCAGCCAGCTGTCTTCTGATTTTTTTCTGTGAACTATTTCAGAGAAAACAATCCATTCGTATTATTATAAACCCAGAAACAAACACAAATAACAGAAAAAAATCTGATGACCGAAGAGTCCATAGGCCCAGAGCTTTAACATTATTATTATTTAACTAAATTGATATAGCATCTAACTACCTTCTAAATATTTATATTTATTCCAACAATAAAAACCTACCTTCAGCTTTAACCAAAGATGCTTGCTTTTTACAGTGAACAGATCTGAATACAGAGACTGGGGAAAACACAAGATGCTACGTTTAAGTGATGATTGCAGTTACACAATACATGAAATCTCACAGTGCCTACAAATTCCAGAGGGAACTTAGAGGGAGAGGTTGTAACTCATTCAGGTGTGATCATACTGAAGGTAGAAAGAAATTAACAAATGGAATAAATGTTGGACTTAAGTTCTTCCTTGCTTTCAAAACTGTTTCTTGGATATTATCAATTTTATCTGATTTTTCTTATTCCTTCATTGTAATAAGCTCGGACAACCACAAATTGTACTCACACACAGTCAGAAAAAACTAAATGCAGTTCTGGGGAAAAATGACTTTGTCTATGAATGCAAAAGGACCAACATTCCATCTCTAGAAGCCAATGACAAAAAGATAATCTGCAAATCCTTGGGACTGGCTGACCAGTCAGCCTAGATGACATGTTGAAATTTGAACCACTCAGAGCCCTGCTCTTTTCTTTTTCTTTTTTATTTTTTGTGGAGGGAGATAGACTTCTTTAAGAGTAATGCTTAAGGCTGACTTTTGGGACACACATAAGCATGTGCATGTGCACACACACACACACACACACACACACAGGTGGAGATCAAGAGCAAAAAAGGAATAGAGAGAGAAGGGGGGGAGGGGGGAGAGGGAGAGGGGGAGAGGGAGAGGGGGAAGAAGGAGAGAGGGAGGAGAGAGAGGGAGGGGGAGAGGGAGAGGGGGAGAGGGAGAGGGGGAAGGGGGGAGAGGGAGGAGAGAGAGGGAGAGGGAGAGGAAGAAGGAGGAGGAAGAGGGAGGAGGAAGAGGGAAAGAGAATTGAATTGGATTCTAGCAACCATCCTGTGAAAATGATTTTGTAGAGGCAGAAGAAAGACTTGAATATCTGGAAGATTTGTGAACAGACATTTCCCTTTTCAGCATCTCTTTATCGCCTTTGTAGAAACCATCTTTGCCTCTCATAAAGCCAAGAGTCAAAATAACAAAAAGATAACAAAGGACATCTCCTGCCTCCGTTTGTACCTAAGGCAGGGATTTTCTGTGACAATATAGCTGCTAAGAGCTCCTGACACTCTTGGATGACCTTTCAGTCTCTAGGAAATCTATCCTTACACTGTGTTCAAATTTCCATTTGAGTCTCATTTGCACCATTGATCAGACATGCTAAGCTCGAATAATTCTTTAATTACCAAAGTAGTGGAATAGATAAGCTCTAAGATTCATCTGGCATTCAATAGATACAGTGGCCACTAAAAAGTCTACATTCTTGCATAATGCATTTTTCCTTCAGAGTTTTAAAATAATTTTTTTCATTTTTAGGATTTAATATACGAATAGAATGAAATACCATAATATTCACATCTCATTTCCCTGTCTAACTCTGCCCACACACTTAACACAACTCCCTGCAACCACCTTCCTCTCACTGAAAACTACTATATCATATTAGTGTTGTCCATTTGTGCATATAGATGGTGGATGTGCTTCTATCCATTGGGATATGGAAAATCTATTAGTGACCAAATCCTCAAAAATGAGTCATTCTCTATTCCCCAGCATATAGCCATTGCACATATTAGCAAAATGGTGGGATTTCTTAGGCCATTTTCTTACATGGTTATGCTTATTTGGTTCATAAAATACTCTTATTATCTCCACATTTCCCTCCTTTATTCTCCACTTGTCCTTTCTTTCAAAACATCATTTAATCTATCTTCATATGTATTAATCACTGTGCTATGTATATCCTATCTATCTATCTATCTATCTATCTATCATCTATCTATCTATCTATCTATCTATCTATCTATCATCTATCATCATCTACCTGTCTATATATCTGCCTATTCTCTCTCTCTCTCTCTCTCTCTCTCTCTCTCTCTTTATATATATATATATATAATCTTTCTACATTGATCATTGTCATCACCATCATCATTTATGTATCTGTAACTTGCAAACACACTCCAACACAGCTATGTATAAAAAAATTTATGTAATCCTCATAGTATATGTCTGGATTGTTCCACTTACAAATCATGATCTCTGTTTTCAACAAATCTGTCAGTTTCATCCTTTTTCTAGTAAATCTAGAATATCTGGTGCTTTCTTTCATATTCTTTCTTGGTCAAGGGAAATCATAACCTTTTGATTCTGTCTATCCATCATGTAACACACACACATACACACACACACACGCACACGCACATGCACACACACATACACACACATATATATATACACACACACACATATATATATATGTATATATATATATATATATATATATATTAGTTTATGACTTTCTATTATGTTTTAGCAACATGCTCCTATTTATAACATGAAGCACTCGTTGACTACATTGACTACGTGAATTTGTCCCTGACAGACCTGTGCTCTTACTTCTTTGGCCTATACTGAGACTCTCTTCATACATAAATCAGTGTCATCTTCATCTTCCTGCCATCTTTGTCTTCTAACAAACACAACGTGAAAAACCTAATATTTTTTAAATTATCTATTTGAATTACAGCACAATATTCCATGGAATATTTTTAATTTAATTTAATCTGAAATTAAGGTTCTATAGTCTTCAAATTATTAATGTCTTTTATGAGTACCACATCCTTAACACACTCATTCAAATACAAGCTTCTTTCATCATGTGATCTGGAACTTGGAGTAATTTAATATCATAGATGATATCTTGACCATCATTTTATATTCGGTTAAATCGATGGAAAATTCAGAGTAAGATTCTGAGATAATACAAAGTCTAAAATCTATGAATTCTCTTTCTGTGGATTCAGAGTATCTGTCATTTGATTGACAATGGTTGATCTCTTCCCAATAACTTGTCACTATTCTAAGGGTCAGACTTTGATTCCAGGAAATCTGATGACAGGCTTTTATTTTTTAATATTTATTTATTTATTTTTCACTGTTCGACTGTTTCCTGAGATTCAGCTCAAAGCAAGAACAAGTTAAGCTGCTTTACTGTTGAAAAGGATATCAACAGCTACAGACACTTATTGCCAAGATACCAAGGAGGAAAGTTTTTAACCTAAGTTCCTGTTAAATACTTGTCTCTTAGAGCAGGATTTCATATATAAAGGGTTTAAGGTCATTAGTGGTTAAATGTCATTAGAAGTCAGACTTCAGTCACAAAATTGTTCATCTAGAACACATTGAAAAGAGATGTGTATGCGTGTTTCTTTGTGTATGTGTACATGTGTGTGCATCTGTATGTCTATATATCTGTATATCTATGAACAGTTTTTAAATTTTAAAAATATCTTTATCTTACTATTATCTCTAGAATCAGAACATTGTTTTTGTCATAAAACAAAAAGAGGTTTTACTTTGTAGCATTCATATGCTTAAGAGACCTCAGCAGAATTTTATCTTTCCTGGGGGGTTCTCTTTGAGCAAAATTGGATAGACAGAGAACTTTCCTAGAGTCTGCCTAAGACAGGTATTTATTATCCATGTGAAAGATGACATCTTTCCATTTTCTAATATACAACAGATACATATTCAACCTAAGAAGTGTGGGAGGGAGGGAAAAGGAAGAGAAGGGGAGAAGAAGAGATTCCTGTATGTTTTGAAAGAATGTACATTGACAGGTTAAATTTTTAAGTGATCTCCAATCTTCTCTTTCAGATACATCAGAGTCAGATGCTTTGGTTAGCGATTTGTGGACTCTAGGAATCAGAGATCACAGTATCATAAAGTTGTGAATCTGCTGATTAAGTTGAGAAGCTTCAATTTAGGCCGCATGTAGGTCAATCCAACTTGACTCAGACTACCTTAAGGAGGGAACGTCAGTGAATAAAGAACACTGACCAGGATAGATGCTGTCTATGTTCGGCATTGCAGAAGCTCTGACTCATAGTGAGTTTTAGGACCATCAATCAATAGGACTTTGTATCCTCCATAAAAGGATGAATGTTGGACTATTGATCTTAATGGCCTCCCTAGCACCAATAAGCTGCACAAATGACACAGTGTAAAATGGAAAGACAAGTACTTCAGCCAGTGCTGCCTTTCCCTCTCACATACCACTTTGTGAGTAATCAGAGCAAGCAAAAATCAAACTGCACAACCCTCCAGTCTTGTTATGCTTCTGGGAATGTCTGAAGTTAGCCACACAACCAACAGAAGCAAAGCAAGTTTGTGACAGAATCTTTCTACACTCCTGTTGCAGTCACAAGAAGGAAGTTAACTGGGTTTGTATGAAGCAGAGAACAATGATTAAAAAGTTGTGAGGGACTCTGTCTTTATTCTGAATTAGCCCTTTTGATAAAATAGATAATATATATGTTACAAAGATAAATACAACTAAATAAGAGAAGCTGGAATAGAAGAGGAGAAGGTATTTCTTGTTTTACTGATAAACCATCAGCAAAAGTCCAGTTTGGTGTGTCTAGTGGTGTTCCTTTCATAAAGCAGTTTTAAAAATGTGTTTCAAGACCACTATCCTGAGTATTAATAGTTCTGAAAAAGGGATCTGTTTGTAGTTTTAATAATAGATTTAGAGAATCTATCAAGGTAGTGACTGTACCAATATCTGATTGGTTGAACAAGTGAATTCTTTTATTGGAGTTACTAACAGGAATATAGGTAAGGGGTTATGACACGGAGCCTGGGTGACTCTGAAGCAGGTGACTCTCTGTCAAGCCCAACTCAGCACAGGACAATAGACCGCCACATCTCTGGAGCCCTCTACCTGGCCTGCAGGCACTGTTCTCCTTCCTCATTACTTTCTACTACCTTATATATCAGCTGCATTTTTACAGTGGTGAAGGATAAAGAGGCTAAGAAAAAACACCCTGACCCTGGTGTAACCTCAATCCCAGACCAGGACCAAGAAAAACACCACCAATTCCTGAGCACAAAACCCCTCAAATCCATGATAATTCCCCAGAATTGGACCACATAATCTGCTCAGTCTCTGGCCACTCTGAAGAGTTCTGGTCCCCAAGAAACTTTATATGAATTCTGTCTTCTAGTTCTCTGCTGCTTCTTGTCCAGGCAAAGGCTGTCATCTTGCTGGGTTTTTTCCTTCCCATTAAATCTCCTGTGGGACGTTTGTTATGTTATGTGACTTGGTGGTAGTCCTTAGCCCCCAACAGCCAGGATATTTCTCATGACAACTGTAACACTGCATCAGGGAAGTTATTCTTCTAGGAGTAGTGTTGTGACTCTTCCTTTGGGGAAGCCATCCCCTCAGAGCTTAATACTTAGGAGTAGCTAGTGATTTATCCAAGATATTAGTAATTTCAGGATCAAAAATCAAAAGCAAGACAGTAATAAACATTTCTTATGCTGAATTATCAAAAACGTCCTTCTTGTTCTCCAAAAGCATTTGCCAATTATCTAACACTGAAGGTTTTGGTAAAAAGATGTTACCAGAATTAAGAATAACAACAAAAAATGTTTAACTACAAAATGTCAAGCATTGCCAACAAAGTTTTGTATGCTGTTTTACTTGAAATTGCTACATTCTCTCCCTCCAGATGGAGAAACATTTGCTCCTGGGAAAGAAAGCAAGGCTCCTGAGCCTCAGAAGGAAAACAAAATTTCATATGTTGAGAGACAGACATTGGAATATCCACCAGGCCTTACTAACTGTATCAGAGAGATTTAACAGATGTAGGGGTGTGAGGATTCTGACCTACCTAACTTGAGGAGACCTGGGTAGAGAATGTCAGTCTACATGCAAACTAGGTAAAGTACTCCAGAGTTGTATTTTTTTCAGAGTTAGCTGTGTTGAGGTGAGTCTTACCGACATTTTAATCATGCCCAGTTTTTTGTCATTAACTAGTCACCCATATATACACCTTGTAGTAATGCCACCAAAAAAACTTATTGATTCAGCCAATAGATATTGGTGCAGTTTAGTTTGATCATCATGGGCTCATATTTTTGGGGTCAGTAGAGGTGCCTATATAAAGTCTCCCCAGAAAAAAAATCTGTCCTATAAACTTCACTTTTTTAACAAAAACTTGGACAAAAATACATGTATTTGTTTTATTTTGACTTTAGAGCAAAGCACTTGATCCTGTGGGTTAGTAGCTAGTAAAGGATTCTATTGGAAGTAAACTGGAATCCGTTGTCTTCACAGTGGTATGAGAATGCATATATTAGAGATTTCTCTTTTAAGGGGGTAAATTGAACTTATATTCTCAGGAGAGAGTTCACTAGGTAATGGCTGATGTTTGAGAGAACACTAAAGCCCATTGTCCTTAAATACTCATTAAGTTCAGCTGTATGTAGTTTTAATTAGTTTCTTTCTTTGAATTTAATGTAACCTTCCCACAGACTCATGCTGATCACTTGAAATTTGGCTCAGCAACAATCCGAAACTCTCAAGTTTTTGCTGTGAGAGATGTTTCGTTTCATGGAACCAAGGAGAAGAGCCCAGTTGCTTGTGAGGCCCCATGTTGCGGAGTATTTGAGGAGTAGATGGTGTCTCCAGGCTGTGACATTATCTGCAGTCATGTGGCTCTCTGGCTATATGAGCATCATACCCCCTAACCTGCTTTCTTGTGTTTAAAATGGAGATGATAACATATACTGCATGGAGCTCCAAATGCACTAGGTGGGACAATGCATGCAATGACATTGTGAACTGGAGTACATTAGCTCCTGGATGTATTTAGGTGATTACTGTTACGCTCATCTCTCTGCTTCAAACCTAGCCTTAGATTCCAATTTGGTACCCAGAACTCTGTTGCTGAAATGTGGTATTTCTGGCGAATAGGCTGACTCGTGTTAAATCCTAAAGTCGGACATAACTATTGGAGATTGGAAATGAGGAAGAAGAAACAGAATCACAGATGAACTGCCACCTTAGCTTCCTGCAACTTTACTGTATTAGCTTACTGTGTCTTTGGCTTATTTATTTTGTTTTGTCTATTTTGTTAATAATGCAGCAGTAGCTCTTTGTTCCAATTTGAGTAGCCAATTCTATAATCAGAGTCGCTACACTTGGCAGAGTTCTTTCTAGTCCAGAGGAGTAGAACTCAGCTCTGATACATGAGCATCTGCTAAGATGTCTTTTCACAGGTCTGAATCTCTCTGGAAAATTCTAGTTTTAAAGATCAAAACAATCTTCATCTCTTCTGATTGTTCCTTACCAGTGTAATCTGTGGACATTCTACGGTAACCTATCTCCTGATATTTTCAAGATACTTTGTTTCTTGCTTCCTAAGAAATTCTTCAAATAACATGCCTTTGTAGAGGATTTGTGTGTAGGAATAGTCCTCTATTCATAGTGTGAATGTATGAGCCAGGATGACTTTTTACCTATTTATACTTGATTGGATAGCTATTCACATAGGGATACTTTAACGATTATGGGGCATTATAACAGCACGTTTGGACTGTTCATCCATTTCTTATCAATGCACAGTTAAATTCTTGTTTTTCTGGTCTGACTAAAGTGTCTCACTTCTACTGAGACACGAACCTAATAATTGCCTGTTTGTTTGTTTTTTTAATGAACTGAACTGAGAATGTGAAAGCATTTGTATTTAGGGGAAGAGGGGAAGTGTCTTTCTCCTTCACAGTTGAAAACCAGTAGAGAATTACATGTTGTATATAACCTGCAAACTGAAGGCTAAAGAGCAAGTCTTTGGAGTGACCACATCTAACTCAAGACAGGAGATGTGTAAGTAGCATTCCCAACTCTTTATTTATTTTCTACAAGGACACAAAAAAATCAGATTTTTACTTGTGTTTCTTCCCTTTTGAGTTTTGACTACTTTTTAAATTTGCCAAACACTGGGTTATCTCAGTAGAGGACATGAAAGCCCGCCTGTGAACTGAATTTGATCCTCTGGACATCAGAAGACAACTTTTATTTGAAGAAATTCATATCCTATAACTGACAGCCTTAAGTGGATAACTGTTCTCCTACCTCCTTCATGGAAATGACGATAGTAGAAGAGGGAGAAACAACATCCTCTAATCAAGAAGATTCAGTTATTAATAGAAGCAACTGATGAAATAATTACAGTCTCAAAAGAATCTGTTACTGAATAAGTGCTCTCTACTCTAGAACGATTTGTGAAAGTGTAGCATTTGCAAGAACCTCTGTTGAGAACTTTTAGGAATTGATGTAAAATTAGAATAAAACACTCATAAAACATTATTTTATAATCACTTGAACATAATTAATATTTTATGCCAAGTGTGCATGCTGGGCATACTAATAACATGTTTTAGGTAGGCAATTCCTGAAGCATTATGCTAACTGGTATAAGGAAAAATGTCCTCCATGCAGGCTACTGCTTTCAGTTTAAGTTGACAGAGGTCTCCACAAAATTATCTTTTGGGAAACAGATCTTAGGAGCAGTTTTAAGGAAAATTAACAGCACCTCTATAGATTAAATATTTTTTTCATATATGGTGACTATAATGATATTTCCTTTTTGAAGTGTAAATCAGTTTTTAATCATCTAATTAGAAAATTGATCATTTAAATTGTTCTTCCTATTAATAGCTTTAAAAGGATCTAACTTCGCATGTTTTTCTCTGCTTTCAATAAGACTGCTTGTTTTTAAGTCAGTCTTCTTAGTGCTTCTTCATAAACGTGAAATGAGCAAGTTCCAGGTTTTCTTAAAATACCCACCCAGCAATGTACTCTAAGCCAGATCTACCCATAGGCTGTACTTAATAATGTTGGAAACAGCATAGAAATGTGACTATCCCTTCAATATCATGATTTAAATTATTTTGGAAAAATATTCAGAAACTGGATTACCATATCATCAGAAAGCTCTAACGTTAAGAAGAAAGATATTTTAATTGATTCAGAATTTCCTGTAATGTATTTTATCATTATTTTATCATACTTACCCCTCTTCCACTTCCTCTCAGACTCTCTCCACCTCCATACCTACTCAACTTCACGAGCATGCTCATGACTAAAATGCATCTGTACAATGAAATACTAGATAGCTATTAAAATTAAATCCTAAAATTCACAAGTAGATAAATAGAGAAAAGAATCATTCTAAGAGATGTAACCCAGACCCGAGTAAGCAAATATGCTATCTATAGTAATGTGGTTGTTGTCTTTTAAGCCTTGAGAGACATGCTACAAACCATATAATAACATAGGTTATGTATAGGGTAAGGGAATAGAGGAGGGGAGAATTTATTTCCCCAATAAAGAGGAAATGGAATATATAGTTATGCAGAAGATAACACTTACATATCTCATTAAAGATGAAAGTGAGCGGTTTTCTGCGGACACCAGGACTTCAAGATGGCGTCGATCGTGCCATTGAAGGAGAAGAGACTCATGGAGGTTAAGCTTGGAGAGCTGCCGAGCTGGATACTGATGCGGGATTTCACCCCCAGTGGCATTGCAGGCGCCTTTCGGAGAGGGTATGACCGGTATTACAACAAGTACATCAACGTCCGGAAAGGCAGCATCTCAGGGATTACCATGGTACTTGCAGCCTACGTGGTTTTCAGCTACTGCATTTCTTACAAGGAACTCAAACATGAGCGGCGACGCCAAGTACCACTGAAGAGGGGGTCACTGCATGGCCAAGCATAACCTCCTGCCCCACTCTGATCTAGGAAGAATTCAACAGGCTGAGCCTTCATCCCCGACTGAGAACTAGTGTCCAATAAAAGGTGACTGACTGGTTCACGTAAAAAAAAAAAAAAAAAAAAAGTGAGCTAGTGGTTAACTAGACCCTTATCCGAACTGAATGATGTACATGGTACTGGAATGTGCTCTGCACACTGCTTGAAGACAAGACAAGCAGCAACCCAGTTTCAGGAACGGTAACTGGGGGCAAGATATGCTGCTGCAGTAGTGGCCTGAATGTAGAGTGAGTAACCAATCACTATCTGATTAGGTTTACAGCTTATTCCATGAGATGAAGCAGATGCCTGACACTGCTGAGGTGGCCAAGAACCTGAGACTAGGTAGGCAAAGGAATAATTGTTTTCCAATTTTGTATTCTTTATGGGTGCTGTGTTTTTAATGTGTTTGTGTTTCTTGTGTTTTTTTAAATATTTTTGTTTGTTTTTTATTTGTGTATTTTTAGAAAAAGGAAAAAGAAAACAGGTATGAACTTGCACGGTGGTGAGGCTGTGGAAGGAGATTAGGGAGGGGTAACCGTGATCAAAATATATTGTATAATAATAATTTCAATAAAAATCATAAATAAAATGTCCCTTGAGAGTCCTGTTTGGGTAGACTGACTACTCCTGCCATCAAATTTGCCCTGGAGTTTGGCCCATGTACTAGATGTCATGCCATTGAGGAAAATTTCCTTTATCCCAGCAGCACCCACCCATAATAGCTCCTCAGAGAGGAAGAGAATTTAATACACATACCCTCTTGTTCATTATCATATTTTCTCTGGTTTGAGCTTGTGCAGGTTTTACACATGCTGTCATAATTTCTTTGAGTTCATAGGGCATCTGTTCTCTAGTATCTGAAAGCTACTGTCTCCCTGAAGTCATCTGTGGTGGTTTGAATGGGAATGGCCCCAGAGGCTCATCTACGTGAGGGTGAGTGTTGGCTTCCCAGGTGGTAGACACTTTAGGAAAGGTTAAGTGTGCTATGGTTGAAGGAAAACTTCCAGGTCCACACAATTTAGTGGTCTGGTATGCCCTCCCTTCATTCCTATCTCCCTCCCTCCCTCCCCCCCTCTGTCTTCAACTTTCTAGTCGGACATGAGCTCTAACCTCTGCCTCAGTACTATGGCTGTTGCCACCATGTTCTCTGATATGATACTCACATACTAACTCTCTTAATCTGTATGCGATCCCCAATTTAATGCTTTCTTTGCTTGTTTTGGACATGTGTCTTTTCACAGCAATTAAACAGTAACTAACATATCATCACTACCCCTTGACTCTTACAATCTTCATAGCTTCTGCATAGAATCCTGAGATTTTCTTGTTTGAGTTCCAGTACTATGAAAACTCACTCTCTGTATGTTGACCAATTGTTTGTCTCTATGTTAATTTCTGTTTACTGCAAGAAGAAGCTTCCCTGGTGAGGGCTGAGGCAGATCTATTTTAAACTGGTAATCACTATGGTAGTTCCCAAAGCACTGCTGCAAATTCATGTTCCTAAGGCAGATCTGATGATAACCAATGTTCTTAGTTTTTTGTTTTTTCTTTAAAGAAGTGAAATGTCTTATGTTTTTAAAGGATAGTGTTGTATACTATGGTGTTCTTGGTTAGAAGGATTTATTCAGGACTGTTTCTATTTCCTATATCTTAGAATGTTTCTGCTAAGAATTCTGCTAATTATTTCATAGATTTTTTTTCTCCTTACACAGGAGTTGTTTTTCTCTTGCTATCTTCCAAATTCTCCTTATGTCCCCAAGTTTTCACATTTGATAGTAATGTGTGTTTGTGAATGTATGCTTGGATAGACTTCTTGTCACTTTTGGTATCTCAAAGCATTTCTGAATCCAGAAGCTTGTCTTTCCCCAAGATTTGTGAGATGGATTATTATTTTTATTAATTTTTAATCTTGATGCCTCAAAATAATTCTTTCTTTGATTTTATGTTCAACTAGACCAAATTTTGATTTTAATGCTGTACACTAGTGATGGATTTATATATTAATTGGGAAAAATGATAATATAAAACTCTTGAATGGCATATTCATCTGAATGACATCTTCCCCTTCATTGAAACTTCCATTCCAGGAAGAAAGAGGAGGCTCAACTATGTGAAAGAACAAAAGTTTGGAAGGCTCTTGAGGACCCTGGCATTCAGTGTCAAAGGAAGTAAAGAGTTTCTAGGGGTGAAGACTCCAATCAGCCACACTCCAGAAAGAAAGCTGTCTGGACTGTAGATAGGCTTGTAAACTGCCCGGCAGGCTCCATGCATTCAGCTTGCTGGAGTCCCCACCCATGTTAGGGTGGGATTTTTAGTGATGAGGTTCCTTTTGGATCATTTTTGTTCCAAATTAAATACTCGTTGGTTCATCAAATTGGACATTGGTACAATTTAGTTACTTAGGTCAGCTGTAGGCTCCAATTTTGGGTTGAGTAGATTGTCTCCCAGGAAAAATCTGTCATACAGAAAACACCATCATATCTCTGTCTAAACACTCTAAGGATGCTATCATTTATTCCCTAGATATCGTCTCTAGGATCTAGCACAGAACAGATATCAGAGTGGTTTAAGAGAGCTTTCATTAGTGTGATCTGATTTGCAATGAAGGAAAATAATCCTCACTAGACGATGAATATTATTTAGAGATGTCCAAGAGTTTAAGGGGCAGGTGACTTAAATGACTGACCCAAAGATGTTGCAAAGGGGATTGGGATGGCAACAAGATAGGTAAAATCACTGACAAACCGACGCTAGCCCATGTATTGAGCACAGATGTTCCTAGAATATATGCATAGACTTTAATCATAAGAAACAATTATGTGATATAAATTGAGGCTCCAGAGGAGAATTGAAAAAACTAAAAAAAAGATTTAGTTATGAGGTTGGAACATGTAAACTCCCACAAACTTGTTTGAACAGATGATCCCCATCTGGAGTTGTTCTTTTGGAAGGATACAAATCTTTTCAGGTGTGGTCTGAGAGAAATGGGTCAGCCTAGGGCCAGTCTTACAGCTTTCTTACAGAGCACCCAGTTTCTCTGCTCTCTGCTTCCCTACTGCAGACACAATGTGAACATCACCTTTTCTCTCCCTGCCATAATGTGGTATAACTCCGTTATCTTTAAGTTAATAGAGACCCCTTAACTCACCTCTTACCACATATTTGAGCATTGAAAAAGTGATTAATACTGATGTCTAAGAATTTAGATTAGACACTCTCTTAAATTCATGACATACAACGTAAAATATCTCATGAGCACGTAAAATCAAGTATAATTAGACACATGGCCTTAGTCTTATATAAACTTGAAATACTTGTATGTTAAGAAATATTCTTGATCATCTTTATTTTTCCTCTATAAAATTTCATCTTATACTATTGACAGGCATGTTGCTATTTTTACAATAATTTGATAAATTGTCCCAAGGAAGCACATAGCAAACCTAAGAGAATAAAAGACAATTAAAAGTATGCTATTTCAAGCTCTGCTAAATCACACCATATCAAAACCTTCTTTAATAAGGAGGTTTGGAAGCTATCATTATGGAAACATCTTTGAAAACAGAGCTAGACAATCTGTATATACTTTGTGGTCTAAAGAGACATATAATTGAGAGCACTGTGTCTGCAAAGATATCCCAAAGGGGAAGAGAGACAGGAATCAGGAAAGGAGCTTTCAGACTATGTCAACTTTACCAAGAGACATCCAGGGAATAGCTTGCAAGATTACCTACAAGAATTTTACATTTCATGCTGGAAATAAATAACTAGAATCTCATCAAGTCATTGGCAAGAAATCTAGCATAGCTCAATTACTGGCTGGGAGTTCAGGCCCTCAACTACCAATACCTTTGTCTGCCAGTGGTGGAGATCATTTTATAAGCAGTATGGTGTCAACTTCAAGGCAAAAATGAATGCTTAAGGTATTAATAATATAGCTACCACTTTACTTGGAACAGTCTGACTTGTCATTTCTTGATTAGGAATCTGAATAATGCATCATACAAATGCCTTATAATACCAGTAGGGACTAGTGGAATTGTTTTGTTGGGCATTGAAAGTTGATACAAACACGACTGCCTTTCTGTTTCTCTCATTAAAAAAGTTGTGTATTATCCTATCCTTACATACTTCTTTCTCATTAGCAGACCTGGTAGTGGCAAACATTTTATGAGGTACCCTCCCCCAAGCTTAGATGCATTTTACTAATGGATACCAAATTGTTTTTTCTTCATTTAAAAGGCAGACTGTTCTAGAATCAAAGAGTTTACTGGGACAGTAAGTATTAAACAAGAGGATAGTAGCTTTAAAAATGAAAATGTGACACTATTAAATTGTTAATGATTTTTTTTTTTTGCTAAGTTTGAAGGAAGGCGAGCATGAACTGGGTCATTGTAAAAAGAACAGAATGGACACTGGAGAAAGTCTACTTGTAAAATCTAAAATATGTATATATAATTGTTCACTTTCTGTATGTGTACATGAGTTACATGTAAAGTCAGAGGACAACTTTCAAGAGTTGGTTCTCCTCTTCTGCTGTGTAGTTCCCAGAGACAGGACACAGGTCGTCAGGTAGACAGAAGCTCACTAGCATCCAAGTCAGTCTCTAGTCTCATTGTTCCTTGTTCTGTAGTAGGACATTAATTCATTTATCTATAAGAACAACTAATTTCATAAGGAATACAACTTAGTATAACATAGAAAGTCACATTTGGTTCAGTACTTAAAAATTAAATGCCAATTTAACAGTTATTTTTGCAGAGATAATTTTGGAAATAGGTAGGTCCTGAAAATGCTTCTAGGACTTGACAATGTTTTTTTTTGTCATATATCATATACATACATGATTTTATGTTTATATTAAAATAAAAATCTCACAATTATTTCAAATCTTTGAGGAAAATGCCAGATATAAATATTAATATCTATACATACTGTCCTTCATTCCTTATCTTGATTCCAATTTATATAGGTTACTAGTATCCAAATGAAGTCCACAGCAGAGAAACTATCAGACAACATAAGAATGGCAGCAGTGATCTCAATGACAAATCAGAATGGGCTGTTCTTCTGATTAAATCCTTAGTTCAATAATCATTTAATGTAATATTCCTTTTTAAGTAAGACCCAAATTCTTCATGATCAAGTTTATTACACTAAAGCATTCTCTGGGGCATTGCATATTTAATAAATACCACTTATGGAGCATTAGATGAAGCCTGTGGTTATCCAGAAATTAAATTCTCAGAATCCACATTATTGCCCTGTGTGTTAGTACTCCAAGGAAAAAGAAAACACCTATTAAGCTTATCAAGACAGAGAGACACAAGAAATTGTGGCTCAGATCACTATCTGTTGTTGAAACCGATAACATTTAGATTAGAGGAGTCCTTTATTTGCCATTAAGGTGAACTTTCAATTATAGTAGAAGGTGTGTTTAAAATGAAACAGCTCATAAAAGTTGAGAGTAGAAAATGAGTCACATAAACTTTGGAAACTAAACAACCTCAGTGTTCTTAGGTCATGAAAGAACATTAAAGAAAGGGAATCCACTCAGAGAAAAAGAGCTTGAGTATCTGTACTCAAGAGTGAACCACTGCACATAATAGTAAATCTATACGTCAAATATGTATACATGACAGTGAAGGAGATACATTCCCTTTTCGCAAGTTGAAAGAAACAATGTCTTCACATACATCAGAGTCTAAAAGACTAAAAAATTAGTGTCATAAAAATGTAGTCTCACTGGGTGGGTGGTGGGGTAGGGGTGGGGATACCCTCCTAGAAACAGGGGTATGGGGAGGAGGTATGAGATGTGAAACACGGGAAGGTGTACTGGGTGGGGGGAATAAAATCTGAAATGTAAAAAAATAAAGAGAGAAAGAAAAAATAAATTGTAAAATGCATTTTGGAACACTGTCTGGAAGATTGTCATAAAATTGAAGATACGCTGTTACCTGCTTCCTCTGAAATGATGAATGGACACTTCTCTATGAGGATGTAGTAAAATAGTGTAGTCACTAGGAAGAAGAGCAGGAAGACATCATGACTGTGCATTTGCAAGTTCTCTGCTTTCTGTTCATAAGGGCTGTGGCTCTCAATCAGAACTCAGGCATCTCAACCCAAGCATCATCCCCGGTAGAAGTTTCATCTTTCATCTGGGAGATGTCCAGTCACTATCCAGGCATCAGACAGGTGGACGGGCGCATCCGTTCACCCTGTCATTTACTCTGACATCTCTTAGAAGAACTCTTGATTTTTTTTTCAAGTTTTTCTTTGACTTTTATTTACTGTTTGAATGGAAAGATCACTTCTGAGATCTTTATACACCATGCTGTAATTGAAATCTTGTCGACAGTTAAAATAGAATCAACTTTATGTGAAATAAAATCATGTTGGGTTATATGTATTGTTTATTATGGAGGACAAACTATGGCAAATGTGGGCCTTGTAGGCACTGAAAGAATTCTAACACAGTGGATGTATGCTTTCTATTATATGTATATTATGATTCTTTTTGTCGTGAAATTCATAATTTGGTAATGTAATAGTTACAAATAGATTGTCTTAAGTGTTTTATACAGTGCATCAACTCCTGTGTAAGATTATATTTGCTGTTCATTTCATGTTGTCACATTGACTTGTTTAGAAAAGTAAGTTAAAACAAAAATATTTTAACTCATCTAATGCAATGAAATCATATTGCTCTCTACCGCCTGAATCTAAACTATGGAAAATATATCTGTATGTCTGCCATTCATCTATGTACCTACAACATATTAATCTGTGCTCTATATCTCTCTCACATTACCATATCCATACAATATAATAAAGGAATGGAGTAACTCCTGAGGATAATTTATAACATTTAATACAAAAGTTCTGAGTTTTGCATTGTATTATCACATACTTAATGGGCAATTTTAAATGATTATTGAACTTCATAAAATAGTCAACTTTAAAATACTTGAGAGAACTACTCAGAAATAGAATCCCTGAGTAAATGCTTTTAGGATATGCTTGGTCAACTTCAGCAGATGCTATATGCTCATACTTCTTGAAGTATATAGAAAGACAATGTGACTACTTCATTTGAGAGCAGATTGAGTATGTAAAACCATTGGCCATGTAGTTTCTCACAGACAGTTTTATTTTATTTTATTTTATTTTATTTTATTTTATTTTATTTTATTTTATTTTATTTTATTTTAGAGGACAGAAAGCTAATCAGTGATTTATACTGGAAACTGAACAAGATAAAAGACTGCAGGAGGCCACTCAATGGACCTTTACATAACAGAGGTGTGATTGCCACATGGTCATGCTGGGCAGATTGCAGAGTGATGTCAATGCGTCAAGCGTGTATGAATATGTATATGCATGTGTGTGTATATGATATTGGTAAAGATTTAGCTGTATGTGATGTATATGTATGTACATGCATATGCATATGTATATATGTTGGCATAGGCATAGATGTAAATGTGATATATATACTTATATATCTATATATGTAGGTTATGTAGATGTAGGTATAGAATATGTGTATGTGGACATGATGCATATGTATATGTAGATTATATGGATATGGATATAGATGTAGCATATGTATATATGCTGTATATGCACATGTGAGTGTAACTGTATATGATGTAGATATAGATGTAATAGTATATCAATGGCAAATAACTTCATATGCATATATATGAGTTTTAAAGGAGGAGAGCCTGACTTACTGAAATTTCCAGTTTTCAGATGAGTGAGTCAAATGGTGCCCTGCCGTTTGCACGCAGTGTCTCTCACTTTGTAGCTGAGCAGAACTAGATCCTGGATCCCATTCTTGCTGTAACTCTGTGCTCCAGTTCTGTATTCATTTTTACAACACAGGGAAAAATACCGGGAAATAGTGTGAGGAACAATACACACATATGTTAAAAACAAAAGGGTCATTATTCCTAAACTCTGTATTTGATGTTTTAACCCCCCCCCATCAAAATTTGGGAACTCTGGAATAGTATATATCCAAGAATAGCTTCTAACTATCATCAAACAGGAAAAAATAAAGCATTTGCATTTTATATTAAACAAAAGACTTTAATATATTGAAACTGGGACAGTAGGTTAAGAATTTGAGATGGGGCTGTTTTCTGCGCAGCCTGAGCTCTTCCAGAATAACAAGTCTGTGATTCTTGGAGTTCAGGGTGTGGCCCGGGCTGTGAGGAGGTCAGAGCTCTACTCTGTCAAGTTATATGTCAGCCAGTGACCTCATCTGTTTAGGATTCATCAAGATTCTTTAAGCTCAGTATTTAACCCAGGTTCCTTACAATGGAATTTAATATCAAGTTTTTACTGTAGATCAGCCAGGTTAGGTTTAAGCTTTAGTCAGGGCTCAGGTTTGTTGGGGATACAATCAAGATACATTCAGTTCAGGCTTTGCTTTTTGGATGTTGGTACAAGAACATTTGCTTCCTTCCAGGTCAGTTATGTCCCCACATTCCTTTTGGATAACAGTATGCTCAATTTCCTTTTCTCTGAAGGTTTGGTCTAGGCACCTATTACGTCAAGGTTTAACTTTAGTTTTACTTATTTTAGGCTTGGATCAGGTACCGTTTGAATCTTTGTCCTCTGTACACTTGTGTAAATGTTGAGTCATGGATCCTTTATATCATGGTTAGGTCTTAGCTCCAAATGTCTCAGACTTTAGATCAGTGTCCTTTCTGAAATAGTGTGGCCTTGGTTATATTAGTTTTGCTGTCTGGTCCTGTCTCCTTAGACAAGTTTGGGTATAGGCTTCTTTTTTGATGATGCTAAGGCCAGTGCTGCATTTCTTTCAGTCTTAAGTGCTGGTTTCTTTTGGGACAGGTTTAGCTGTAGCTCCTCTTTTGGAGCAATGGGATTAGCACAGGCTCATGTATTCTCAGGCATATCCCTGGGATTCTGTAGAGTTGAACATATGAGAAGGTTCCCATCATTCCTGGGTGGACCTGGGACAGGCTTCTCTGGGCTCCTGTAGAGCTGGAGGAGCTCAAGCCCAGATAATTTCAGGCATTGTCCAAGTTTCTTTTAAGTTAAGGATGAATCTGGAATCAGTTTCCTTCCCTCTTCACTCTGACTCCTTTCAGTAAAGTCTTCTCCAGGGCTCCTTCAGGATCATGGGTGAACCCAGGCTCAATTTAGGAACCCAACTGGGATCTTAGAATTCACAATTTTCACTTCTACTATCTTAGACCATACTTATTTTGGATCAGGGTGCATCCTAGGCTCCAAATCTTTGTGTCTTAAACCTAGGCTCCTTTGGTTTCAAGGATGGGAGAGTCTGTTTTAATCAATCAATTTAACCAGGGTCTGTTAGAGTCAAGAATGAGAAAGAATCCCTTTCTCTTAGAGAAAGCCCAGCTCCCTCAGAGACAGGGATGATCTCTGGTTCCTTTGTTTCAGTCTTTAACCCTTTATGAGAGGGATTTCACCCAGATCTGCAGTCCACAGCTCTTTGTCCTTGGTCAGGGTTAGTATTAGTCTCTGGCCTGAAACTTTTTAGTTTGAGAGTAATACTGGGCTTTCATTTCTGTTTACGATCCAGAATCCTTAAAGGTTGGTAGGAGACTTCTTCTTCTTCTCTGTCTCTTTATGTCTCTGTTCTCTCTCTCTCTCTCTCTCTCTCTCTCTCTCTCTCTCTCTCTCTCT